>NC_072854.1:41733800-42051925 GCF_028858705.1 Grus americana
GACTTTGTGTTCTGTATTATTAACTGAGTCCATTCATTGCCTGTTGATATGGCAAGTAAGGAAATAAACCATACGCAACTAACACATTTTTCAGTCAAAATTTTCATGAATAATTTGTTCTCAGGTATGTTATTGTCCTGCTAGTGAGTAAGTCTGTTCAAGAGGCTCATAGGTAAATCAGCAGTTTTCCTTCTTTATATATAAAGATCCACTTGCAAATGTCTAAGTATATTTGGTAATGTGGCCTGACAGAAGCATCAGAGTAGAGAGACGTGACCTGCAAAGGGCGGTGCTTTTGCTCCGTTCCTCGCCTGGTCTGCTCCATTCCTCTGCTCCAGGGCTGTGACTGCAGCTAAACAACTCCCGTGCGTGCTCCTGGGCATCAGACCCGCGGTACCTAACCATCCATCAGTTTGCCCAGGCTGTTTCTCCCCATGGGGAAATGACAATGAAAGGCAGGAATTGCTTACTTTGATGGTAGCAAGGAATTTTTCAGCCAGCTCCCTGTGAGGCTTGTGTTGCAGCTGGGACGGCTGCATCTGACTGCAGTCACTCCATGGCCTGGATACATGGTTTAAATGGGCTGCTGCAAAATGAGGAACTTCAAAAGCTTTACCAGTGGCCAAAAGGGGCTTGTCCCTTAGAGGAGCAAATAAAAAATGGCAACTAGCATTTTACGATGCTGTTGCACCCTGCGGAGATACAACTTCTCAGAGTGGTTGCGTTGTAGTGCACGGTATTTAGCAAAATAAGAGATATATCAAGAGAGATGATCGAGTACACTTGCTAGACAAGTCCCCGTAAGGTAACAAACAGAAAAATTACAACTTTGTGCTAAAACTGCTTAGCTGATTTCCAGTACTGGGCATTCAACAAAGTGGATGGAGGGCAAGAAGTCTCTTGACCGCACGAAAAGCTCCGGTTTCAAGTCCTGATCCAGCAGAGCACCTCAGCGTGTACCTCAGCCCTCCTGGTACTGCTTAAAGCTGAACTTACACAGTTTTTGCTATCCTGGGGCTATACTGAGGAAGCAGGCAGAAGGAACTTTCCGAGGAGCTTACCAGAGCATTGTATGCAGGAGAATAGCAAGAAAATTATAAAGAATAACTCCTACCTTGACTATACACAGCCGTAAATGAAATGTAAGCTTGAGGGTGATGGTACTGCTCCAGGTCGTCCTGTCAGTTCTGCTGGCTACAACACTGAGCCTCCGGGTGCAAAATGTTTTTGTGGAGCAGCTACGAAACAGAGATTTCATGTCCAATTTTTCTCTCAGGAAGCATTTTGTCTGGGTTCAGTAAATCAACTGGTTTTGATGCTGAATGGCAAAACCCTGAGCGAAAGACCTTGTTTAGGCAGTATTGACAGAAAATTAAAATAAAACTCAGCAAAAATGATGTTTTCACAGAGTCTTCAGTTCTGTCACATTTTGACTGCAAATTTATGAGCACTTCTCTATTACTTACATGGATATGGGTGATCCAGTCTCATCCCTAAAAATAGTGACTATTGCCACTGCTCTTGAGAAAGTTCTGGATTTAGAACAAGAAATGTTTGCCAGGTTCTCTAAGCATCCCTTTGCTGTAAGCAGTCATTAATCTATTTTAAAACGCTGCAACTTTTTCATTTCATATTTTTGTCTCCAAAAGGGGTGCTGCAATTGGACTTCATTAAGGCTTGTGAGCTGTAAAAATGCTTTCCCAGATTGGTCCTTCCCATTATGCTTTGCTCTTAGAGGAGCTGATTCAGCAAGGTGCATCAGCTGGGGTGTAATTAGTTTAAACCTTTGAATCAACTTTTGATTTCTGTTCCTCTACTCACGTGCTTAAAGCTACAGACTCGCTTATATAGTATATTAAATTGAAGACTTGTTGTCTTTCTCCTACATTCATTTGGTCTTTTTGGTCTTTATCTTTGCCTCTTTTCGGTGTTTTTTCTGTCTTCATGTTCTTGTTTTGCTAATGCTTTCTGTTATGACTTGTCTCTTCCTCATTTCTTCTCTTTTATTTTAATTTCATTTAGAGGTTCCTAATGAAGTAAAATAACTGACTAAGAATAGGAAAGTAAAATCAACTTTAAATTTGAAGGCTGAGCAATTTCTCTCAGGTCTTGATTGAATATTGTTTCATGAGACTCAGAAAATTTTTCACTGTACAGAGAAAACCAAAATCCCTTGAAGTGAATAGAAATTTTTCTACTGCTTTCAGTGGGGTCCTGTGTAGAGACTACTCCAATATTCCTTCTCATTTTTGGAAGAGTCTAGCAATTTTAACAATGCTATTTAATTGCCTGGGCAAAAAACCAAACCAAACCAAACAAACCAGAGCAGTGCAAAATACTGTATTCCTTGTGTTTTCTATGCCCATAATTTTGCAATAGCCATGATCATGTAAGAAGATCCAGTGAGGAAAGATTAGTCCTGCCATCCATTTACTAAAGGCAAAAAATGCTTTGATATGTTTCTCTCAAGCTGTGAGTTATAAAGCTTTGTGAAAATAGAGTAGAAAAAACCCCAACACCCTTGTGATAAAATTCTGAGTAAGCAGTTCCATGCGGACTGTCATTTTCTTTCCTAATTGCAAATGCCTTCTAACACCTTTCCATCATTTTATTCAGCATTTTTAATAACCAACAGTAAATGTGAGTAAATCGCATTGACCCTTAAGGTCCATATATAGATCAAAATAAACACATACAGATTAAACACGTTGTTGCTTTTACTGCAATGATATGCAAACAATTATATACCAGGTCAGTCTAGGGCACCATTGATATTGCTTGCCAACCAATTTATTTGTGAAACCTCTGACCCCCTTTAATGTGCTTCTTCAAAGAGGGAGACCTAAGAGGCTCTTAGGTATAACTGATGGAAAATTGGCATGTCTTTTTTTTTTTTTTTTTAAACTAGTAGATTTTGAATATTTTTATGATTTATTTCTAACAACTTAAATGAAAGATAAACTGATGGCAATTTAAAATCCCATAATGATGATTTTCTGAGATATTAAAAAAACATACGGATTTGGATTCAGAGGAAATAGTGAAAAAAAACGCCCCATACTACAAAGTGTAATAGACTTTCCTATTTTTTATCCACTTTTCCATTGGTCATAGAAGAATATGTCTGTCGGCTCTTCAAAGATATGCATTAGGATATTGTCTCTCTTGAAAATGTTGTCACTTTAGCAAAAGAGTGTTCGGGCACGAAATAATATTTTTTTAAAAAAAAGACATTAATGTGATGATTTGCTTATATTGCTCTCATTATTATACCAGTTATAATCTTACATTTGAATCATCAATACATGATTCAGAGAGGGGAAAATAACTTTAGAGCTGAATACAAAACAGACAGCTTAAATCGTGACAAAACATTAATCTACCAGGGTTTAAATCCTCAGTAGATCCTCAAGAGAAGTACATACAATACTAGATTAAAAAAATGCACTCATTAGGATTCAAAAAATGAATTTAAATCTTTTAATGTCAAGTATTTCTAATAATTTCTAAATTTAAACAATGAGCAGCATGCTCAGTATTATTTTTGAATATGATTGCATTCTCAATGAATGATAAAAACTAAGGCCAGCTAAGGTGCATATATTGTTCACCTTCTTGGAGAAGGTATAAAGTACAAAGATATATGTATTTATCATCTGATTCTTCAAAAGTTATCATGAACCCATATCTTTTCTTTGTACGCAACCGTTTTCAGTTCTAGGTCTTGACCTTTGTGTATTGTTCATATGAAAACAGAAACACAAGCAAAACCATGTTTACATTTGTCTGCTCTCCTCTAATAGCTCATTATGTAATTGACTGAGATTTTACAACGTTCTGAGCAAGATGCTTTTTCTGAGGAAAACATGCATTATCCTGTTGGGCTTTTTTATTGGTTTCTTTGGATACCCATTTTCCCTTAGAAGCCAATTCATTATCGTAGATCATGATGTAATTGTGGTAGGCGGGTGCTGATCCCTTTTAAACGTTGGTAGTAAGCGCCAAACCTCTGAATGGTCCACGGAAGCAGGCTGGAGTGTGTGAGAAGATAAAGGGGGAGCAAAAGTGCTTGCAGTCAGGAAAAGGATGCCATGATCCTGCATTGCCAACCACAGATTAGTAACTGGCAACTACTAACAAATTCAGCAGGCTCTGAAGGCTTCACAGAAGCCTGATGGCACAAGGTAAAAGAGACTGCATTTGTTCTGGCTAGGAGATGAGTTCATTTGTCCAAGCAGCTCTTTGTAGCCTGTCTGAATGGCACTAGCAACCGAGTTTTGCATATATTAAACTGGAAAGGCTGTTTTTCATTAAGGTGCTGCTCTCCTCTAGGCATTCAAAACATTGATAGTTGTATAGACTAAGAAAATAAGAAAAGCTGTGTGCTGGTTGTGGTGGGGGTGGAGTTAATTTTATTCACAGTAGCTAGTATGGGGCTATGTTTTGGATTTGTGCTGAAAACAGTGTTGATAACATGTTTTCATCATCGTTGATGATGATGTTTTTGTTACTGCTGAGCAGTGCTTACACAGAGCCAAGGCCTTTTCTGCTTCTCACCCCACCCCACCAGCGAGGAGGCTGCACAAAAATTTGGGAGGGGACATTGCCAGGACAGCTGACCCCAACTGACCAAAGGGACAGTCCATACAATATGACGTCATGCGCAGCATGTAAAGCTGGGGAAAGAAGAAGGAAGGGGGGTTGTTTGGAGTGATGGTGTTTGTCTTTCCAAGTAACCATTACGCATGATGGAGCCCTGCTTTCCTGGAGATGGCTGAACACCTGCCTGCCCATGGGAAGTGGGGAATGAATTCCTTGCTTTGCTTTGCTTGTGCACGCGGCTTTTGCTTTACCGATTAAACTGTCTGTATCTCAGCCCATGAGTTTTCTCACTTTCACTCTTCCAATTCTCTCCCCCATCCCATTCTAGGGGGAGTGAGCAAGCAGCTGTGTGGTGCTCAGTTGCCTGCTGGGGTTAAACCATGACACCCTAAAGGAATTTTTAGCCATGGAACTGATGGTGGTTCCTTCTGTCTGCACCAGTTTGTGGTTGGTGGCAGTGTCAGCTGGAGCTGCTCAGCCGGGATGCCGTGGGCTGCGGCCAGCCCAAGGAGCTTGAAGATTTTTTCTACGCATGTTTGCAAGCAGTCATTGACATGTGTGTGTATGTGTGAGTGCACGTGCGTGTGTGCACGTGCATTTAGCCCTGTGGTTTGCTGCAGATACATCACAATGCAGCTATGGTAAGGCAGAGATGTGACTGGCCCGTGAAGGGTGGGGTAGTTCAGCAGCTGTGGGATGGGCTTTCTAGGTTCTCTTCAGAGAACACAAAATGTAACAGCCAGCATTTTCATTGCCTTTGTCACATAGCTACCATATGGGTCATGGATGTATTCCCCAGATCTGTTTCATGGTTCATACCATAAACATTCTTTGCAGCTCTAAGCTTCTGCCTACATGTCAGATTAAATTGGGGTGAAGAGGCAATTAGTGCCATGAGACCCGAGTTCAGAATTTTATGCCGTAGTGAGCTCAACTGTGGATTCAATTGTGGAAAACAGGCTAAGTGTTTTGAGTGGTATTATTACCTAATTACACTTAATTACATTTTAATTAGGATGAGTAGCCAAGGGTTCAGTATTCCCAATAAGAAGAGGCTTCTGTCCGAAGGAGTTGACAGCTCTTTGGAAGGTTTTGCACAGGAAAATTATTGACTTCAGTCTACTTTGGTTTTTATAGCTCTTTCCTGTCATTTTGTGTATAGATAGACTAAAGAATTACTCAATTTTAAGTGTACCGTAAATTCTGTAAGTATGGATTGCATTTTTACTTCATTCCTTTTTTCACAAAATTATTTTGCTGTGGGAGTGAGTTCATAGACTGACATTTCACAGAATTTTTACAATGATTAGCACAAAACTGAAAGATGGACTGCACTACCTCTGCATATATTCCAGAGAAGATTGTAGCAAAGTCTATGACTTTGACCTATTAAATGTTTTCAATTTGGTGTGTTAGCCATTTCCAATCTCCTCCATTTCTAATTTTGGTACTTTGTGAGTAGGATGTAAAATAGTCAGTCCATCAATACATGTAATAACGAGAAGGTCAAAATGCTGATGTTAGTGAACAGGAAAATAGCCTTGTTGGAAACCTGGTCACCTCCAAGTGTGCTTGTACTCTGAAAAGTGGTATTGTGAATGTTTATACTTGTTGTCTTTATATTTCTTTCTAATCATATTTATTCAATTTATTTTGTAAGAAGTTATCTTTTTTTTCTAACTGCAGTATAAATGTTTCTCATGTTAGACTGTTATTTTAAATACTAACATTATTAAGAATAAAAGTTCTACATTCAGAAGTTATGACTCTATCTATTGCAACTGAGACCAGTAACCTCTTTTATGATATTTGAATGTTTCCCTAGTCACTGCTTAATATATACTTATGCAATGATTTCCCTGGGACTGCTTACATGCTTAGGATGTAATATGCGTATGTACTGCATATTTCAGAATTGTCCCTCAGTTAACAGTTATTTTAATCACATGCAAGTCAGGATGAACTTATTTCTAAATTTGTATATGTAACCCAGATCGCGGAGTTTCATGGGAATAAAATATAATAAATCATGTTCTTCAGATAAGCAGATATGATGATTCAAAAAACACAAAGTTTACACATCTGCTCGATAAAGCGCTTCCATGTTTATACAATAACTTTCCAAAGAGGAAATGTGCTTTAATCATCCATGTTTTTTATTTCTCTGCCTGATGTTCCCAGAAGCAAGTTCTTCTGGGCATCACATTAAAGCATTGACAGACCCTAGTCAGTGATGTTGCAGCATCATTCCCAGCCATACTTTGCCTTCTTTTGCTCAGATAGTGAACAAATCAAACTGTGATGTCTAAATTCTCACGAGAAAGAGTGTAGTGAGAGCCAAATGTGATTCCAATAAGAGACCAAATAGAAGCCACAAATATAAACATAATCTGGTTACCGCTGTACAACTGTGACTTTGCAGACTTTCCTGGATACTCTGTTTTGGATTGTTCTGTCACCATGTGGATGTACTTAATCCAGAATCTTGCTATTAAAATAAAACAAAAAAAAGTTACATGGGATTCTGTTAAAGAGGTGTTGGTAAAGCATAATGACAGAACATAGTACGAAGTGTGATTCAGTCAATTATATTGAATTGGTTGCATAAATCTCAATGCTAAAAGCTTCAGAAAGAATTAAAACATTTCCATTTGTTACAGGGACTGAAAGAATAAACATATTGTTCTCCAGAAAACTGTGTTGAAGTATCTTTAACATACTTAGTATCAAGGGATTATGATGATAAAAGTGCTTTGCACATTTGTTCACTCTAGTTTGTTTCATCTTGTTCAGCTGCTCTCTCACTGTTACGCATTAAACATATATTTTGAAAGGATCTGTGCCAGAACATGTTTGCGATGATGTAAAGGCCATAACCTTTTCAGTACCTCTTCACAGGACATTTGCCTTTAATTATTTCCATCTTCAGTTTCTGAAACCTCAGGTTTCAGTTCTGAGAGGAGTAATTTCTGTAAATGCATTCTAATATCTTCCCCTGTATCCTTGTCCTATCGTCGTAACAGATGGTGGCATCTTAACAGAATTTTGGCACCTCTGTTTTTGACAATCTTCCTTTATAGCAGAACCTCAATTTATTACCTGGAACAAGGAAGTTGAAAGTGAAGATAGGAAAGGTAAGGTAGACACTTTAATATTGACTACCGCTCATTTACATTCCAAAGGATCTCATGCAAGTTCTTATGCAAAAATTTGCATATCAGATAAACCTGGTATTTTCTTCTATAATTGCTTGGTCTTCATACCCTTTTTATTCCAGTTGTGCAATTTTTTGATGGTCTGTTTTGACAGCTATTGTTTGTGCATCTTTATATTGGCTTCTCAAAGGTTGGGTTTTTCACTTCGTTTGGCACATGTATTCACTTCTGTGATTCCGTTAAAATGTATGTAAGGAACCTTCTTGCTGTACATACAGATTTTTCTTCTTCAGACTTCAAGGCTGTCTTGATTAGCTGCCTCATTTCCTAAAAGTCCTCCTAGCCAAATATTATTGACACTTTCCTACTACACAATACATCTCCTCTCACAGATGTGTTGGATTTAATTATATCACGACAGCGTTAACTTTTTTGGCCGAACTGTTGCTCCTTCCAGATGCAAATCAAACCAGATGTGCTACTTAGAGCCCAGTCCCAAATTATAGCAGTTCCCCATTCTGCTAAAAACTAGTATCAGGCAAGAGATAAGTGCAGAAATTTGGGGTCTTGGTTAGATGCAGTGCTCTCTGCACACCGGTCTCTGGCATGGGTCAGGAACCAGGAGCTGCAAAAGGGCAGCTGCTTCAACAGCAGGACAAATGAAGTAAAGAAACTGCTATGCTCATTGTTCACTCCTTCACTTCCTTTTAAAAAAAAAAACAAAACAAATTAATCTGGCTTTTTGCTTATTAAAAACAGCTTTCTCCTCCGTCTCACAAAGAAAAGGGACAGAGGAGAAAGAAAACTCATTCATAGAAAACCCAACCTATAAACATCTCTCAGAAATTACCAGCTGTTTACTCTCAATGTCAGAATGCTAGTCTAGTGTGGTGGCTCGAGTGGCTTGGGACATTAATTATGAGAGGGAGTTGCATAAAACATTCTGCATATCTTATGCATTTTGATATGGCATTACATTACTCCAGACCTTGTTATTTTATGTATTCCGTGGACTGAATGCTGGCTAATTACCAGCTAGGCCTCATGCTCATAAAAATAATCTGGCTTTAAATTAGGAAAACTGTTTTAAAGAACAAGTACAAAAATTCTAGTCCTCCGCATGCTGACCATATTCCTGACGCTTTCTCCAAATACCCTCTCTAGCCTGTGCTCCTCACAGGAAGTTCTATGGAGTCTGTTACAAGGAATACTTCTAAATCTCCACAGAGAGAGAGGACTTGTCAAATGAGGGTGTGGAAAAGAAGAATAGGTTGTGGTGAAACTGCAGAGTATTGGAAATCACAGGATTCATCACAACCTAAGATATTTCTGGGGAAAAATCCATGGATTCTAATCTTGATCTTTTTTATTATGAGAAAATTTCAACAGGGCAAAAATAATTGTTCTTCAATTTAAAAAGAATTTCACGATACCTAGTGATGCAGTGCTTTGAGATTTAACCTGTCACTTAAAAATGACATAATAAAAATGAGGAGGGAACTGTTTACAAATGCACTGAGTTCAACTTTCAACCTATCTGAAAACCTTGGCAGTGGTAGGAGAACGGTGACCTACATATGATTCCTAGTTTAAGAGACCAGTGGTCTTGCAGACAAGCTCAAATTAAGCCATCAGACAGTCTTTCTAGGTTGCACATGAACTGATGACCTTAGGTTCATTGAATTAATAGGAATGCAATGTTCACCTGTTGTTTCCACACAGGAAGAAAACTCAATGGCTTTCTTCACTTTTGCATTTGGATGAGTAATTTTTACTATGGCAGAATGGATTTTAGACAACGATGATCAAATTACAAATAACAACACAGTTGCTAACACCTAAGGGCTTGCCAGGGTGTACTCCTGATTGCTTGAACATTTATGAGAGTTTCCTGGGCTCAGGAATTAATAATGGCACTTTAACAGTTTTCAAAGCCACAGTCTGGCTCAGCACAGTTTGCCTTTTTATTGCTTTCATGTCCAAGGTACTCATTCCCCCCTGTAACTCCCTCCTTGACAAGACTAGGCATTTTAGGATACACACTGGTCACTACATGCCAAACTAGTACTCCAAATGGGTATTCAGACAATTTTCCAAAGAAAGAAGTGAAAAGGAGTCATGGTTTCATTTTGCATTATCAGTTCTGAATTTTCACCTATTTCCCATGCCTTGCTTGAATCATTGGAGGAGTGAAAAAAGATTAAGTTTGTACCTAACCATGGCAACAGCTGTGAAACAGGGGGCACGAAAACAGACTTATCATCTCTAGTACATCGAGGTACATGGTCAATTAGAGCACAGGGGGTACCTCAGTCTCTTAGGAGTGCCTTCAGTACCCTGGGATGAGTCTGGCAGAGAGGTGTTACAAAGCCATCCAAGATTTTCTTCTGCCTAGGAGGACTAATCCTAAAAGAACAGCTCTATTCAATCGATTTTGTGCTCATTTGTGTCCTTGACTACTGCAAACCACACAGGTGAAACTTAGAGCTGGTACTGCTCTGTGAAACAGGAGATCACTTGTGTTTTCTACCTGGGATTGTGCTGCTTCTGGTTGCAAGAATGTCTTCCTTCCAACTATCTTCTACTCTGGGACATCTCCAACAGAGATGTCAACAGTCATATTAAACTATGGAGTAATACTGTTATATTTAGTACTGGGAAATCATGAAGATGGTAGTGGAGTAATCTCCATTTGTGACCTAAGACAAGATTTACATGTGTGCAATTTGAACAAAGAGCAGCCTACACAGAACCCGACAGGAAGATGTGTTCCTGAGGCAATAGCTTTGCAAAAGATTCATCTAGGGTTTTAAGAAATGAATGGCTGACTGAGACCACTGTTATCATGGAAAGTCCTAAGAAGCCAGAGCTGTGTAATTCAATTTTTAGATGGAAAATTTTTTAAGATAGCAAAAGAAAAGTACTAAAGTAAATGAGAGCTAGAAAATGGAATGGAAAAGAGAGAAATGAAAGACACTGACAAAAACTTTGAGAAATATACTAATGAGTGAAGAATGTGAAAAGACTGAGATCTTGTTGGTTAAATGTCTCTGTAGAAAGAACAATATTGTAGGGAAAAATAGTTGTTTGAAATCTTTACTTTAACTTCAGGTGATATTCACAAAGTCTATTTCATATCCTTTAAGGCCATGTAAATTAAATACAACAGAACTGTTTGCAGTTGGACAACTTGTTGAAGATCAGTGGGAAAATCTTTGCATTATTTACTATCCAGAAGGAAAACAGGACTCAAACCTGAGCTTTCTGATCATGAACTTCTTCTTAAGAGCTCACAAATAAAGAACTGGCCTTCATTAGATAATAAATATCTTTATTAAATAATAAATATTACAAATAGAGACATCACACAGAGATGTGCCAGTGTACTAATGGCAAATGGTTTTTAGCCTGTGCAGACACGACTACTTCTAAAAAACCAAGCATTTTTGATTAAATCTTGTCTTTGATTGTCTGGATTGTGCCAAATGAGGTGTACTTTCTTTGTCAAGGGCAGTTTTACAACATTTAGTCACCAGAGGAGACAGGCAAATTTAAGCTTTTTATATATTTCACCTGTGCAACTGTTGCGCTGTTAAGCTCCTGAAATCAGATGCAAGGACCTTGTGAAATGTATAGCTTTCCCCAGAAATTGTAACACAGTGGGAATTTTTATTGTTGATTTGTTAGGATGCACACATCCAAAGGGACTTTTGACCTTCTACAGAACTATATATAGAAACCTCTGATAAAAGCCAATACATAAGGCTGCATCAGTAAAAGATATTTTATCAGATATTGCTGAAAAAACCACCCTTAAAGAACACAATTCTCTCTTTTAATGTAAAACTATATGGTTTTTTGTTTCGTTTTGCTACAGCACACGTCTTTGTTATAAAAGCCCAAGAATTATAACATTGGAAGAGTTAAATACATAAAAATCAGGAGCATTAATCACAGTAGTAGAAAAGAAGCAGACTTCCTTTTCAATACACGAATAATGTATTCTCTCATGACAGCATATTCTTTCATTATAACTTTGATTATCATAGGACTGACTTCACTCATAACTGGCAGGGCAGTAACTCCAATACTTGCAATTCGTGCTGAAATAAATATTGCATTCATCCTCTCTGAACTGAACCTAACCCAAAGTCAACACAGTTATGCTTCTGTATTTACAGAGTTGAGGGTCAGTTGATATTTCCATTATACCCTTTATTTTTAAAGGTCTTAACTTGGATTTTGCTTTTTGTTGTGTTTATTTTAGGCTTTCTTTACTTAAAATATTAACTGCATGAAAACCACATGCATATGCAAAATAAAATATGCATGCCAAAGAAAAATTGTGATCCAACTTTAAAATATATGGTTTCTCAGTGCCTGGAAAGACAAAAAAAACCCCTCCCATAAGGAATAGGCCAAAATAGACGTGGTCCAAAGATAACAGTCTGTGGTCCCAGAGCTGATTCCTGGGAACCAGGTAATTTTGACAGAACTTCAGGAAAGTAATAGCAATTGGAGGTTTAAAAGTAAAATACGTACGTCAGTTCTTGTATGCATGCCCTCATACCCATACACAAACTCAGATACACAGATGGTATCAGTCTGAGTTACAAGTATGCCAAAGCCAGAGCATCCAAAGTCAGATTTTTCAATGCATAGCTCTGAAAGCACTGGAGTTATCTAAGTAATAATCTCCACTCATATACCATAATCTCCACTCATTCCCCACATACCAGCTCATTCCTTAACTCATGCCCAGATGTATCAGCACAAAGACGGATATTGCAGTTGAAACTGGTGCATAACTAGCAATCCAAATATTATAAGGCAGTATCTTATTGCTAAGATTTGAAGTATACTGCACTGGATGTCATTCGTATGTAAGAATTGCCTTGCCACTCTTGCTGCAGAGCCAATACAGAATTGCTGAATATCAGGAATGCCTGAGGAGACTTAAACAAATCAAAACCCTCCTGGTCCATCCTGGTAAAGGATGTCTAAATTAGTATGGATATGCTTCTGTAACATGACCATCAACCTGGATCAATCTTTTCTAAGGTAATAATGTAACCTTTATTTTGACTTCAGTTAATCCAAATGATATGGTTAGAAGTTTGCCATACCATTTTAGAAGACAGATGATGTGTGCAAGCAAGCTGAGTTGTAAAAACATTACCTAACAGATAATAAATACAAAAGAAGTGTTTACATTGCTATATCAGTGCTCCAGTCTTCTGAATCCATGCCTATATTATCTCAGGACAAGTTTTTAAAATCCTTTTAGGAATAGGGCAATGTACTTTTCATAGGATAATCTAGCCCTTAACATTTTTTTAAATTTTCCTTGATAATTTTTTTCCTGCAAAAACCCCACTTTAATTTGTTGTCATTAATAAAATGTACTCGTATTATTAAAGCAGGACTTGCCACATTTCCTTCTTTTGGAAGTATTCCATCACTTTAATAACAGTCAGCAATGCTGTCCTCACCAGCACCGTTTAAAAGGAATGACACTCATCAAGGTCTTTTAACCAGGGAGACGCTCTGTCCCACCTGTCTGGTAAAAGTCTCAACTTGATAGGAACTGTGACAGAGTCCTTTCCTTCTTTACTTGGTCCTACCCAGAAGAAGAACCCAGAGGCAAAACCTGGCTTATTTGTGTGGAGGAAGGGGTCAGGCAAGCCAGCTGCCCATGGAGCAGGTGGATATGGGCTCGGAGAGCTGGATTTGGAATGCTGTATAGGGCTATATGGGGTGAGCTTCCTTTTGAGTAAATTCCCCAAAAGGCTGTGAGCTGGCAAGAGTACCAATCTTGTTGACCCTTTTTATGCAACTCTGACCTGTCCCTGAGATTTTACTGTTTGCTGAAAGGAACAAAAGTACGGTTTGGTGGGAAATTTGCTTGGCACGTGTAGTGGGTTGAGCCTGGCTGGGGGCCAGGTGCCCACCAGAGCCACTCTCTCACTCCCCTCATTCACCAAACAGGGGAGAAAAGGCATAACGAAATGCTTGCAGGTTGAGATAAGGACAGGGAGAGATCACTCACTAATTATCGTCACGAGCAAAACAGACCAAACTTAGAGAGGGAATTCATCTAATTTATTACTAGGCAAAACAGAGTAGAGGAATGAGAAAATAAAATCAACTCTTAAAAACACTTCCCCCCACCCCTCCCATCTTCCCGGGCTCAACTTCACTCCCGGCTTCAACCTTCCCCCCCTCAGTGGCACAGGGGGACGGGGAATGGGGGTTACGGTCAGTTCATCTCATGGTGTTTCTGCCGCTTCTTCATCCTCAGGAGGAGGACTCCTCTCATCGTTCCCCTGCTCCAGCATGGAGTCCCTCTCACGGGGTGCAGACCTTCAGGAGCAAACTGCTCCAGCGTGGGGTCCCCCACGGGGTCACAAGTCCTGCCAGCAAACCTGCCCTGGCGTGGGCTCCCCTCTTCACGGGTCCACCGGTCCGGCCTGGAACTTGCTCCAGCGTGGGCTTCCCACGGGCCACAGCCTCCTTCAGGTGCCTCCACCTGCTCCGGCGTGGGGTCCTCCACGGGCTGCAGGTGGAATCTCTACACCCCCTCATCCTTCCTCCATGGGCTGCAGAGGGACAGCCTGCTTCACCATGGCCTTCACCACGGGCTGCAGGGGGATCTCTGCTCCGGCGCCTGGAGCTCCTCCTCCCCCTCCATCTGCACTGACCTTGGTGTCTGCAGAGTTTCTTACATCTTCTCACTCCTCTCTCCGGCTGCAAAAGCTCTCTCTCTCTAAGTGTTTTTCTACTTCTTAAATATGTTATCACAGAGGCGCTGATTGGCTTGGCCTTGGCCAGCGGTGGGCCCGTCTTGGAGCCGGCTGGCATTGGCTCTATCAGACACAGGGGGAGCTTCTAGCAGCTTCTCACAGAAGCCACCCCTGTAGCCCCCCCGCTACCAAAACCCTGCCACGCAAACCCAACACAGCACGGGAATCAGGAAGGTCCTGTCCCTGCCCGCTACAATGGAGCTTTGAAGGTTGAGCAGTGAGATCCAGGAGCAGTGTCCATAGGGCTCATTGCTCCCCTGACTTCAGAGGAGTGGTGACAACTCTTGCTGGCTGAAGTACCGCACAGGAGACCTTGGAGAAGCAAGCAAATTGCAGGGTGGATGCCTGTCTGCCGAAATGCTGGCTGATCAAGTCCCCAGCCCGCGTGAGCAGATGTTAGCTAATCTCGGCATTTGCTGCAGCAGTGGCAGTGCTGGGCTGGAGATCTGTAACGATGATTAAGAGTACCTACCGAATTGCTGTCACTTTGATTGTCATGCTGTTGGTGGTTGTATATGCAGGGATACACCACAGGTTATTTTTAAGTCTAAAGCCTGAATTATTATCTTGGTCAGAACAACACGAATATTTTCTAATCCCTTAATTTGGTGCCGGAAGGAACCCGGGGTTTGTGTTGCCCCCTGTGGCTCTTCTTTTCTCTGTATTAGATGAAGGAAATGAAGCAAAACCAATTCCAGTGAAGCTCCGAGCTTTTGAATGAAAAGTACTGGAGGTCCAGCAAGCTAAATAGGAATGTATCAGCTGAAAAAAAAACAACCCCATAAAATAAAAGAATAATGTTTAGAAGGGTAGAGACAGGAAATTACTTGTGAGAAATGTATAACACTGAGTGATTTCTTTTTTAAATGTATGACGCCAATTTAGTGTTTAAAGCTGCTCAATGGCTGGAATACAAACTTCTTGTGAAATATATTAGGTGTTTAGAGTCACTTAGTGGTTAGTAAAAAACCCTCCTAATGAAACAATGTATTAATTGCTCAGGGCCACTCAAAGCAAACACACATAAAATATTTAGATGTCTGGAGATGCTCAGCAGCTTGATAACCAACTTTTAATAAAGTCTATTCAGTGTTTAGAGTTGATCAGCAGCTAGCAAAACAACCCATGCTCAGCAGTAGAAATGCAAGGCTAATAAAATACAGAGCTGCTCAGTGGCTGCAGCAAGGTTTTTAAAGCTACACTAAAATTAGGGAGACTAAATTAAGCAATAACAGTAGAGGCACTGGTAGTTCCATAGGATTAATGGCTGGATGAGATGAGTTGATGGCCTGTGGCTACATTTCAGGTCATTAACCTCAGCTGGTCATTAGTCCCCAGAAAATGCCCAGCTCTGAGGTCATTATTACTATTGTAAGCAGTTAAAAAATGAAAAAAAAAGCAAAAAAAAGCAGCCAAACTGAACCAACAATCCCTCAGCAACCTTATATGCGTTATGGTATATGGATGTATGTAGTGTTTGTATTTTAAGGAGAGATGCCCATATTCATATAAACACCGATTTCCTCTAGAACAACTGCAATGCCTTAGAGTCAGTAAGATTATTGGGAAATCTACTTCCATTTCCACTTGGTACATGAATCAAAATCAAAGTTTGGGTGCTCTGCGCCTCCGAGTTGATGCTGTCTGCCATCCTTAAAGGCAAGAAGGAGAACCTCAGTTGGGATTTGGATTAAGTGGAAACTGCTTTTGGGAACTGCATTTGGGAACATTCCCAACATCCTGTGTCCTTCACACACTGACCTATTTTCCATTTCCTTTTTATGAATAGCAGAGTGGCAGCATTACATACTGTTATACTTTGCTTTTTTCTTTCTTTCTTTCTTTCTTTTTTTTTTTTTTTTAGAAATATGTAACCTGAAGGATACTAAAGAAATTCTCAGAGAATCTACACAGATTGCTGGGCTTGCTGCTGAAAGGCACTTTCCCTTGAGATAATGGCAACCCTTTCTGGGACAGCAATAATACACAGTAGTGTTTTAACAGGAGGAAGTGAAGATAAAATTTAATTGAAACAACAGGGGAAATTTAGGCAGGTAGGATGTAAATACCTGCTGGAGTTTGGCCAGGATTAACTTCCCCAAGTCATTCTACAACTCATTCTGACTATTGAGCCATGAACACATCTACCTTGTCATGGGTTTAGCATTTGCCTTAATTTTCTCAGTTAAATCATTTAGGAAGTGGTAGGTAGCTGCCATACTACACATTCCGGAACTAAAAACCATATTTGCAGCCTCATTGTGATATATAGAGAAGAATTTTACATTTCAAGATGGGGATATAACTTTGCAAATCACCAGGAGACACCATCACTGTTTAAATGCAATGAATTATGCTCTGGATTATACTCTGGAAGCATTTACACCTTTCTATTAAGCTAAATTAGGCACCTGAAGCAGAAATGATAGGAGTACTTCCATGAATAGCTTGCAACAGAAGCAAGGCAAGATAGCAAGGGAAACAGCAGATATCCCTTTCACAGGAGCAGGAAATCTGTTGTGGATTGGTTTTGTTGTGAGTGGGATTGCCCAAGATGGCCTGCAGATTGAGGAATGGAAGGGCTTCTTCCCCCTCTGACAATCGCATATCCAAAAGGCATCTGATCATGCCTATGAGAAATTTCTTCTTGTATCTCCAGCTGATCAGCAGATTAAGCCTTTTTTTTTTTTTTTTTTTGCCTTCCCCCCCGCCCCCTTTTCTTTCTCAGGGGGATCAAAGTGGATTCATACCTCCCAGCCTTGTTGCCTAGGTTGTTATAATGACCCTTAACTCTTCGGGTTAAAATATCAAAGTAAGAAGAAGTCTGAGAAACTGAAATGAATTTATGTGCTGATCTTCTAGGCTCCTAAGTTTGACTGTTGAGTTCTGTTGCTGTTACTGCATCAGTGTCTTTGCAGATTAATTTATTTATCTGTCATTTGTACACAACAGAGGCCTGAGAGTATCGGCACAGTTCACCAGCTGACCACATCTTTATGGGGACAGGAAAAAGGACCCTCATGTTATGGAACATCTGAAAAAAACTTATTCTGTGAGCTTACAAAATCTTGCTCACATCCCAGCAGAATTGTTACTTTCTTTAAAATGCTGTCCTTCAAATCTATCACATAAATTCAGTCTGCATTGGAATTTGTGCGGTTTTATTTTCTTTACCTGAGGTCTTATTAAAAGGAAATAAATTAACTAATACATTAAAAAGACATGATGAATAGCAGGACAGCTTAGAGCCATTTTGTTACATTTAATCATATGATGCTAGGTTCTTCAGTTTTTAACCTAGATAAATCTGGCATCCTTTCCCGTCTCTGTTCAATCAGAGTGTAGAATCAAAGCACAGACAGGAGTAGTGTTATATACTGAAAATTTTGTTATGGGCAAAATGAAATCACATCTTATATGTAAATTCTGAATTTATGATTAGGATGATTAAAATATTGTCATAGCAATCAAAGAATTAGTTCAGATATAATTGTAGAAAAAGAAAAAGAAGGAAAAAGAAAATAAAAAATACTACTGTACTGGAAAAGTCTCAATAGAAATGAGAAATTAGTATAAGCATTACACAACAACAACTAAAACCATCAGTGTGTTATCAACATTATTCTCACACTGAATCCAAAACACAGCACTATACCAGCTGCTAGGAAGAAAATTAACTCTATCCCAGCTGAAACAAGGACACATACCTAAAATTGCTATACACAGTGTCACGGACAATTGAAGGTAGGGACCTGAACCGCACCACTCACTCGCATAAAATCTAAAATTTTATTACCAAGTGGGATAGGTGTAGCAGGTGGTGATTTCTATTCCAAGATTTCTGTTTTTCCGTACCCACACACATTCTGGAGAAACACTGACACAAACCAAGGCTCCTGCCCTTCTGATCCAGTGTCAACCCGCACCACGGGCATCAGGACCTAGGATGCTCACTCCAGCTGGTCACTGTGTCCAAGCCTTGGCAGGTGGCCTGGCTTCCACACAGAGTGGTGCCACCTTGGGCTCAGCTTTCTGCACAGTGCTGGGCATCTACAGATATGTTCCTTTCAAGGCACTACTCTCTTAAATATTTATTGCTTTCTAGGTAGATGGTTGGTATAAGCTGCAAATAGCTTTGTTGATCATGTAGCTGCAGGCCAATCTCTTTGACTTTGTCTCTGTGTAAGGCTAAATTAGTGGTCATTACCTGGGTTGCTATCACTTTCTAGCCTCTGCCCCAAACATGTTACAAGGATGTAGATTTAACAGTTCCTCTGTGATAATTACCTGTGCTCCTTTATTTTTCCACTGCTTGCCAGAATCATCTAATGAGTTAGATCTGTGTAGGTACAGTCCAGACATTTTATCAGGTGCTTTCAAGCAGTCCTTGTCCTGTGACAACACGTTTCCCCCTTTCCCAGTGCTATTCATACCCTTCCACCACCCCTCTGCTGTCCACCCAGGGTAAGTATATCAGGGTACAAGTCATGAGCACCTTGAATGCTTTCCTGGGACAACTGTGATGTTGATATTAATGGCTTCTTCTTCCTCCTCTCCTTTATTTATTTGGATTAACTAGGGGTGATTTTTATATTTTTTCTAACCTGCTGTTATATCTTGCTTTTTCTTGGTCTAGAGCTGGACATTGCATCTCAATTTATTGGGTATTCTATGTATGTTAAATTCTTATTCTTTGATACTCCTAAAACTCATCTTGTCCAGCTCTGTATCTGCATTTCTTTAACTGTCTGGTGGTAAGCTATTTACACTCTTAGTGTCTCCAGCACTAGCCAGTGTCTCAATTCCTTTCATCCCATGCCTACTCCTCTACACCACATCCTGCACCCCCACTTCTCAAGACATCTGCTGTTGTACCAGGCTTGTTCTCCTCTACAGTACATTGCTGTTTTACAGTCATAAATACCTAATTCACCACAGCGTAACTACCTGATATTACTTGGTAGTATTGGTCATTAGACAAACTACTCTTACAACTAACACATGGTTTTTTAAAACAGAATTCCTGGTAGTTGAAGAAAGGTTCAGAGAAACTACTCCTGACAAACCTTGGTCTTGAGGCCTTGCAAACTCAGTGAAAAACCTGTGGCTCATTTTATACAAAAGCAATGATGTCAGCTTGATATTAATGGCCTACAGGGCTACCACAGGAGGACTCACCTTCTGCAGAGACGAAGCCCTACTTCAGTCTTTGCTTCTATCCCTCTCTCTGCTGGTCTGTGGAAGATGAGAGGGAAAGCAAGGTGAATCCATCTTTTCCTCCCTTTTTCATCTACAGAAAACTATATATAAATAGTGCCTTATGCCAAAACCCTTACAAACCCTTGAGCTGTTGACCTTCTGCATCTTGCAGCTGCAAAACTGAATCATTTTGTCCTAAATTGCACACAAGATTGCAATGACACAAAACATTAACGTTAACTGCTGATGAACCTATTTCATTACTTTTAATAACATTATATCTGTGTTTGTCTGCTCAATGCAGTGATAACTTAGTGAAGGAGAATTAATTTCACGTATTATCCACATAAGCAATAATGAGGGAAATCAGTTTCCTCTGGAGTTGCAGAGAGAAGTTTAATTAAATTTCTGTATGGGCCAATTGATTTCAGGTTGGTCACTTGCTTTCTGGCCGACAGTGAGACCTTAGGTCTCAAAGACAGGTGCAAAATCATGTAAATCCACGAGTGAAAATACCCATGGCTGAAACAAGTCTTCAGGACTTTAGAATAGGGATGAAAAAGCTATATTTTGAAATCAGCTGCAAAGCAGATTTTTCTGTAACATTATCTTTATTAATCTTATACTCTAGAAGGGCTTTGAATATCTATGAACACTCATGTACCTAGCAAACCATGGGGTAGTAATAGTGGTCAACTGAGAAAAAAAATGCATAATGCAGTCTGTCGTTGCTGGGATATTCTGGTGTTATGCATGATGAGAAAAGCAATACCCAGGCAGGCATGTGGTAAAGATAACCTTGGACTCTGGAGCAAAGATGCTTTGTGTTGTATGTACTCACTTAGACTAAAATGATTAACATTTTGGGTATTTATTGCAAATGAAGTCTCTTTCACTACATCTACTACGGTCAGGGGAAACAGATTTAGTGGGCACTGATTGGTTAGCCGGACCGAGTATGGCAGACTCTAATCATATGTCATGGGGTTGCTTCTCATTGAACCAAATCTATCTGAACACCTAATAATTTAAATACAGGTGTTACTAGTTACTAATGAATCAACCTGTGTAACTGGCTTCTTTAATAAATAAATATATTACTTAAAAATTACTTTTGAATCAGTGAGTTCTGAAAAATCAGCTGAAGTGGCTAATCTATTAATTAAATATTGAATTGACAGGAAGGTATAACTGGAGAAAAAAAAAAAAAGATTTCCACTTTAAAATGTATGCAAATCAAACTTCAGGTGATACGGTACTACGGATCTGTAATAAAATAAATTACTGAAGGATCCAGGACTTATCTCAAAACTTCCCAATATCACTGACTCTACAAAATTAGAGGAGTTTTGGACAAAGGTCTTGGGGATGCTTCTATGAAAAGAAACAAGAAAAGCACACAGCACTATACCTGCAGCTGCATAATAAAGCTGTGGGCTCAGGCCTGCTCCAACCTCAAGGAGCAAGGGTTAGGTAGCTGACTTAAGTAGGTCAAGGATCAAACTGCAAATCATCTGTGTGACCTTTACTTTATCGTGACTCACTTCCCAGTTCAGGGTAAACCCAGAATCTGCCTGAGAGTATTTTTGTTCCTCTAGGACGAAGGACAACTTGCAGCCTAAATGCTGAATATTGCCAAGGGGCTGCTGTAGGCTCCAGAAGCCTGGGAAAGGCAAGAGTAGAGGAGTGAATTTGTGGAGGAATGAGCAGATTTGTTAAAGCTGTACTAAGCTGTTACTGTTTATTAAATTCAATTTGTCAAAGGTGTAGTATAAATTGCTCTATCAGTTGCTTGTAAATGGCATCATTCTGTATGGGAAAGGGTAAAGAAAGGGTAAAGCAATGTATTTAACTTCCAATAAGCATCTAAAATATGTCATCCCAGAGAGCTGGGGCTGACATATTCACCAATACAGAAATGCAAGTTCTGCGCCTTCTGTGACCTTACCCCTCTTCTCTCCCCTCCCCACATTTCTGGGGCAAATACGAAGTCTGGCCAGATATGGCTCTGAAGCCTTGGTGACATATACTGGCAAGAAAGAGCTGAAATTGCTATACCAAGTTATCATGTCAAACTACCAGGAGTAACATTGTCAATAGTAAATTGCTATGTCGCAAGACAGCAGGTAGCAGAGGAAGCTCCTAGCAGGGAGAGATGGATCAGAGATACAGTAGCTTACACCCCACCAGAGAGGATTACAAATGAAGCCCCAAAGGAACATGAACAATTTGATAAAATTAGGACAGAGATTTTAGTAACACAGAAAGAGACTTTTTCAGTGAAATCCTCCCCTCCGATGCTAAGCACGTCAGGTGAGAATCTATGTTGTGCCTCTAGGAGATGCAGCACAGACCTCAAAGCCAAGAGTCAAGAGGGAGAATAATAACTTTACATTACCTCTGTATCCTCATAATTCTGGGCTGCTCTTGCAGAGCTGGCCTGAATTTGTGCAGCTATGTACTGCGGTCATACACCCAGCACATCCATCCTATTCAAGTCTGTCTCTGTCCCTTCCTTGCCCCAGACTGTGAAAAATTTTAGTCTAAATGTTTAGAGCTGAGAAAAGCAATAAACAAATAAAGAGCCTAAAAATAAAAGTCACAAAAGCCTTATTGATATTTTAGCGTTTGAGTTTTGGTTGGTTTTTTTAACAAGACTGGGTTCTGAAGTCCTTATTTAACTATACCTATATGCAAAAAAAAACCCACCACCCCCCCCCAAAAAAAAAAAAAGGCAAAAAACAAAAGAAACCCCGAAACATTCAAAGTATTGAGGTAGTCAGTATACCTATACACTTGACGAGTTATCCCCATGTCAATCATGGTACATAGCAAACCTCTAGATCTGTGAATTTTACTTTAGAAGCCTGCAAACTTGTGCTGTGTTTTGTCTTATGACTGTCGCAGATAAATGTGATGCTATTATCTTTGCAAACTGGTAATGCAGTGATACCTCTCTGTATACAGGGTTGTTTTTTTTTTAATAAAAAAAAATAATTAAGGAAACAGTTTTCTGCCCTACAATCTTATTCAAAAATTAACATTTCAAGTGTAGCCATCAGCTCTCATGCTTTCCAAGTGGCTCGGCTCCCATCCCTGCAACATTTTTTCTGATTAGCCTGCTGTCCTGTTTAATCAATAGAGCTACAAAGCCAGCTATCTCTCACTCTATGGTTATCTTTCATTGTACAGTACATAATGCCGCTAGTCCTGCTGATAACAAAGAGCACACAGAGGGAATGTGGCACTGCATGTTTGTTATCTTCCACTCAACTAAACATACCTCTCTTTCTCTCTTGCCTCTTATCAATGCAAAAAATGCTGAAAACAAGTTACTCCTAGTGTTAACACTGCACATGCCATGCAGTTGGGACCGAGATTTTTTTTGCCTGTCTTAAGGCTGCAGTTTGCTGACACTACAAAAGCCTGCCAATTTGATACATCACCTCGTCAACCTTTAAGAAGGCAGCGCGAAACGGTACTGTCGGCAGCCAGCCTTACGCAGGCGGCAGGAACACTGGATACACCAAGAGGGGAAGGCAGGGAGGTTGACCCAGAAGCTGTTTGTGGTTGACCTCAGACCCACAAAAAAAGAAAGTAATCCAGTTCTATTCTTTTTCATTTCCTACAAAACATGAAAGCTGATAAGCTTTGGTCTCTCTCACGGCAATAAGAAAACAGTTAAATTGAACCTTCGCTTCAGTTAGAGAACAATCTACCGGTTTCCCTTCTCTCAGGTCTGCCACTCACAAAGGGTAAAAGCACCTTGCTTAGAAAAAAAAGACCATATTTTATGTCTTCCCTGACACAAAAAACCCTGATGGATGTGGGTCTGGTCACCCTGATCTTGAGAATTTTAACCAAGAGCTGGTGCCTCCAACATACATGGGAGAATCTGATGTTCCATGGTTAAACAGAATGATGACCATGTATTCAGACAAAATTTGAGAGATGCTCACAATTTTTCCCTTTGCTCTCAGTTTTTATGTGCTGGTTGATCCTTACAAAAAGCTTAAACTGATAATTATCACTTTCCACAGTATCTTACTGTTTGCTTTACTTCAAAAGAAAAGACTAGAATGGCCCATAAAAAAGCAGAATGTGAAAGCTCCTTAGAAAGAAAACAAATAAATGTTTTCCTCTTTCCTGAGGATGTAAGTGGATTGGTTTATGTGTGTGCAGCATATGCATGTGCAAAATACTTGTTAACTAAGAATGGTTTGAAGAAAAACACCCTGTGCATGTGTATATCTACGTAACATATCCATCTTTAGAAGTATACATGGAAGATCATATTACATGTTTTGCAACATGGCTTTTATCAGAATTATGAAAATTTTGCAAATATATAAGAAAAAAAGAAATAGAATTTTGTTTCAGTATTGTATTTGATGACACTCAAGTAATCTTCAAAGGACAGTTATGCTTGTATTGGAATCACTTCAAAATTTTTAATTTGTAACACTGTTCTGAACTTTGAGATAAGAGATGATCCTACAGGTGTGGTTTATGTCTGGCTTGATAGCATGACCTTTGATAATGTGTCTCAGCAATGGAATTCAAAGCTTTGCATAGTATTTATGATGTGTTCATAACCCTATTACTTCTAGCTCTAGGCAAACACTACATATCTTCATTCAGATTTTTAAATAAATTTACTTTGAGTGTGTTGATATAATGCTTGAGTTTGCTGTCTGCAAATATTCACCAAATGAGCAGGACTAGTGTGAAAAACTTGAGATAAGCAAATTTACTGACTAATAATCAAATACCTTTTTGAAGCTGGTGTTGGATTTTGTGCTGGATTCTACATTTTGGATTTCCTTTATGTACTCTACTGATTAGCTAAAAAAAAAAAAAACAAAAAACCATACAATCCAAAAACAACATAATATTACTTGATACACTTAACCAGCCAACACAAATATCTGAACACTCATAGTGAACTGAGCGTTCTGTGAAGTAAAATATTTCTCGAGAATAGTTTTGTCGTACAGTTACTCTTGCTAAAACTGGCCATTAGATAGATTTAATATGATTTTTAATTAATTTAACATTAATTTATCTTCATTGTAATTTAAAACCTACTCTACAGAACTAGATAATTTAACTCTCCAAAAAGTATATGCTATGATACAGGCAGCTCAAGTGTCAGTGACTTATAATTGAAATTTTCCCAACTGGAAACCTCTGTGTATAGTTGCTTGTAACAGCGCCAAAATTAAGTCATTAAGTACAAAATTTTCTATACTGGATGTCTGTATTTGGGTGATATGAACAAGTGTGTGTGTGTGTCTGTCCATGTCTGTAAATAAGTAAGCAAATATGTGTACATTTGTAAATGATCATGAAATTAAAGATTCATTATCAAATTAATTTAATAAAGTATGCAAATTCTGTTAAACTGGATTTTTACTAAAAGATATAAGAATAAAAACAGTGGCAGTCCCTTCATCAAAGTCCCTTTTGGAAGTATGCACTTAGCCAGATAGATAGTACAAAGTCTGAATGCTTTCATTAATGTGTCCTGTTCATTTCTTTCTCAATCAAATATACATAAAAATATTTTCATAAAAATAAAGTAAAAAAGAAAAAAATAAAAAAAAGTGGATATGTATAAACATTTTGGAGATAGATTCTTAGCTGATGAAAATAGTTGCAGTTCCCTAATCTCTAAATGAAAGCAAGGTATTTTAGCCAACTAGCATAAGTCTAGACTTGAGTATGATATGTATTAGTGTGGTGAATCCCAAAGTTTATTACACAGATTATCCCAAATGAGTAACAATAAAACCTTTATATCACATACACAGTTAAGCTATGTTACAAATTTAACATAAAAAGTATTTCAGAAATGGTTCAGGAGGTTTTATGATTTTTTTAATTGATACTGTTATTGCACTTCCTTCTATATTAAAGCCAAATTAACTTGCTATTATGAGACAACTACATAGGGCTCAGAATGATTACTGATACAGTTCTGAACCCCTAAATGATCTTAAGCAACTTGTCCATAAATCACTATGCTCCACTCTTGAGGTCTAGCATATGCCAGCATGTCCAAGCTAGAAGCATTTAGTAGTTCGGATGGAAAAAGCTTCTTACCACCTCTTTTCCCCTGAAAGAAACATGCTTCTGCATTCTTGAGAATAAGGACAACCTCAAATATCTCCTTGCTTCAGGACTGAGTATTGCCCATCTTCCTCCTTATCAGAATGTAATTTGGAGAGGAATTTGCACATTTTGTGGTGAACAAAAAAACTTGTTCACATTTTGGTTTGTGGGTTTTGTGGTTTTTTGGTGGGTTGTTTTTTTTTTCTTGTGGAAGAATGTTAAAAAATAGCAGACACTTGAGAGCTGTTCAGAGGTTAAGAATGCTAGAATGAATCCTGACAGAGATAGATTAGTAGGCAGAATGCAGGTGAGGCAGTCAAAGGTGCATGATAAATGTAATTTATCACATGGATCTGCAATTTACCACATGAATATCAACTCCACCTTTGTGCGAGTCTCTCGTCTAACGTGGTAAACCCGTCCCCTGTATTTTCATAACAAATCTCACTAGTTAATACCAGGTCTCATGACCAAGTAATTACAGTATTTTCCCCTTAATTAGTAACCAGAAGAAAACAAAGTCAATTTAAGGAGTCTTAAATTAGGGAGACATGAATTTAAGTGGAAGAAAGACTTGATCTGGAGTCTGCTTTCTGTATAAGTGCTCTAAACATAAAGAGAGGACCCATAAATGGACTTATGATGTATTGTGGTGTGTGGCACTGCAAGATGGCTAAGTTATGAGGCCACTTGGGGGAATGAATCCAGATAATGCTGATAAAACTTGTGAGCGTGTGCGTCTCTGTGCATGTGCGTGCACATGGAAGCCAGAGGAGGCTTTCTGCTGTGTCCTTTGGTGAAAACCTAGGATGCCAAATTGCACATGCTGCCTCTGTGGTTGACCTGGTGCCTATGGTTGACCTTTAGGTGCCTGAAAATGCCAGAGTCTCTGTGATATATTTTTTTTGGAGGTTAGTATCAGTCTTGGCGTTGCTACCTCAAGATGTTTTAAAAAAACTAAAATATATTGAAAGAAATAGAGCAAAAATATACATACCCTAGGTACGTATTACCTAAAGGTAAGACAAAATATGTGTGAAATACTACTGTTAGCTGTGTGCTAAATGTTAGATGGACAAAGGTACCTTGCTGCAATCTGGAGTTAAATATCTAAAGGTAGCAAATATTACCTCTTCATTTATAATCTCAGCAATTCCTGCTGGCCATGACAGTTGCGGCACATGGACCTCAACCAGTACATGGGCTAGTTGAGTCTTGCTGAAAGTGCCTCACTTAGAATCAGAGAATCATGGAATGATTTGGGTTGGAAGGCACCTTTAAAGGTCATCTAGTCCAACTCCCCAACTTGCCCGATACAATCCCTAAATAACAGCCTACCTGCTCTTCTGGGAACCAGGCACTTGAAAATTAGGCACCAAAAATCTGTCCTGGACTGTCTGTATAGTCCTGAAAAGAAATGAGGGAGAAAACATCACCAGTGAGGAATGACTGGGGGGGGCAGATGGACCTCAGCTGTCCCACTCCTTGGGTCATGCCTGAATCAGTAGGTCCAAAACATCTCTCTGGCATCTTTACCTCCAAATCATCCCTGCTTTCTATGATGTGGCAGTACAGTGTTGGTGGTAGCTTAGAGACAATATTTTTAAGTTTCCTCTACTGTCTGAGGATCTACCGAAAAGCCAAGTCTTCTGTGTCTGAAAGTGATGCCATGGAAGAACAAGAAGATGAAACCGAAGAAAAGGCAAGGAGACAAGGGACACTTACAAAGAGAAATGGAGGGAAAAGAAAAGGCGCAATGACAAAGCACAAATAGGAAGGAAGAAGAGTGCCCAGATAGGGAATTATTTTTTAAAAACAACAACAACAACAACAAAAAAAAACAGAACAAAAAGGCACATTAGAATAATAATACCAACATGGTTTGGCTTTGGGGTTAACATTTGTAAAATTCACTCTTTGGGGAAAATGTGTTTTCAAAGGTAACAGATAATTATTTCACAACCTCAAGAACTATTTATATTTTCCCTACTGGCAATAAATACCTGTGGTTCATGACAATACAGCTGGTACTTTTGTTTATATTTATATGCAAATAGTGTTATTTATAATAGTACTTAATACTAATATTGCCATCTCAGTTCAAGCTTATTGTCTAATTTTCCTCCAGCTCCACTTTTTACATTAAAAGTATGTTAATACACTTCACCCTGAACTGTGGCATATTAATAATATGCCATACTCCCATAGCAATACCTATCTATGGATTTCAAAGGACCTTGCAAACTGTGAAGCAGATGCATTTCTCAATCTCTTATAAATCATAAGCCATGGAATAAATAAAAAAAAATCCCTTTCAGGGATTTGCCTGTATCAAGAAACAAATTAGTAAAAGAATAAGCTAGGCTCGTACTCGGAGTTATCTCTTCTTGGCTGCTGTTGGTATTCAACACAAATGTTGTGGTGAAAATATTTTCTTTGTTGAAGCTGTGCTTGCAGAATGCAGGAAACAATCCAAACACTTAGGCATACCTCAATTGCACTTTTCCCAGCATGCTTTTGCTATTTCAGAGCTAGACAGAGGAACAAAAGTATATGAAACGAATGGCAAAGACCCACACAGGGAGGACTGACTTCTTTACCTGTGAATGGTCAGCAGTCATAAACAGACTTTAGCCTACATAGACCACCACTGCTACCAAAGGACATCCTTGAAAACATGAAATAACTAGTGCTAGAGGTGGTAGCAAACTGGGCTTCAACAGACATTGAATTGCTTTATAGAAAGCTGACCACTTCAAAGGAGGGAAATTCTTTTCAAAATATCTTTTTGCCTGCTACCTGTGTCACTGCGGTGGGAATGTTATACATAAATTCAAATCCCCTCTGTCTGAAAAGGGACAAAGAACTGAAATCTGCCACCTCTCCTCAAGGGCGTCCTGCTGGGCTTTTGGGTGAAAAGAAATGACCGCCTCCGACTGAGATTTCTATGCAATGCTTGCTTTGGTGACTATTTCTGAGAGAGGGTCCATGGGGCACAGGCCCCAGAAAAGAGGCACAGCTACTTTCTGACAGAAGCATTTCTGATATTTTTAGAATAAGGCTCTTGCCTGCAGACACTGTCATCTGAGAAACATGTAAAAGGTGTTTGGGGCAGTGGCTGGGGCAGAGGTCCTGTCCAAACGAGCATTTTCCTCATGGAGCCTGATCTGCAGGAAGCTAAGGTTTCCAGAGGTGCTGGGAGACCACCTCTCAGCTCGCTGTTTATAAGAGATCTCACAGGAGGATGCCTTTTTTCTGCATTTTATAAGGATTTATTAATAAGTCCCCAGATAACCACAAGTATCAAGAGCAGGCACACTTGGCAATACACAATACACAAAACCAGAACTACTCCAGGGACCTGGAGTACATTAATGTAAAAAATGGAGTCAGCAATAGATTTTAGGTATATCCAAATTTAGGTGGCAGCAGAGTAAGGGTTTTAAGGATGACAGTCTGGAGCATAAAGGTCTAAATTCCTTCTTTTTTTGCCTATAAATCTGACTCCTGACTGGTTGTCTCCCCTGCCCTCAATTGTATAGAATTGCCCAGCCTCACGGCTGAGGCTTCTGATGGCAAAGTACCAATGGCTGTCATAATGCACCAATTCTTTTGTGCACCTAGCCCTAGATGCCTAACCTTAAGCAGTAATTTTTAACAATTTTGGCTCAAGATCTGAAGGACACACTAGACCTTTCTGACACACAGGTGCTTTAAGTCTAAATTCCCAGAATATTTCCATCAAAGCTTCATTTTATATTGTTTCTCCTTGCTGTTTAACCACTTATCCTGCGCCACTCAATGTTTAATTTTATTGGTGGTGAGGATTTATGAGGAAGATAAAGATGAAGATGAAGATGAAGATGAAGATGAAGATGAAGATGAAGATGAAGAAGATGAGGATTTTCTTTGGCCTGGCTAGTAAGATGTTTACCTGTTAGTAAGTCTAATAATTAAAAAGGTTTGGAAAAAAAAAATCTACTTGAAAGGTCTTAGGATCAGACTTTGAGGGACTTTTACGTGTTTGCAATTTATATATGTGAATCTATAGGGCTAGGCTTGTGCGTGCTTTACTTTGACATGTTATTGCTTTCCTGGTATTTTTCATTAAGTTCAATGCCAAAAGCTCCTGAGTTGCAGATTACTGGAGTCCAGGAGTGTAACCTAGGCAAGCATCTCTATGTGCTTGCCCTCATCTTACACTTTTTATGAAGCACTTAGGGAATTGGGTACTCATGGAGACAGAATGCTAAATTAGCCTGACCTTGTCTCTGACCAGGTACAGCTGTTCTCACGTTCCTAAAAATGCTGACATTTAGCATTTGAAAGTCATTTTTATAAGGCTGTATTACACTATTTCCTTGTATAAAACGTTAGATCAATATTAAAGTCATTCCATGCATGATGTAATGGAAACATCTATTATGTTGCAGAACATTACATAGGAAAGCCTGCAGCATGCGGTACTGGAAAAATCAGGGGAAACTACCTATATTTTCACATGGACAGTTCATGAGACCATACCCTTTAAAAGGTCGGTGCCTTGGGAATAAGTCTTCAGATAATTTGGTGTGTGATACCAGAAAACCAGAAGGAGAGTCAGTGTGAGAGGAAGGACAGTAGTGGGCCTAGAGGACGGGAGGCAGGGAGCCTGGGTGGGAGCACTCCTCTTGCACTTCCCACGTGCTACTGACTGGGTTTTTATCTGCATGAAGACCACTGGCTGTTGGATAAAAATATGGCAAAACCTAACATTTTAAGGAGTGGAGTCCCATATATTAAGGGAATGAATATTTCAGGAATTGATGGAAATACTTATTTTTCAACTTCACCTATTCAAACAACATTTCAGTATGTAATGCACCATGAAAAAGGTCACCTAATTATAGCAGTTTTTCATTAACTCACCTGATTCCTGCCTGTACATGCACAAGCCATTCATCAGGTGGTATAGCCTATTAATATACCTCAGCTTTAACATCTGTATGCACAGGTTCAGTAATAATGTTCTGCATCTACATTTATATTTATTGCAAATGTATTTTATTAGGAGATTCAAACCTAACACACAGAATAAAGCCACCCACAGACTGTTCCTTAGGTCTTCCAGGCATTTATGCAGGTGTTGAACCTTATATATTTGAAATAGCTGTTGACTTTTTTACCACCTATTCTTTTAATGGGAAATGGCCTTTAAAAAAAAAATAAAATGAGCACAGAAAGTCTGCAATGTCTTCAAAACCTAAATAAATACAGTATCAGAAAAAGAACATTATTATATTTACTTTTATCTTTTTCTTCCTGCTTTCTTCTCACCTCTCATTTTACTATTCCAGACTGGACCACAGTTGTGGTTCAGTCCATTTTACTCTTCATCAACCAGCAGTTTTAGAGGAGAGATATAGAAATCCCATGGTGGGTCAACGGCTGCCTTCAGCCTGGCATAATCGACCTGGGGTGCAGCCTTAGGATGAGAAGGGACATTGAGCTCTGCACCAGTGGTTGTTACACCCTGTGCAGTAACAGCACTGCTATCTCAGAGTCTCCAGCACCATCCCCAAGCCAGGAAAACTCCTCCTTAGGATAACTGTAGCAGTAGAGTGGAAGGCTTTTCAGAGGCATCACTAATCTCCCCGATGTTCTCAGAAGGTTTGCACAATATGACTTCCCTAGACAAATAGGAAATCTGAACAGGATCCATGTCCCCATGTAATGCTCATTCCAAAAGCCATAGGACTATATGATCAGTGAGAAGATCTGACTGTGCAAGCTGGCAGGGACTGAGGATGCTGGTGAGCATTATCACTAATCATATCAGGATATGACGAGTTGGGGACCAAGAAAAACAGTGGCCTTATGAGACTCTTGGCTCATTCCTGCTGTGGGCATTGAGACACTCTTCGTCAGGTGCTAAAGCCCCATGTGCAGTGATTAGGGGCCGAGCCTCTCGGCATCAGAGCATCTCTCCGATGCTGGGTCCTTGCTGCTAAAGCTGTTCATGTCCAAGCCTGCAACTAGCAGCTGTAGCACAGCCTTGTGTCCAGGCCCAAACATCTCCCAGAGCTGCCTGGCTTTTCAGATCACTTTTGCTGGATTCTTACATAAACCTTGATTCCGCTGGAGGCTGAGAGCATGTATTTCTGGTTGCAAGAGAGCCAGAGTAGAGCCCAAATGCATGGGTAAGCAGTGCAGCCAGTGCAGGGAGACAGCAGAGATGCTACTGACAGACTCAGTTGCACTGTTAAACCTCTGCAACATCAGACGTGTCCTTTAATTTTGGCAGGATGTGGGTATGAAGCCCACCTTTATTTTAATTTCACTTAATAACTTAAATTTGTAAAATAGAGTCTAACTTATCAGCCTATGGAAAATAGATCTGCAATGTTCAGATCTGGATTTTTTTATTCCTGTTTACTGTTAGCTGGAAATACACAAAACGTATGATGGCAATCCTTTCAATGATGGCAGTTGCTTGCAGAGATGCAATGGGATTATCCATATTCGTTTCATGGCAAAAAAGCGCCTTGCTTTGGGGCCTGCAGGACATCCTTCAGGTGTTAGGTATGTGTGGCTGAAAGCTTGTCTCTTTTTTCTATCTGTTTCAGTCTAATAAAAGATGTTAGATGTACTCGAATCTTTGACTCTCTTCTATCCTTAGATCATAATTACAAAAAATTACTTTCTACAGAGGCAAAAATGAAGGACTTTAAAATGCCTTAAAAAAGAAAAATGAATTCAGGAAAGGCTATTTTTAACTTGTTAGACATAGATTTTTTCCACTAGAGATAATTAATCTGTAACTTTTCCCACAAAATAAATGTCCAGGATTACCCCCACCCCCACCACCAAAAATAGGAAGCTTGTAACAGAGGGAAAAAGTCACAAGACTAAATGATTGGTACTTCACATTAAATGCCTTTTTCATAAAACAGCAAGCAGCATATCTACTTCATGGCAGTTGTTACTACATCAAAGTACTAAAAGAAGAATACAATTACATTGAAAAAAAGAAATATACTTTCTCTCCTTATGAAAAGAAAGTTGTCAAAAGGAGAAAAAAAAAAGAAAGAAAAGAATCTCCCATGAAGACAGATCCTGATGAAATGTATGATCTTTTTTGTTCTGGAGAAGGGAGGGGAGAAAGAGAATAGAAGAGAGGAAACAGAAAAAGCAGCCCCAGGATAACAAGCTTTGTGTGAAGCAGAAAATCATACCCTTTGAGGGTCATTTTCTTTGAGTTGCTGCCTCAGGGAGATAGGAGGCAGAGATTAAACATTGGAGGGAAAGTCCGCATTTGCTTGCGAGGCATCACTGTGCCTTGAAATGCTCAGGAAGCAGAGAGTCATCTCTGTCTTCCTGGGGGCGTGCAGATCCTAGCAAACAGTTCGCACCAAATTGCGCCTTTTTCCTTCAACCCGCCGGCCCGAGGTGGCGGGGGAGCGCAGGGGAGATTCGGGAAAGGCGCGGGTCGCTGGGCGCACGGGCTGTGCCGTCGTGCCTGCCCATGAGGATTACAGCTTCTCCAACGGGATCTGCGCTTCCAGCTCTCCTCTCCCGGCGTGGCTGCGAGCTCTCAGCCGCGGGTGGGAGCACAGCCTGCCCCCGCGGGACCGCGTTTTCCGAGGGGAGGGGAGCGCTTCCCCACTAGAGGGAGCCTGAGCCCCGCGCGCCGTGCCTCCCTGCTCGGAGAGCGCGTTCGTGTGCCCCGGCCCGAGCAGAAGGCAGAGACCTGAAAGCCCTGGAAGTACGTGCTGTAGGAAGGTCATGAGATGTTTATTTTGATTCTTTTTCTTTCTTTTTTCTTTTTTTTTTTTTTTAACCATGATCCCTGTTTATTATGCATGAAGCTAGACAATGAGGCCATCACATCCGTCAGTATGTTCCCTAATGCAGCTGATATCAGTATATTGTTTTTTAAATCAGGTTACACTGAAATTACTGCTAGTTCCTAACAAAACCCCACCCCAAAACCAAAAAAAACCTTCACAGGCAATGACATTAACTGAACTGCTGGGCATGAGGGACACAGTTTCAAAGCGTCCATACAGGAATTGAAGAAAAATGTTGCAGACACCCTCTGAGTTAAACTGCCTCTATGTTGTATAAGTGCAATTGTACATCCTTGATGTGGGATTGGGGGGGAAAAAAAAAAAAAGAAAAATGTAGATGGAAGGCAACTGCATGGGCCTGCACATGTAGGTTTAAATAATCAGGCTGCAGCTCATACCAAAGTTGGTAGGTCAGACCAAGCCCTTTGGCTGACTCTGAATGGATTAGCCAGCAGTTGCTGAAAACCCTGCCCAGCAGTTTCATTTCCATGGCCTTTCTGGAAGAGACCCTTTCTTTGCTTAGCACAAGAGTTCTTCTCCCCAGTGTGTTCTGAGTCAGGAGTGGCAGGACCGGCTGGACAATGATGATTGTGTAGCATAGTAGCCTTTTAGGTTTCAACCTTTACTTCTTCATAGGGTCAAAGATAAACCTCTTAGATGCTTTGAGAAGCCTGACCCCTGTCTCTGGAAATAACTGAAGTGTCCAGCCTGGATCAAAGAAACCTTTCCTTCAAAAACATTGACAAAACTGAGAATTTTTTAAAAGCTTTTGGCTCTGATGAAAGCCGAATGATGAAATCAGTGTGTATTTGATGGGAAGTGTTCCAGCCAGCTCTAATAAGGAGCTCTACTCGGTATTTTAATGACAACCTTTAATAACAAAACTCTATTTTGGCTCCTTTATGTTCCTACCACTGTACTACCTGGGCAATCTCCCAGTCTTTAATGTATTTTTTCCTCACAGTATACCTGGAAAACGCTATTGTCCTGACTTTACAGATGAGAAATGGAAGCACAGGAAGGTGAGGCAACTTGCTGAAGATGGTACAGTCAAGTTTGCAATGGAGAAAAAAAATCATTTCCCTTGTCCGAAATCATAAGCTCATGTCGTGAGTTGGAGTACTTACTGCTATTTCTCTCTTGTATGACCTTGATCTCCTCTGTCTAAAACTTGAGAGTATGCATAACCTGACAGACCATTTGTCCCATAGATAAGAAATGTAAGAGAGACCATTCATAGGTGAGTTGTATGGGATGCTCTGTTGGTTGTTGGGCTGCTCAGACGGAGTTTATACTTATTTACAGAAAACAGTTAGAAAAAAACCCTTTTATCCTTGTGTTTCTGTCTTCCTGCTCGTTACTTCCACCCTGTGTTTTTGGGGCTTGCATACTCTAGATGCTATTTGTAAACTCCTGCTTCAATTTTCTGTGAAGCTTTAGCAGGTGGAAAAATCTCTCAAAAAAAGATGAAATTGCCAAAGGCATCCAGACAATATTCAGTTCACTAGAGAAAAATATCACAGTTTCTTTCAGGAAGCAGAGGAAGCAGCAGAAACCATACATAACTAGAAAAGAAGATCATATTTGCTTATGTTGTTTGAAATCCATGAATTCCTAATTTGGTACCCTTACCTGGGATGGCAGACCAGAAAGCTTTTATAAGTGAGGGTGCTGGCATTTTCAGCTAGTCCTCAATTTAAAAGCAGTGGCACGATTTCAAAGGAAGAAGGATAAATACAGTTTTCTGGTGAGAAACACAGTCCATAATTCAGAAGACATTGAGAATGCAGGAAAAGGGTTGCCAAGTGTGAATCATTAGGTATGATTTTATTCTTGAAATAAAATGTAAAAATGGTGGTGTGGTGTTACGTATGTTCCCATGTTCTTTGTTTATACTAACTCCTCTGTAATTTTATAAGTTGAATTAATGACATTTTCCACTTTCTTATTTATTCTCCTGTCTGCAGATGACACAGGAGAATCAGCGTACAGTTTTGTGGTTTGCTTTTGCTTTCTCTGTCCTATGTTATGCTTGAATATACGTCTGGATATGATCTGTTTGCATAGAGAATTTACTGAGATGTTGTGTCTTGTTTTTGTCTCAGAAGAGAATAATTCTTATAATCTAGGTGCAGAACTATTGACAACTAATTGTGCTGTCTCCCTTCATTTGTAAATAGTCTCAGCACTGCAGTACAAAACTGCCTTAATACAAAATCATAGACAGAGAGGAGAAGGATGGCTCTCAGGTAGTTATTATCTGTCTTCCATTTTTAAAAAAGAGAATGAGCAGGGTGATATACCTATGGTGGGTTTTGAAGGAGGTAGAGTATTGCCTGTGGTACTCACTGAAATCCTCAGATGTATCTGGTTGGAATTGACTTGTTCTGGTGGCCACAAAGTCACAAATCATCATAGTCTGATTTGAACCTGATACAATGGTGTGCACAATCTACCAGGCAATTTTTTAGGGACAGTAGTATGGAAGGGTCCAAAAGTAGGCCCAGATGTGAGTTGGTTTATTGTCTGTGGAGATCAAGGTACCCAGCTTTGAGCTGAAATAGAGACCTCCTGAGGTTCCATCCAGCCTGAGTTTTCCCATGACCCTGTGATGATCCCATGATCCTAGGGTCATAAAGGAAGAAAATTCTTTGAGGACTTCCATCCTCTTGCTTCTTTGCCAGGGCCCAAAGAGCTGCTGGTTTTCTGGAGAGTGGGAGATCACGCTGTTTGTTATTGATGTGAAGAAGACAAACACTGGAGTTGTCCATATGTGGCCAACATGGCTTCACTAAGGCCAAATCGTGCCTGACAAATTTGGTGGCCTTCTATGATGGGGTCCCTTCCAACCCAAACCATTCTATGATTCTATATACTGCTGGAAACATGGTTTATCTCTTGCCATCTCTTCCTGTAGGTTCAGATAAAGTTTGAATAGTTTGGAAGAAAGGATTCTGCTGAGGGATTTTGGAAATGAAGATGCAACTTCTGTAAAGAAGACCTTGAGACAGAGAACAGTACTTCTCTTTAGCTGCCTGGAGGACCTGTATCTTTTATATGCTAGTACTATGTTGCTGTGAGGCTATAGGCTCACACAAACATATGCTAGGTTAGGCGTATGAAATCATATGATACGCAAGTGTTAAATGTAATTCCTATATCTACTTCTATTACAGGAAATCTTTGCCTTTTCCTTTTTGTTAAACTTTGGGAGTATTTTATTTTAACTTAAGTATCTGAAAGTAGTGAGGAAACTGAAGCTAATTCATGGCCTAAGAACATCCTTCATCACTTCTTGCTTCTCGTCAGAAAAACAATTCCCTGCCATTGGAAGCTTGCGCCAGGAATTTCCCTGCAGGCCTAAGTTTCCACCGCCTTGGAACATCAAAATGCTGAACTTGCAGTCTGTAGAGAGAAGTTTCTTCCCAGAGAATATGAAAGTCATCTTGAAGTGTGTGGGTTTTTTTTTTTTTTTAAATCTGTATGTATAATATAATATGCACCTTTTCCCTTGCTTTTCCTTTTCTGCTGCAATTGCCTCTAAAAAGGCTGTGATGCACTTCCTTGTCGTGTGCACGGCAGCTGCAATATGTGTAAGGCTCAGCTGGGGGTAACTGTAGCCACGTAATGTTTGTAAATATTCCTGTCAATAAAGCTTACTGTCCTTCGGCATCTTATTCGTGTGTCTGAACAAATTTTGGGAGTGAGACTTTACTCATGAATATATTTGAAAGCAGGAGTATCAGGAAAACCAAGTAACAGAAATGTTTGTACAAAAATGTTCTCTCAGGATAATCTTTTAAAAGCTCTTTCTGTCTTGTTGGTGTAATGTTCACTGAATGTAGGCTGAGTTTTGGCAAATCATTTCAGAGTAGGAAAATGGGATTCTTCTTTTTTTACAGAGTGCAGGTCACCCAATTCTGGAACAGAAATCATCCAGTGTGATTCACAGGGGCAGTCATAAATAATGAGTGCTCATTCACCAGTTTGTGAATAAACCCCAGGCTAACATGTAGTCATACATTCATTAAACAGTACAAAAATATCACAGCATAGCTACAGATAATTTACTGCTAAACTTTTCAGATAATTAATTTGTAAAAATTAATTTGATTAGCTTTGATCTGTGTGCTAAGTACCCATCATTAAAACTTCAGTATTTTATTTTGTTGTGGATTATTTTTGTATATTGCCATTAACATTTTCTGCAATCTGTGGTTTAGCCAAATGAATTATCTGTTATCACTGATCCATTGCCTAACCAGATGACTTCCATTGTCTGAACCATAGATTATTTAGGTGTGAGTTTCTTTTGAAAAAAATCTGATGGATCAATTGCAAAGTTGGGCTATAATCATTTAATGTAAATTGTGATAGATTTTTCTATATCTGCACAATGACTTTTTACTGAATTCTTCTATTACGTATGGATGTACATAAGTAGAAGTGTGGAAACTCTTCAAATGGCAGCCAAAATTTCAGAGAAGAATTTAAGCCTAGAAAAAGTGAGATGCAAAATTTTCCTTAAAAATATTTTTTAATTGAATGCTAAGGGGTTTTTTTAATGAAAAATGTCTGCTTCTGATGAAAGTAAAATATGTTCATGAAATACAAGATATCCCAAATTGAAGTATTAAATCTATAAGTTAAAATGATTTTTTGTTGAAAATATGATTTCCAGATTCCTTAAAAAAATGTGAAAACTAGGGAAAAAAAAGATTATTTTCTCTGGGAAAGAAAAAGATTTTTTTTTTTTCTATTAAGCTTCTTTAAGGAGCATAGATTTATTTCGAGTCCTCATTTTGCACAGACTTGCTGCTTTTGTAGATGTCGCCTCTACATTTCAGAAGTTCTATGTTCTTCTAGAAAGCTTTTGAAAATTTCTCAGAAAAGATTTCCTGGTAGTTTTGCTCTTTGACACAAAGCACTTCAGGACTGCAGTTGTGAAACAAACAAAAATGTTGTGCAGCAGGATGAGGAAACTCTGGTTTCTAATTTAAAAACGAGATAAATTCACAGTTCCCTACCTAACCATTTTGTTAGGATGAAGCAGTGCCCCTAAAGTTACATTTCACTGTTTACCTAAGGTCTCAGGAACCATGTAAATGTATGGCAATGTAAGATTATCTTCTTGCTTTTTAAAACCCACCATCCTTTTGTAGCTCCATAATTCAAGTTTAATGTTGCAATAATGCCAGAACACAGTGTGACAACTACAAATGACTCCCCGACTGTGGCACTTGCTGCTGTATGGGGGAGGTTGGGGAGGACTCCTAACTCAAAAAGACATTTCTCGTCATATTTTCTGGCAGTCATCAAGGGCACATCTTTCATGGGGAGCAACTGAATAATTCCCAGGATCCAAGTGTCACTGCTCTTATGGTGTTTGTGAGCGGGTTTGCAGAGGGGATGAAGAAAGAGAAGGGTTTCCACCATCAGAACGCAGGCAAGGAGAAGGCTTTGCCCTCTCTCATGTAACCGTCATGGCCTTGGTCTAACGTGACATTTCGCCTTCCCACAGAAGGGCCGTGCAGCCCTGTTAGTCATATGGACCTTGGGAACCAGCACTTCCCACGTTTTTAAGTCCCTTGGGTCTTTATTTGCTGCTGAAGCTCCACCCTACCCTCCCTCCCAGCCAAAATGCAAGAAGACAGTGTCCCTGGCTTTCTAAAGAGGGAGGGAAAGGGGCAGGAGGAGCATCGATAGCTCCCTGCCAAGTTGGAGACATGGACGGGGCCCCGCGCTCTGGTTCCCAGGCAGGAGGGGGGTGAACCACGCTCTCACACACATCGCTCTTGCAGAGGGGTGAGTGGAGGATTGCTGAGAGTCCGGTCCCTTCCTACAAGCCAAGAGGGTCATGAACCCCACATGACTCTCACAGAAAAAGTATTACTAAAAACAAGCTGGGGAAAAGGCTTCCTAGGATTTGGTCTGCAGAACAGAAAATAGCATTATTGCTGGAGCAGGAGCAAGTATCAAATCCTGGAAAACACCCATAAACATGACATATTTTTATTAAAAGGTTTAGTTTCCAGTAAAGCTTCTGTGACCCAAGTCTCCGTTACCATATGACAGTGTAAATGCTGTTGAAGCCAGGAGTGTCATTTGAACAGAATAAATCAAGTAGATAAATACCCACTGGTATTGTTTAATGAATCTTCAACTGCGTTTGATGTAATGTGCAATATATACTTCAGACTTGCTGCACATCTCAGTGGAAAACAGAGGTCCCTATGCTGCATAGTATGTCTTCGGGCACGAATGTTCTGCAAAGTTCCAGTGTCATTTCCCAACTGCAGCTGTGACCAAAATTCAACAAAATTTAAAGCACTTTAGAAAGCAGAGCAATATCACCCATTTTACAGCTGGGGAAACTGAGATACAAGCTGGTGAAGGAACTTGTCCTAGATAACTTGAAAAGTCAGGGGCATCAACCTGAATAATACTGCAGATCCCTTAGTTTTATTTTTCTCCTTGTGTTAAAACAGCTTCAAATAAAAACTGCTCAAAAAGTGATATGGCTTAGCACTCGGCTTCTAAGAATAGAATGTTTTTGTGCTACTTGGTTTTCTTAAAATAAAAAGAAAATGATTGATTGAAATTAAGAAGGATTATATATTAACTCAGCTGGGAGACTCATTACATGAGAATGGAGATCTTACACAGGCATCTCTATTTATTATGTTAATTTGCATGCCACCCATCCTATGGGCACCCTGCTTCTCTCCCTCCTGCTTGGTGAACTCCAACAGAAAGGTGAATTATGAAAATGATGGAGGCAGGGCTTAAACCTGTGTGCTAGGCTGTGCTAGACATAAACCTGAAATGTTTTCATTCAAAAAAGAGAATTTTTGTTTGGAAGATATCCCTTCTAAAGAAAGGTGAAGGAATGCAGGGGTGAGGTGGGAAAGCTGTTCAGCTCTAAGCTGAATCAGGTCAAGTGTGTAGTGATCTAGATTCAGTAGGTTAGGTAAAATATTGGTGATTTCAGTGTTGTGTCATGTCCGTCCCATTCCCTCTGCCCCCCCCCCCCCAGTAATAAATGGTTGGCAGCTCCTACAGAAGAAAACTGAAACAAGCTCCTGCAATGATGTCTTAGGTTATGTGGGAGTTTGCACCGTAGCTTATTGAGCTAGGTGAGTCCTGTCGAATGACTATTTGCCTGGTCTGGCTGTCAAGTGTCTGTCTTTCATTTAGGCTCTTTGTTATAATGTCAAAATGTCTCTTGTGTAGGCAGGCTGAGAGGGAGAGGTTACTAGCACGGGCACAGCACCGCACTGCGTAACACCTGTTTTCACCCCCTGCTTCGATCTCTGCTTGGGAAGGGGTGAGGCTGAATGCCAGGAGCACAGCATCAGGGGTCTCCGCATCGTGCTGTTGTGTGATGGATATGAGGTCAACAAGCACTGGTGAAATTTTTTAAATCACACTGACTCCTGGAAGTGACAAATGACAAAACTCCTACTGACTTCAAGAGAAACAAATTCAGAGCATAGGTCAGGGTCACAAAATGGCCCACGACAGAGCTGGAACAGAAACTCTCCGATTTCTGTTATTACCTTAATAAAAAAAAATCCATCTTTCTTCCCTTTAGGTGTTGAAGCTCCTCCCCTTCCAACAATTTTTTTTCCTGAAATATTTGGGACGGTTTATTTATGGTGCCAATTTACCTGAGTAGTTTGAATACTTGCCCATTTCCCAGGAAAATTTTCTACCTTCAAGTGATCCCCATTATAAACTGCAGCTTTAACAAGGACCTTCTAGGGAATGGGGAAAGGCAGGAGGGGATGAGGTTGTTCATTTCTGTAGAACAACTGAGCAAAATTGTAGTTTTTATTACACTTCATTTTCACTCCTTACCTTTCTATGGCCTCTGCCTCCTTGCTTCTATATACTGGACCATTATTGCCCTAAACCCTTAAATTGTCCCTTTAACCGGAGCTGCGTTACTATCCAGCCTGAACAGCATTCTCATTGAATCCAGTTTATAAACATTCCTGGGGCACTCAGAGGACAAATGACTATATGTTTGGAAATACATTATAAAATACTTTATTTCCTATAGCTTAATGGAAACTGAGGATGGTGTCCTAAGAAGAATTTATTTGACAGACTGAGAAGCCTTTTCACCACAGAGGGCAATGTGTGGAGCATCAGCCTAGAGCGTACTTTGGGTTGCAGGCGATTTATTTGCTAAGCACTGCAGAATGTAAGAGCAGGTTGAGGTGGATGTGAAACAAATGCATTCTTCACGTGAGCATGTTGGACGTGTCCACTAGCGTGAAACTGTGGTTTGGTGTGGCCGTGCTTCTACAGCGCGGTTCTGGCAGCGCACTGACTAATGACTGGCTAAAGCAGGCACTGGTGTCAGCCAGGGCTGTAGCTGTTTAGCTTGGAAAGAGTGATTCTGGAATGTGTGGAAAATGTTCTGCCTCATGAGAAGTTGGGGGGGCGGGGGGGGCGGTGGACGGGGGACTGGACACGACTAAATCATGAGGCTGCAAAGACAGTAACCTCTTCTTTTCTCCAGTGAGCCACCATGCTTTGTGTGCGCTGCGGATTTTTTTACAGATGGCAATAAGCTATTCTGGCATGCTTCTCAAACCATCCAAACTGCATCATGGTTGTTTAGGCATTGTACTTGGACCATGTCAGGAATTTTCTTATTAAATGACTTGTCACTAGAAAAATGCTGATTCCTTGATACAAAGTGTTTTGTGAAAGAGCATCGATGCTGTGAACCACTGCTAAGACACAGAAAGCCTTTAATAGAAATTCACCTGCTGGGCAGATTCTGTGTTACTTCATCTGCTGCACTGCTAAGAGAAGAAGATCCATAAAGAAAACTATATTATTATCTTGAATACTCCTTCTTACTGCTTTAAGATACTCTTGCCCAAAGCGCACATATACAGAAACAAGTATATTTTTTAACCTAACATTTTAACATCTGACAACGGATAACAGTTTAATATGCATTAGCATAAACAGTTTTCAGTGACATATAAAACACACCAGTGAAAAACGGCATCTATAAGGTATTAGCTAACAGTATTGCTAAATTAAACTCTAATATTTCCCTACATGCATCTAATGGTATGGCATCAAAGACAACTTTTGTCCAACTCCCTGGCTCTGAGTGATTTCTGAACACTTTGTTGCTACATTTGTCCAATTTTATTACTCTTCTGCCTTTCTCCATATGAAGATTTCCATTTTTGATCACAATCTTGGCGTGCCTAAGAGTGTGACAATTCTCTCCAGTAAAGACATTCAGTTCTCACATGCTTCTGCATGAGAACCTGAGCTACTTTTTCACTCTTCAAAGACCCTTAAATATCCTGAACCTGAAGATTTTGGCTGTTGTTCACAGCTGAAATTACTGCATTGTCACATATGCAGAGCTTAACATCCAAGGCTATGCCATGATTTGCACCTATTGGACTGTATTAAGCAACTTCTTTTAAACAGTAATTAATTTACCATTTCTTAAAAAGTCTTTTTGTTCCAGAGTTTTCAAGCCTGTGTGTGTCTTTTTTTTGTGTTTCTACTTGAAACACATGCCTGTCCTTTGTTAAGAATCTGTGCTTGAGCTGTCACATAAAGTCAAACTTACAGGGCCCTGTCTGCTGTGGAAAAAACAACAGTAATTCAGCTAGAGACTGAGCATCCCCTGAAACATGAGAGCTCAGATGTCTCCTATTATCAGCTTATCAAGCTCAGAGGAATCTATTGTCCTGACTAATTTATCCAAGTTTGTATTGCAGTAGGTGTGCTTTCAGTGACAAAGTTAATCCCTTCTGAAGGTTTTCCTGCTCATTTCTAATGTACCTGTATAGAAAGAAGCATTAGAATTTTTTTTTTTTCCATGCTTTTCTTTAATCAGAAGTTTACAAGGGACAGCTACCAGTGATCCTAACAGCTTATGGTGATACAGTTCCTTTTACTGTGGAAACATTTACATTGTGTCGGGGCTTCAATGTACTTGAAGAAACGGGACATGGTAATGGTGAGCCACAGGAAAGTGGTACAACCTCTAAGAGAGGTTGTCTACAGCAATCCAAGCAAATCTCAGTATGGGCTGTTGTGGCTCTCTCCACACCTCGCCTCTTCTTGTCTCAGTCTGTCCCATTTCCCCTCCCTCACACCTTCGCTGACAATTGCCTGACACCACAGCAATTTCATTCAGAGAACTAAATGGGTAGAAAAATGTTTGCAGTCTTGGCAGGTAGGCTTTCATGGCTTGAATGCCCATGGGGTGGCTAATTCGGAGCCAGAGCAGGCATAAGGGGCAGGGCAGGAACATGTGGCAGAAGGAGGGAAAGGTTTATCATGTTTTATCTACAGATGTTTGGAACAATTTGCCTGGCTCATGTTCTGCTCTTGTTGACCTCTTTCCTGTGGTTCACTTGGTACTGCACTACCAGTCAGATTTGGGACAGCCAGACCACCAGCTACCAGGTTTCCAGGAGACTCAGTGATTCCTTTGCCATCCACTGAGGTTTGAGGTCCATGCACTGTTTAGCCAACAAACTCAGACAATTCTCTATCACACCAAGGAAAGATGACAGTGGTGCTCAGCACCAGTTCAACTAACTCTTATCAGCCCCCACACTCTGCTGACTCTTGAGTGGCATCTGCGAAAATAACTATCAAGAAGGTCCTGCAGGACCCCTTCCTTTGGCACCAAGTTTTCTTTCAGCACCCCAACTATGCCTATACTAGTTAACTAAACAGGACCATGGTACAGACCCAAACACTCCCACGTAGTTTTCCAAACTGTTAAATTTCTTGTACATTCTTGGCAGCTTTGTCCTGGGCCAACTGGTACTCTCCCAGAACATGCCTGGTGTCCTGGTTTTGGCTGAGATACAGCTAATTTTCTTTCTGGTAGCTGGTATAGTGCTGTGGTTTGGATTTAGTTCAGAATGTTGAAAACACACTGATGTTCTTAGTTGTTACTAGGTAGTTGTAGTGTCCACACTAAGCCAAGGACTTTTCAGCTTCTCAGGCCCTGCCAGGTGCACAAGAAGCTGGGAGAGCACAGCCAGGACAGCTGACCCAGACTGGCCAAAGGGATATTCCCTACCACAGAACGTCGTGCTCCGTATATAACTGGGGAAGCGAGCCGGGAGGCAGGATCATTGCTCGGAAACAGACTGGGCATCGGGCTGTTTTTCTGCATGTGTGAGCAATTGCATTTGTGCATAACTTGCTTTAAAATATTATTATGATTATGTTTATTATTGTCTTCCTTTGTTATCCTATTAAACTGTTTTTATCTCAACCCACAAGTTTTTTTTCATTCTCCTCCTCATCCCCTTGCAGGGGTGGGAGGGGTGAGCAAGCAGCTGCATGGTGCTTAGTTACTGGCTGGGTTTAAACCACAAAACCTGCTAACAGTTCAAGGTCATCATAGGCTATGCACCAGCTCCACACTGGCATTCGCAGCGTGTGATGAGGACGAGTCTGATGTGTTTCTGAGGGTGACGAATGTAATCAGCACCATGCCAGATGTTCTCATGACTACAGAAGAGGACATGGCCAGTTTTAATCACAGATGCAACCTCTGTTTCCTGGGGAGGAGAAAGCGATGAATATGTCCTGGCTGGTGTGGATGAAATGATCTCACCACACCTGGGAAGAACCAGAGCTATTGCACACGTGTGGGTCGATGTCTCTTGGTGTCCATTGCTGCAGGCTCTGCTGCAGGAAAGGGGTTACAGCACACAGCCCTCCTCTGCCTCTTCAATGAGTGATATGGCTTGCTAATTGCACTTTCTCCTTCCATAATTTTAAATGGCTTTTCTTTTTTTTCTCTTTTGTATATTTAATATAAAGTTAAAAGATTTTTCATGGTGATGATTGACACATGACTAAGCAGTTTAGATCTCTGTACTAGAAATCCCCGAATTTCTTCAATTGCTTAATACTGCGACAAGATTAGATTGGATATTAGGAAAAAATTCTTCACTGAAAGGGTTGTCAATCATTGGAACAGGTTTCCCAGGGAAGTGGTTGAGTCACCATCCCTGAAGGTATTTAAAAGCTGCGTAGATGTGGTGCTTAGGGACATGCTTTAGTGGCTGGACTTGGCAGTGTTAAGTTAACGTTTGGACTTGATGATCTTATAGGTCTTTTCCAAACCAAACGATTCTATGATTCTATGATTCTAAGATCACATGAACCATTAGAATTAATACAACTGGTCTTGGGAGGCTGCTTAAATATAACTACAGAGAAGCATGAACATTTTACAGGTAAATTGTATTTTTTGAAAAAATACTCTATAGTAGCTTTGCACGTCCTTCTAATTTTTGTATATTTGCTGGGCAGAGTTGATTGAAAAATAGAAACACTGGTTTTGGATATTTTTGCAAAGAAATTTCCTTTGGGGTGTTTCTGGTAGAAAATTAATGGACTTGATTTTTTTCCCAGCTTTAATGTATACTTGCTGTTACAATTCTGACTTTCAATTCAATATATTTTACTCCAAGTTATTCTCCATTGCTTTGCTACAAAATTCCTTTAGAGGAAAAACCATTATTTTTAATTGGTTAATTTATTTTTCCTTCTTAGATGTAATCTATTAATGAACTTTATTTAAAAAAATAATAATTAGGTAATAGAATCCTTGCTTGCTACCTCTTTCTCCCTTTTGTTGCTTTTAAGTCAGCATTAGCAGAAGAAAATTTAACGAAGCACCTTGTGGACTCACACCTCAATATTACTTACTTTCCTTAACTTTGATTATGGAGTATCGAATGAGAAAGACTACACAGCATGTATACAAACAGAACTGTGAAAGATCTGTAACGTGTAGGGCAGAAAGAGAACGAAGGAGCCGTGCTTGTTCTGTCAGAATGCAGTCCAGACTCTGTCACCTGTTCTCTGGCTGAATATGCAAATACATTTTACTATCTGAGCATTCCTTTTTTTCTTTTTATTGGTATTGCTTATGAAGTGAAGTAATGCAGAGTGGCTAAAATCACCAGGACGATCTAAAGGTGCTCAAGGCCAAGTCCCACACTGCAATGTGTAGTCAATTATTCATGGCTTCCCACAAAAATTATATCCAGTCATCAGATCCTCTGACTAAGGTAGTAGGGATGTGCCTTAAAATTCTCTTGTTATGTTGACAATGAAAACAGTCGTCTTTTTTTTTTTTTTTTTTGACAGATTTAGTTGAAAATTGCCCACATCAGATTTCTAGGGCTCTTGATGCCCTAAAGGACCTGGATAAGGTAACACATATACATGATTTATGAGCACATATTGATTGGGACACTTGCTTATTACTGAGCAAGTAGAATACTTACCTTTTACAATTCTGATTTGTGGGATGCACTCAGGTCTCTTCTCAGGTGAGTGAAGCAGAGTCTGTGCCACATATGCAAGGCATTTCTTGTGCAATAGCACTGTGGACGTCACAACAGCAGCACAGCATATTTACTTGGGTTAATATAGATTTTGTAAAATCACACAGAATCCAATTGCCTTCACCAGTTGTGGTGGGTTGACCCTGGCTGGGGGCCAGGTGCCCACCAGAGCTGCTCTGTCACTCCCCTCCTTCACTAGACAGGGGAGAAAAGGTATAACGAAAAGCTTGTGGGTCGAGATAAGGACAGGGAGAGATCACTCACCAGTCACTGTCATGGGCAAAACAGACTCAACTTAGAGAGGGAATTCATCTAATTTATTACTAAGCAAAAACAGAGTAGAGGAATGAGAAATAAAATCAAATCTTAAAACACCTCCCCCCACCCCTCCCATCTTCCCAGGCTCAACTTCACTCCCGGCTTCAACCTTCCCCCCCTCAGCGGCACAGGGGGACGGCGAATGGGGGTTACGGTCAGTTCATCACATGTTGTCTCTGCCGCTTCTTCATCCTCAGGGGGAGGACTCCTCTCATCGTTCCCCTGCTCCAGCATGGGGTCCCTCTCACGGGAGACAGTCCTTCACAAACTTCTCCAAAGTGAGTCTCTCCCACGGGCTACAGTCCTTCATGAACTGCTCCAGCATGGAGTCCCTCTCACGGGGTGCAGACCTTCAGGAGCAAACTGCTCCAGCGTGGGGTCCCCCACGGGGTCACAAGTCCTGCCAGCAAACCTGCCCTGGCGTGGGCTCCCCTCTGCACGGGTCCACCGGTCCGGCCAGGAACTTGCTCCAGCGTGGGCTTCCCACGGGCCACAGCCTCCTTCAGGTGCCTCCACCTGCTCCGGCGTGGGGTCCTCCACAGGCTGCAGGTGGAATCTCTACACCCCCTCATCCTTTCTCCATGGGCTGCAGGGGGACAGCCTGCTTCACCATGGCCTTCACCACAGGCTGCAGGGGGATCTCTGCTCCGGCGCCTGGAGCACCTCCTCCCCCTCCTTCTGCACTGACCTTGGTGTCTGCAGAGTTTCTCACATCTTCTCACTCCTCTCTCCAGCTGCAAAAGCTCTCTCTAACTGTTTTTTTTCCCTTCTTAAATATGTTATCACAGAGGCGCTGATGGGCTCAGCCTTGGGCAGCGGCGGGTCTGTCTTGGAGCCGGCTGGCATTGGCTCTGTCAGACACAGGGGGAGCTTCTAGCAGCTTCTCACAGAAGCCACCCCTGTAACCCCCCTCCCACTACCAAAACCTTTCCACGCAAACCCAACACACCAGTCCTGTGAACATCTCCAGTCTAGAGCATGAAGGTTTAAGTACTCTGCCTCATGTCTCACATGGATATCACATCCTGGAAAAATATTCACTGTGACCTTAAAGACTTTAGGAGACAAACATAGTAGATGATGATGACCAGATCTGAACAAAACTTAGATGGAATATACATGTATGTCCTTGTACTAACTGTCCATCTAGGCTTTTTCTAGGTTTATTCTAAGGTAGATCTAGTCATGTGCCTCTGAAGATATCCAGAAGCATCCTTGCCTTGACAGAGCTAAGTTGTTCCACATCCACTTCGGTGCTCACATCCGGGGAGACTCTGCCTAGAAGACATTCTTCAGCATCTTGAGATGATGCTCAAAAAACTCCGGCTAATGCCACTACTTTCTTTTAAAAGCATAAAGGAGTTATTCTGTGTCTTTTTGTAATGAACAGATAGCTAAGTCACTGTGGCTAGAAATGTGAATTCAGGTTTAATTCCATCCCATTCCTTAAACATACAAACCCACATGTCAAAGTACCTGTCAGTAGAATAAGCCTGAAGAAAGTAATTGTGTTGGCACTCACCACCTCTGCTGTTGGAATAGGGCAGAAAATACTTGAAGGCTCAATTTAGAGGAAGCATATGGGTTAAGGCACTGACCTAAAATAAGCAAGACCCTGGAATCTGCTCCCTGTACTAAGCACTGCCTGTAGCACTGTTTGGATAAATTATATACAGTGCTATGTGTGGCAGCTGGACCCCTCTGAAACAGAGAAAAGAATTGTCTGCCCAGTTCCTGGGCAGGTTCAGGGACTGTCAGGCTGTTGTGCAAAGCAGGGCCAGCTGCTGCCACCACCTCCTCTGACTGCTCTTTCAGAAAGGATCATAGTTAAAAGAACAGATGTAGGCACTGGCCTGTAGCAAAGAGTTCAGATCCTGAATCTTAAAAATTTCTTCCTGGAAGTTTGAGGGCTGGAATGGAAGACCATATCCCTGTCCCTGTTCTTCATTTGATGCTGATCATGCTGTGAATGAGCCTTAGCCCACTGGATCTTTGGATCCTTTTCTGATTCTCCCACATCTAACAGTTGTTTTTTTTCTCCATACCAGTGGCCCAGAAAGAAGGGTTAAATTTTGATACACACTCTTTTGTGTCCATGGACTATGTAGGGCCCCCCCTCCTTTTTTTTCTTTTTTTTTTTTTCCCCCTCCTTTCCAGGCTGCCATAGATTTAAGCAAGATGTAGTCACTGCAATAAGCTTCACAATGAAAGGCTGATGTGAAAGATGTCTGGAAAGGACACAGATGTGTAAGTGCTTCTGCCCATGAAAGGCACTAAGGGTAGTGGCTGCTGTTTTGTGGTGGGTGATGGGGAAGGGAACTGCATGTAGATATTCAGGTAATGAATCGACCAGGTCACTGGCTGATTCAGGATACCATTTTAGCTTGATCATAGAGGATGAGGCAGAAACACTTGGGTGGTTGGGGTTTTTTGCCTGCCACAGATTCTCTATTTTAGAGGAAGGTGCTGTAATTGTGTACTAGAGGGTGACTTGAAGAAAAAGGAGGCACGCTTTGGCACATTCTAGGGTGGTTCTGGCAGTTACATCCTCGCACATTATAGCAAGTTTTCCTTGTCCCCTTGGAGGCAAATACATGAAAAATTACCTCAAGGGATTCTTTTCCACTCCCTGTAACAAAATAATGTATCCATAAGAATCTGATCTCTTCAAGGAGATTTTATACCATTAACTTTATTGCTTTAAACTTTTCCAAGAAAGCTTCTGGTTCCAGCGTATGTCCCTTTTACATATAACAAAGAATGGACTGTATGATATACAGGCAGTTTGGTCTTCCCTCTGCCTCCATTTCAGGATCCACCAAACAAGAATCTGTTCTCTGATTCTTTCACTTTCCACTTTTGTAGGCATTCAGTGGAACATGGATATCTATTCTAGCAGGCACCAGCAAATATTATTTTTCTCTGTCAGGTATAGGTCAGTCCTTTTACTTTTTTTTTATTTTTCTAGTACGAGGAGCTTTATTTTTCTTGGAAAAGTGCCTCAGATAAATGTGGATATTATGTCTTATTTGATATTTACCAGCCCTTCCAATACAATATCAGCTGTGAATTGTATTCAGTTCTTGCTATCTTAATGGCCATCAACAGAGCTGTTAAGTAAGATTAGACTTAACATGAAGTTATGAAAACTTGAGATTCAGAAAAAATATGACCCTCTTTATTATAGGTTTATTTTTAGTTAGAGATGGCTGAGTAAAAAACAGCATCAGAAAAATAATACTTCAGGTAAAAGAAGGCAGGATGATATTGAATAACTGTGCATTTCTGTTGTTCCTGTTATTTAAAGCGCAGAATACAGTTTTTCTGTTTGCATTGCCACGATAGCAGAAACAACACAGAAGCAGATCAGCAACCATGTGTAATAGGACAGCTTTTCTATTAGAGGATTTTGGGACACTGAGTTTGCAACGTCACAGAAGCCCATAGATGGTTAAGATCACACAGTTATAAGTGGCTGAGTGTTTGGTTTTGATTTTACTTTTACAATATATAGATGTAAATATGAAAGCTGCCTCTCTCCACTAATACATATTTCTTGCAGAGGCAGTGCTGTGATTTTTTTAAAAAATACTTCCATGTAATATGTAAGAGGGTGATCAAGACTAGCATCTCTCCTCTGTGAAAGATAAAGATTATCATGTTTCCAGTATAACTTACTTTTTTTCACTTTTAAAAAGAACTTTCAAAAGCACTTGGCATTGCCCCAGTCTCGCTGAAACCAGTAAGATTTTTACTGATGATGTCAATCAAATAAATCCAAAGTTAGGTGAATGCTGAGTGCTTTAGATATTCTTATTCCATAACTTTTTTGTGTGCAGCAGATGTATTATTAAATGTATGAATACTTCCCCTAGATCTCCTGCATCCTTTCAGAAAGGTTGAGAGGATCAAGAAACCAAATTTAACCTATAAACTAATTTATATGCAATCAATTATATTAAGACCAACAGCTAAACAGATAGGGAAACCAGGTGATACTGGAGAGGTTCTCAAAGATCATCAGGAAAATTTCTCCCAGTCTTTTTACATGTGGTGGCTGTGGTGTGATTTCATCCTTCCTTCCACAGAAGCCCAGTGAAGGTTCACTGACTATTTCTTGAGGCATGGGAAGCATTTGCACATAGGTAGGAGCTATCTCTGCCATGAACCCAGTCACAAAAGCTGAATGTGAAACATCTGGTCAGGTCACTTAATCTGTGTACCTCCAGATGCAGTGCTCTTCTCTTTGGCCAGGTCTGCCTTATAGCATCTAAGAGCAGGAGGAGACCCCTGTTTACATCATTCCTTGGTTTTTGTGAGAGAGTAACACAGCTGACAGGCTAAAGGGAAACAATGGTGGTTGCCAAGATATTCCCCTATCTGGGTTGTGGAGACGGCAGAACTAGAGTGCATGTAAATATATAGAGCTTTTTAGTATGTTTCTGAGTTATTTTTAGTTAAATAAGCTGAAATTCTGCCTGTTTTCAATAAGAATAGAAGCTGGAAACCAGATTCTACATTTGATTTCCGTTATTGTTTGATCTGCTAGCCTTAATTTGTGTGTGATTGCATGTGGCAGCACTGGGGCTGAGGGGAAAAGAATGAGAGTATATAACCAGGAGAATGAAAAGTCAGAGGCAGTCTCCCTTTATAGAAAAAAAAAAAAAAATCTGGACTTGTAGAAATTCTGCAGTTTCTTCCATTTATGATATGAAGCCTGTAACCTTTTCTCATCAGGAGGACAATTCTTGAGAAACTTCATGGTGAAGTGTGATTTATCGAAAAAGGATATATTTCAGAAGGGGATTGCTCTCTAAAAACGCTCCGCAGGGACTCCAAAGTAGTGTCATCTAACAGGACACATCCATACCTTCCTTGTGCCTCTTAAAGCTTTCATTGATCTCACGTAAGTCAGTTTTCCCCCAGCCTCTTGGTAACCTTGGACACTTTGAAAATGACAGTATTTTTGTATTGACTATTCCCTCCTATTCCCCTCTCTTGTATAGTTCCCAACAATGCCTTCATTTAAAAAGGTGCTGATGTGACAATGCATAGACCTCTAGGAAAAATATTAAGCATTTTTATTGACTGCTCTCCCAGCAGCCCAGGTGCACATAGCTTGTAACATTTATTTACAGTGTAATTTCTTTTTTGTTTTAACTGGGTTAATTCATTGTGATTGATTATCACTTTTTAGCAGTAGAATAAGGTGACCATATGCCGAGTTTTCTTCTAAATCATCATTGTTGTCTTCTCTTCCTTTTTTCTAAGGCAGTTTTAATTCAGCTGAATTTGTGTTTTCCCCATTTGTTACTAATAGACTGCTTTCAGTGTGCTGACTCTAAAAATTCTTTTGGAAAGCTGCCTGGTCTCTCTCCAGAGCCTGATGTAAAGTCTTCAAAGTAAGATTAAGAGTTGTTTGTTCATTTATTTATTTATAAACAGTGCCTTCAAGAAAGGGAGATGGGTCTTTTATTACATAGACCCTGAATTTCTAGTTCAAGTCTTCTAAAGATACAGGCTCATTGCATCTTGTCTTCAACAGAAACAGAGTTTTCCCATTAGTTCTAGAGGGATCATCTGCTAGAGTGTGCAAGAATCAGCAAAGCTGCAGTCAGTTAATGTGTTTCATTGCTGGTCTTATTGATTATTGATTTTATATTTCATGAAGAAATGCAGAATAATCTGGAAAAGTGAGGATGTTCTATGGATTATCCGTCATCATCACAAGGGTTAGATGTGCTGTGGAAAAGTACTCTGGAGCAAGTTTAAGAAATACTTCCTAATTAAGTATTGCTGTCTACCATTCATCTACAGTGAAACTCAACAAATACATCTCGTGAAAGTCTTCAAATGTTTGATCTCACTCTCATTATAATTAATAAAAGCTTTTCCTGATAGCTACAGAAAAGGACTGAGGTTTGAAGTTTTGTTAGTCTGAGATAGAAAGAAGTCTTATTTTTGATTCAGATCTCCAAAACATAGCTGATGAGGGTTTGCAAGGCCATCCATAGTTATCAGGTGTTTAGCTTTTCCATTTAGAAATTTTAGAATTGTCTGTCAACATGAATAAGTGTTGTCCTGATGTCTCTCTGAGGCAGGGAAAAAATATTCCTCAGGGGTGGTTCCTCTGGGATGCCACTCATATTTTGGGGCATGACTGGGCAGGATTCAGCCTGAGTTGCTCATATTTAAGCATCTACATTTAGGCATCTGAATGTGATCAGAGTCAGAAATAAAATGTTGATCTCCTCCCTCCTAGTTGTATCTCAGTTAAAACACCAAGACTTGTGTGATGTTTATTACCTTCTTCCTTTTTTGTGGACTCCAAAGCACACAGCATTACAAATGAGGTCTTGTTTAAAAGATTAAACCAAATAATTTTAGCTTTAAGTTACTGATATTTTCTTCACCTTCATCTCCAGTATAATGAAAGGACTGTATGGTACAGGAATAGATTGCCATAATGGAGTAGGTTACATGTTTTAAAGCAGCCTTGCAAATCTTTTAGAATTGCCGGAGAAAATGAAATACACAGTTAATATATGGGCCTAATCCAGTGGCTGCAGAAATCAGTGAGCCTGCTGGCAACAAGCTTTTCACCAGAGAGCAAGTTCTGCCTAAGGAAACTATAGCATAAAATCAAATAAGCAAAAAGTTTGGAAATGCTTCTGAGAATTGCAAGGAAGAAACACAAAATGTAGCATATTAAAAGTGAAGCTGGAAGCAGTGCAAGCTCATTGTTTTTATTTGTAAAAGTAAGGTGGAAAATAAATAACTACTGAGGATGGACACTGCAATTCTGAGCTCCAGATTAGGCCTGTCAGTGAACTGTTTTCTGAAACTCTTTAAAAGAAGATGATGACTTGTTGAAAGTATATTTTTAAAGTAGGAAAGTGTCAAATCCACACGTTATATCAGCAGAAAAACATTTAAAAGATCGAAATATCACATTTCTTTTAGGCAGTTTTGCAAAATGTCTGGCTTCCTACTTTATTTGTCATTCAAAATATGAGCAAATTAGACCAAATGTAAACAACCAAACTCAAATGGAATAACTTTGAAGGAGTTAAGAGGAAATTTTTCATTGTGTCCCCAAACCCATTTTTGACTCATAAACATACATGTAGTTTGGCATTTTCAGACTGAGTTTGATGAAAAAATTTGCAGTGCCTTGAAGATTCTGAGAAGTAAAAGAAAAAGTTTACAGTCCTGCTTAAAAAAACACTATGTGGGCTATTTGTGTGCTAATATATATTACCTTAATCCTAGCTGACAAAATGTTCCATTTGTTTTATTTAGACTGTGATATTTATCAAAAAGGTGATAAAGACAAGGTTATAAAACTTGAATAGAAGTACATGTTTTACACTAAGTGTTATTGAGTCTCAAAGAAGTAATGATATCTTTATTTATTATAATGTCTGGGAGAGAATGAAAGATTTTACAATTATTTGGAGTATCACACTTAATTGAAATGGGAATGTGTAAATTTTATGTAAGAGTAAAACAGATGGAGGTACTATAATACAGTTGCAATTTTGTCTGTGTTAATTCCTCTTTATAAGCCTGAATCTCCACCTCATTACCTAACATTAATGAATTCATGCCACACAAGGTTCAGCTAAGGGAAACAATAAAGAAATTAAATGCACAAACTAAAGCAGCAATGAAATTATAATCTGAAGAAAAAACTTACATGATTCACCATGTCAGTAGAGGTACAGGAATAATTGGTTATATGGATCACTGCTCCTGCTGTGATGTATCAGAAATCACTGGATCAATCATCCACACACATCCCTGGAGTGAATGTGACTAGGAGAACAATTGCTTTGCTGCAAAAAAACCTCGAGAACATTTGTCTCCATCCACTGGCAGTTTCATAAATAATGTCATGTCTTCAAAACATATGGATTAAAATCCTTCATTTTAGACTACATTCAGCTATCTCTGTTACTGTACCAAATCTCTGCAATTCTGTTAACTTTGGCAATGTGGGCCAAAGGTACGGTGGCTACTAAAAGATGAAAACATTGTAAATACAAAAAGAGGGGGAGAAACTTTATAAGTGGGTGGACTGACCCTGGAGATGATTGTCTTGTCTTTTAATTTAATTGATGCCACTAACCTCCTGATTTAGGCTATGTTCTGAAGTTAGAAGAAAAAATCCAGATTTGGCCTTCTTAACTTAGATGCTAAATGTGAAGGCTGTAAATATGAACTGACATCCCATGCCTCCTGGAATGCGTCTGAGTTTGCATGTGGGAATATGCTGCTTTAGCTCCTAAAGAAAACTAGAGCTGAGAATGACACTTCAAGTATTGTTCATCATCAGCACACGCTATAGACAAATATTCCTACGCTTACCAGAACCATTACCTTCTACCTTACAGGGCACACTCAAAACCACTGGGAAGCCTCTTCGGTCTTCTAAAGTTACAAGATTTGCATTGGAAATGCTTAACTGCAATTTGCTCTTACAAATCTCAGGTCTGTTAGAAACTGGAGTTGAAAAGACGGTTCCACGTGCCTGCAAATAGAAAAAGAAATAGCTCAGAACAAGAAGGGGTTAGTTTTCACTAAAAGTCATGGCAAGGTGCTCACTCCATTTCACAACTCTCCCATGAACTGGAAGAAATGGTTTTTGTTTGTAAGTAATACGAGAAAGGAGGCTGAGTGCTTTTTTTTACAATAGCCATTTAGTCAAAGCAGCAGAAGGTAGTCAAATCATTAATACTCATGAATTTTTTGAAAGACCGGTGACTGACTCATTAGTAAGTTATGTGGCACTTGTGTGAGTTTGTGTTAGACTTTACTTACCAGAGGTGTAGAACAGCATTACAAATATTAGCTGCGACTGTGATTTACACTTCTGTTACACTCCTCTCTGCCTATGTCCCAATGGGAACCCCATTCTAGTGAGCGTGTAATGTAAAAATATCAATCAGCTAAACACAATTTAATTTTAACACTGTTCCTTCCAGGCTCCGTAAATATCTATAGATTCAAAAGGTCATGGCAGGGTTGTTTAAGATGTAAATTACACATCTACTGGCTATTTTAGCACAATTTAAAAAATAGCTGTAATAAGTTGTGATGAGGGGTACAGAGAAGCCTAAAGGATTTTCTAAGTCTTTGTTTGCACTTTGTTTAATTTTGTGTAAAAGACTGTAATGCAAGTATTGCGTACCATCTAAGTGGTAGTAAAGACTGGCAGTAAAAGCCATTGCAGTATTTAAAACCTGGCAATTAGTTCAAGAAGTGATTTTTGTTTTGTTTTTAACAAGCGCATGATAAACAAGGGAGCAATGAAAGAGGTTCATGAGATAGAAGGTAAGAGCTAAAATGAATGATCATTGGAGTCTGTCAAAATTTTACGTAGTATGTTTCTCTTTTGCTGCTGCTATTTATGTTCCAATTCAGAAATAAAGGGGGTTTTTCTCTCTCTCTCTCTGTCTCTCCCTCCCAAGCAAGAGCAGAACATACAGATTGTTATTTTGCCCTGTGTTTAACAGCTGCACGGAAAACCCAAGAGTTGATTTTTATGATATATCATTAATTTTAACATAGAAAGCATCTTTATCTCTCTAGCAGTAAAGTCACCCTTTTTTTTTTTTTGCCCCATTCACTCAGGTCTGTGTCAGTTATTTCACATGAAGGTCAGGATGCATTTTAAATTCGTTGCTGTCATGCACAGGTACCTGAGGTACTACAGTAGTCCCATGGTCTTATAAGGTGGGCACACTAGCATGTCATATTCCAGTGTGGTTTTAGAGCGGAGTGGCTGCCTTTTAGTTCCACAATCATTGTATCTTTTTCTGATTTACATTCAGCTCTTGTACACACTTTCTGCAGAAGCACTACATAATTTAGTGTAGGGAAGAAAACACCAGGCTAGCTCTACATACGGTAAAAATCTGGTTGGTGCGTGTTATTTTTTCTCTGCCTAGAAGAGGATAAGGAGGCAGAGGGGATGAGATAGGAGCATGATTATGTCTTGCCATTCATTTGATTTTTTTCTCATCATGAATATGTTCTTTCCTTATGACCCTTGCAAAATGGCATTACCATTAGATGGTAAGTGAACAGACCTCTCTAAAAATGTAACACTTTAACAAATTGTTTAGCAATGACTGCATGCAGCCATCAGGCAAAAACACTGACGAGGATGACAGAATTTCAATATAGAATGTGAAAGTATTAAAATAATCTGAGGATTGACTGGAAAAGAAAAGCCTGATTAAATTTTCTTGATAGCTTCTGAGGCAGAAAAGAAACCAGACGTCTCTGTGTCTATATTTATTACTGGAACCTCTGTTCATTCTTCCTGGCTACTGTAATAGAGGGGGGATATTGTGTCCTCTTGGGAACTAAGAGGCTCAGACTAGAAGATATTGTCACTGTTCTGCTATTGAGTCTGAATTTCTGTTTTTAAGAGAGAGTGGGAAAAGTGTTTTCAACCTTTGCCCAAAACTAAAAATAAACCTGCTAACTATTTCCCCCCTATTTGCAGGGATTAGAAGCACTGAAATACCATAAAAGTGGCAGTTTTTCACACTCTGAAGTTCAGGCCAAACAGTGTTAAGGGAGATCAAGGGGTGTCTAAACTTGATTCCTAAAAGTAAAAGAAGTGGAAACATTCAGATAAGTGTCCATGTTATCTTTTTTATTTTAATTAGAACAAGCTTTTTAAGGTTCACTCACCACTAATTCCCATCAAAGACAGTTTAACAGCCATCTCAGACTTTGTCTACTGATATCTGATGGTTTTTCCTTTAATATTTATGGTTTCATCAAACCTTTAACACTAGCCAAAACTAGGTGAATAAAGGATGGATGAGACATAAATTCTTACATTTCAGCTTTAAAAAGTTTTTATTGAAGGTGATGGTAAAGGAAATAGGAAAACTAGTAATTTATCTAGATAACTGCTAGAATATCTGATAAATGGAGTCAAAATTTTCTTGCAAATATCTTGTTTGCTATTGAATAAAACTTAAATAGAAATCTAAGGCACATAGGGTAGGACTCCATCCTGTTACCTTTAGGCATGTACAATGTGGATCACTAATTTGAGGCTGACAATCTCCATCTGGAGCATATTAGATATGTACTTTACTTGTCATTTTTACTAGTCTTAAATCATAAGGCTTTACTAGTCTTAAGTGTAGGACCGTTGCTAGTCTTAAAGTGTAAACGTGCCCTTTTACGTTATAAAAAGAGCTTGCAGTAAATAGCTGAGACATAGGAGAGACCCCACTGTAAACATCTGCATTTGATGAGATTAATCTTTCTTGTGATACCTATTTGCCACGGACCTGTTGCACACAAACTTCAAATCTCTCGGGACTCTGTCAACAGCTGAAAAAGGAGCCATTTTATTATCTCTATAGTGGAGACTAAAACCACATCTACGTTAGCATTTTTGTCATTATGACTATGTCAGTTAGGGGATATGATGTTTAGTGACATTTTTATACTGACAAAACCAGCAATATAAGCAACTACATTATTTTATGCACATAGTCAGCATAAAATGCACTGGCAAAATATCACTTTTGCTGCTAAGAGATGCATCTCTGCTGGGAGGAATTTCTAATTCATTAAGAAGCCCCTTATAACGGAGACAAGAGCTAGGAGAGGGAGATGATAATGCTTTCTCTAAAATGTATTTTGTCATGATTGTTTTGTTCTGGAGTTGACCACCTCAAAATATTCTGCCTAATGTTATTTGATTCCTCTTTGCTGAAGGAAAACAAAACAAAACAAAACAAAACAAAATATATTGACAGGTCTGGGAAGCGATGTGAATGAAATACACATGGAAGAATAACCTTTGGAAAAGTTCTGCAGAAAAGTATTCAATTTATTAACTGCTTCTTAGAAGAAAGCATATAAGACCAGAAAAAAGTGAAATAGCTCTGTGCTTCTGGGAAAAAAGTCAGAAAGCTCTCTGATTTTCTCTCCTAATACTGAGCTAGTCTCATGTTTTCAAATGTTGCTGTAATTTAGTTATGGTAGGATTGAAGTTATGGGGTGCCAGGATTTAAAATTTTTAAAATGTAGAAATCCACCAACTCCTGAATAAAGTGAATAGATCCAGCTCTGATCTTTGCAGTTGGTGTTTGCTATTGCCATAAGAAGATGCTAAACGTGCTGGGACCGTTCTCTACCACTGAAGCCAGCTGCACAGAGCACTCGCACATCCACATCTTTAAACCCTCTTACTCTCCAAAACAAATGGCTGCACGAAAACTGCCTGTTGGATGCGGTCTCCAATGCTGGATTTGTGCCTTTAGCCATGTGTACACCACTTGCTGACTTGAGCCAACACCATGCCAGGGAACACGTTTAAACCATGTAGCTATTCGGGTACCAGTATCTAGCATGGAGTTGGTTAAGTTTACCTAACATTTTTCAATATTGCAAGAAGGATTTCACATGAAGTGATGTTTCTGGACTTGGAGATCTTGCGAACAGCAATAATGTTAAATCTTTCATACCTGTACAAAGAGTAACACTCTAACAGCTATGGACAACTATGTGCCTAAATGGACTATATGCATGTCGTCTTCCTGATAGTCCCAAGTGTGCAGACTTTCAGGCTTTTTTCCTTCAAAACACTGGACGTGAGAGAAGCTAGGGGTAATTGGATGTAAATCCCAGCGTGTGCTATGAAATCACACAATGGTGTGACACAGGAAGAAAGTTAGCTAAGTGAAAGTGTAAAAGCAATTACAGGTGAATGGAATATGATCTACCTACCAGCACTTTGCCAATACACTAAGGCAATGTCACACCTTTTGGGCAAAATGCCATGGAAATTTTAGCAGTTAAAATGATCAGAATTTTCAGTTTCGTGTCTTGCAAACAAACAAAACCAAATAACTTTAATGGATATGAAACAGTAGTTACATTTTTCTATTGACATAGAAGGAGGACTGCAATACAATGTCTTCTTGTCTTTTCTACTACAACTTCCCTGTGTTTTCTCTGGAAGCCTGAATGATTCTTTCCCTGTATAAGTTTTGAATTCTGGTTGATGTTATTATGGGATTTCTTTGCTTTGGTAATATCTTTAGGTGAATAAAGAGTTTAATATTTCTGAAAGAGTTTGCGTATAAGCTCCTCCTTTAAGGACAATATTGTGTTGCTGGTCATACTTTTTTTTAGGTGGAAACACCTTATGGCAGTAGGTTAAAAGCAGCTTGGGAAAATCAGAGATATTTCTGGATATCTCTGTGGATGGCTGGCATTTGAGCACTGGCAAAAACATTGAGGGGCAGAAGAACAAGAAATAGATGCTGGCATAGAAATTGTAGAGACTCATTAAAACATGGGAAATGGAAGAGGTGATGAACAAAGAGATTTCATGCTAGAAAACGAGTAAGGAGAGGAGAAGGTGAACTGTTTCACATGACTATATAAGGTCCAAATGGAAGATACGAGATGGAAGGAAGCTGTTGTTTGAAGGACAAGCCATAATTAAGAGGAGAAGGATCACTGACAACCTTGGAGAATGTGCAAGAGTGCTGGGAAAAGGGGAGGAGGAGAAATCAAAGTCAGGGTTAGTACAGATACGCACATTTCGTATGCTACTAAATAGAGATTGACAGAGCTTCAGACTTCACTATGTGCATCATAGCTGTCAAATGTGCATGAAAATGCTAAACTACAGACAGGACAATTAATTCCCTCACTGGGGTTTGAAAGAGTATGTACGAGCTTTTGGGGATATGGGAATGGAAGCGAATAGTATTATATTCAACACCTACACCCCCCAAAGCCCAAGTTAGTGCTTAAAATCTTCTCTTCCCCAAGAAATTAAGGGCAGGTGTGAGTCTGCATTTGGCTCCCCTCGCAGCAGTATCTATCAGGGAGAGGTCAATGACATGTGTAACTACCTGCTGGCCACTTATTCCTCCATCCAAGGAGGCTCTGTTTTTCCTATAAACTCACAGCTCGGAGGGGTACAGTTGATTGGCTTTCCTTCTGTTCAGTTCCTCTTCTTTGATTTACAGCAGTCTCCCACACTCTTTTCATAGGTCCTTTTCTAACTTCACTGATAAGGGATTTCTCTGTGTCCAATTAGTAAGGCTAGTGTATCAGGCTGGAACTAGATAATTAAAAGAATGAAAAGAGACAGAGTGACCTTGGTTCTCAAACCTCCATGGGCAATTTATAAAACTTTAAAGATTTTAAAAAAAATGTATTAATATTATTATTTTATCCCTTGTTCATCAGAAACAGGGTGATTGTTCTTATATAACTTCAAGGCCTCTCTAAAATCAAGAAAAAAATTATTTTTTTTTTAACTGTCCTTTTGATAATTATACTTTTTTAGGATACAAATTCACCTTTCAAGTTTCCAAATGAGGGGCTAACTTTACTGTATTTTATTTAAAAGCATATTATTTGTTTTGAAGGCACAACAGGTATTATGTCTTTCCTGTTAGCCAAAACGCTATGAGTGACACTATTCTATATGGTAAATCCAAAGCAACAGAAACCACAAAAAGCAGGAAATCTCATGCCTCATTTTACCTTGCGTGCTCTCACAGTTTTCATTTAGAAGGAGCAAGAGAGAGATGTGCTACCTGGGGTAAGACAAATGTTGCGGTACAGCACATATTTGGCTGTTCCATTGATCTGATTTAAATAATGGGGTATTTATACCTTTAGCAAAGAACAAGGGTCTGGTTATACAAGGTGCCAAAAAGTAATAAGGAAGGTGTAACTTTTAGGCTGGAAATTCTTCTTATCTAGCTGTAACCACCTAAAAGAGAGAGATGCAGTTCAGTCATGTAGGCTTCAATGATAGTTGGAAGAGGGAGGTAGACAGAGCTATCCAGAGCCGTCTTGTCCGAGGGCCCATAGCAAAAAGAGGCATCGGGGAAAGACTCTTGAGATGTGCCCTTCTCTCTGCCTGGCTGCTTGTCTCTCTTTTGATTATAAACGTAGCCCAGATGGCTAGCTTAAATTAGACACTTAATTTTGATATAGTTGTCTCTAAAGTTAGGGAAGATAAAATCCACTGTGTTTGCATACAAATTTGAAGAGATCTTTTGATCAATGGAGTGTCGGTAAATTGTCTTATAGCGATGAGTTTGAGGTTTTGTAACTAATTTAAAAAAAATAAGCACATAACTAATAAAAACAATCTCTTGTTATCAGATGTGTAGGTCAACAGATGTCAAAGAAGAAAGGAAAACACTTATTACTGAAGACATATCCTTGGCTTTTAGATGCCTTGAGTTTGCAGCACTATTGGATTATTTAGTCTCTGTTTGTGTGTCCCTTTGATTCCACGTATCATGTTGTGCTCTATTCGCTGGGCTAATTTATTTTTCATTCCTCTGTGTATGTGTCTCTCCTCTGTGTGTGTGAGTTTTCATGTGTGTATATTCATGGGATGAAGTCCGCTCAAAAAAATAAATCTAGCTATGGGCTGAAAATAGGTAAGTGTAAACTTAAATATTTATCTTCTCAAAAAACAACCAAAAGACCAGTCTCTGTGTTTTTGCTCAGGAACTGTCCATTATATGAAAGTGTTCCCATTTCAGCTGCAGAGGAATGGAATTTATCCACTTCCAGAATAAGTGCTTAACTTACAAAATTAAATACTTTTATCCTCTTAATTCCTTATAAAGGCCCCTGAAAATAGATAGGGTGCTAAAATGTGATTCCAAAAGTCAGCACTAAAAAATTCCTGGCTCTATTTAGATGTCCCCATGCATATATATCTAGAGACTAAGGCCAAAGATTTTTCAAAAAGCTTTTCTCTGAATATTTCAATACATAACCCCGTCACCATTCAAAAGTTAAGTTTCAGTGCTCAGAAATAAGAAGAACTTCCAGTCATGTGTCTCACTTCTGGGGTTTTGTTTTCTCCATGTCTGATGTGCTTGTCCACATTTGCTTACTTCCAAGACGTATTGCAAAGTCTGGTCAGCAGGGTTTTGTTATGGTGTGCAGGCATAGTGTGCATACCAGATTTTTAGCACCAAGCATTACTCTACTACTAGACAAAAGTAACAGCTGATTCCTTACAAACAATGAAGTATCAACATTTTACTCGTAGGCACTGTTTAAGGCTTCACTTAAAACATAATAGCAGACATAAAAGTATGCCCTTAAAACCACTACTGCTCCTAAATCTTCCCTACAGCTTTCAAATTTCCTTCCCTGTAGGTTAGCACTTTTTCTTTTACTCTTACACTCTCTCTGTGCAGCTTTTGCTGGTTTTGAAATAAACCTTCCAATTTACAATCTGTCTATTATTGGCACTCAATTATTAAACCCCTTCACAATTAAGTCATTCCAGTGTCTTGAGAATTTATTAGCTAGGAATTAACTCTTTGTTCACACATTTGCTATCTATGCTACAGTCCCCAGAGATTTTCTTCATAGATCTTGTTATTCCATAATGCTAATTGGTGCCAGTGGAGGAACCTTAAATGCCAAGCTATTTTCAGTTGATCTACAGCTATTTTACTAATGAACTTGCACCATAAGCAGAATAAAACTAGAGCTCCGGCAGAAATGTATGTATTTGGATTTCTCACAAATGCTTCTGTTGAATTGGCAAAAGGGTACACTTACTCATAAAATGCATGACCAAATTTCAGCTGGCCAATCAACATCTGTTATAGAGATAAATGTGAGCCAAAATTTCTGGTTCTAACACTCAGTATTTGGCCCAGAAAGGATGATTATTTAAACTTTTCATGGCTAGGTTCCAAATGCAGTCTCAAAGCCAGCTATCCCAGCTACCAGAAAGGTAGACCATATTCCATATCCTGTGGGAAGGATGCTTGTTAAAGGTTTGGTTTCCTTTTGGTTCTATCTTTCAGTTCTTGGCATTTTTTTAAACCTGAATTCTTATTTGCATATAGTAACACTATGAAGAGTTAATAAATGGAATTGTGGCTGTTACAAATTCTACTTAACTGAATATGCAAGCAGTCAGATTCTTTGCTGACATTTGGCTATAGCTCTTTGCAGAAGCTATGCATGTGAAAAGTTTGATAATAAAAAATTCTGACAAAAAGTAGGGTTTGAATGAATAAAAAATTTTCAGGGGAGATATCGATTTCAACATTCATGTTCAAAATATTAACATTTCAGAAGAAAAGCTCAAAGCTGATAAAATGTCTTTTTTCAGTACTTTTCCTTTGTGACAATTTTAAAACTTTCCAATTTCATGACAAAGGCCTATATGAAAATACCGGCATTTTCTGAGGATATAGATTCCATGTTCTGAGCTGCCCCCCTATAAACTTTTTCATTTCCTGAGCATCTCATATTGGAACAATAGGTTAGATGCTGAGCTGCTTTTTCCTGAATGAACCAAAAAAGAAAAACATTTCCTTTGGGAGTCACTGCACTGCCTGCAGTACTCTGTCCTGCAGACTACATTAAATTATCTTTGAAGGTTATCAGTAATATTCTGCTGTATATCAAGAGGTGTCACTGTTGAGCAGTAAAAGACTTCCCCTAAGCGGAGTGAGCTGTCCTTATGAGGTTTTAATTTTAGCTTTTTTCTTGCAGCTGTAGAAAATGGTCTCCAACCCAACTGCCTATTAAGGCTGAAACAACTTCACTTACCCATAGAACACAATAAACAAATTATCCTTGTTACAGTGGTCAAGGGGTGAAAAACATTTGAGGTCTTGCTTTATTCTAACTTCAACATTAACGCCATATCAAAAAGGGTCAATGTCTAGCTTGTACGCAGAAGTATGGATGGAGATATTCTTATTGAGCCAAACAAACACATAGATCTGACCTTCTAAGAACTCTGAAATTGTCTGTTTTAAGAAAAGGAGGGTTTGGAGGAGGACACAAGGGAAGTAGGGAATGCAATCCAACCTCAGAGGTGCTAAAGCCCTGGCCAGGCCATGGGTTAGATCCTAAACAACATGACATTTTGATGTAACTTTGTCACCATTGACCTTTACAGACAGATTGCCTCTCTGTCCCTGGAATCTTAGCTAATGTTACTCAAGCATCATATATTTTGAGATGTCACTTCTCATTTTTAAGGATAAGAAAACTTCTCCCCTATTCATCACTGTACCAACACTTAGGTCCCACAAGATCTGTTTTTCTCTCATGTTATCATCTTCAATTTTCTACAAAGAAGCGGATGGTGGGAGACAAGTGGAATTTGACTCCTCAAGTGTATTCTTCCCTCATTCCCTGACTTGAAAGAAGAGAAATTTTTGCCCTTAGGTTTCCCATAGGAGAAATTCACCAGGACAGAAACCCTGGGATCTCAGGGCCAAAACTATTTTCAAATGCAGATGATCAGCATTACAGTCCTCAACCAGTTTGAATGGATGTTTCTTCATTACTGTCATCTTAGTGCAAATTCCAATGTAGTTGCTGAACACTTGCTTGTACTTCTCTTTGTTTACTTTAGGCTTAATATTTTTTAAAGCTTTCATGTTACAGATAGCATCTCTTCTGTCTGCCATGGTGTAAATATTGTTTCTCATTGTTAAATTCAAATCCATGTTCCTTTTTGAAAGGTTTCATTGAAGAGTCTCTTAGTCTCTTAGCCTGAGGTTATTCTATACCAAGTAGCACATTTAGAAGTTTAAACAGGATAGAATCATTATTATTAATTTATTAAAATCAGCTTCTGAGTGTTCCACCTTTACTCTGTTTAGATTGACAAGGAAACAAAATGAAGTATGTTTATGTGAAAGTATATTGAACTATTGATGTAAGAAAATTTTATCTTGATGGAGTATCTTCAAAGGGAAGGAAATCTTCCTCATGGGAAAAAGAGTAAAAGCTTTTTGCCTTTTAATATAGTTATGAGGAAGGACAGAGGTCAGAAGTTTTTCCTTATGTGTATACAGTTATGGAGCCACAAGTCTCTCACTAAAATTGAAGCTTAGAGCAGAAAGTCTGTGATGAAAGTACAGAGTTTGCTTTCAGATGTTTGTCATCTTTTTGACATGGTACTTTGTGTCCAACTGAAGAGCTAAATAAGCCTAGAAATACTAAAAAAATGTTCAGCCACAGATAAAGGCATACATATCTCCCCACGAGGAAAAGCTTAGTCCTATTGATCTAGCAAGGTCTGGTCAAACTATAAGACGAATACTCTTAGAGCTGAAGGGTAACTCTGTGTGAGGGAGCATTTTGACCCCTTTGTGGCTTTGTGGCTTCTGGTTTGGCAGGGGATTTCATAGCATGCTGACCCTGGAACCTGGAAAAACACTGGCAGAGGGAGCAGGGGGACAAAGAACCAGTGTTTCATGGTATTGCTGCCCAGTTTTATAAAGGGGGATAAAGTCAGACTATTTCCATAAAAATGTTTCAATTGTGGTTCAGTTCTAACGAAGTTTGGCCTCTGGGCTTTTTGTACGTGTAAGACGCAAATGGCAGGGGATTTTCAGGAAGTTTTCTCCACTCTGCTCCAATGGCTTATTAAAAATGTCTGTGTCTCTCACTGGGGAGAGATGACATACAAACTCAACCGTAGGTGTGTGAGGGGGCTCCCTGGACACCACCAGTTTTGTGCTAGAACTTTAGAGTGAGTTACTTGGATAACACGGTACTTGCAGAAGATCCCCTGTCTGTGTGGCTTTGGTTCCTTGGTCCCATTTTGGGAGATGAGGCATTCAGCTACAATTTCCATGGCAGTTTCTCTTTTGAGTGTGTAGGTTGATTTGGCCAGCTTGCTTCTCAACACAGGCAGCCCCAGCTCTCTGTCCTTCAACCCCGGGAGGCTGGTGGCTTTAACCTACTCCTCTGAGCTGGCTCTTTGGGGCTGGCATCAGCTGGGGTTTCTCTGCAACCAAGGAAGAGAACCTGCTCAGAGTTTGTCTAGGTTTCCTTTGAGAAGCGGAGATCTTCTCACACTGCAAAACTTGTGAAGTCCAGTACAGACAGACAAAATGTGGATACAAGCTTATTAAAAATATTAATTAGATCCCAGGACCATTTCTTATCTCCTTACATCTATCTCTGCTTAGTTTTGAGTTTTCATGTGATCGAGGACCCTGGGAAGCTTAAAGGGCCACATCACTGAAGTGAGATTGTCTGCCTCTGCTCCATTTTTATCAATAGAGAAGGGTTAATGCACTGATCCAGCTTCTCCCACTGGAGTCTGCATTAATAATAAATCCAGCATCATTAACATATGTTCAAGAATGTTTGGGAGTATTTAAGTTTCATTTTACATGAAGTGACAGCTCCTCTGAAATCACTACTGTAAAGGAGACTATTGCATCATGCAGGAGTCCATCAAAGAGGAGACTCTGAAAAATAAGCAATCATGTAAGTCAAGATGTTCATAAGTGCATATTTAATATAGATTTCCTGAACCCAGAGATCATGCTGAAATGGTCTCAGTTAAAACCAGACTAAACTAGTGGATATGGATTTATGTATCTAATTTGAGGAAGCCCAAGAAAAGATTTTTCAGAAATTAGTCTTCTTAATATTATGACAAAAAAGCCTTAGGAAATCCTGCATGTGAAAACAGGTTAAGCAATAAGTAGAATTAAAACAACTGGCTGCATTCCTATGAATGGATTAGTGTCTGTATTTCACAGTGTTTTGGTCTTCAGGTGATGTCAGAAACTGAGGAGTGTGGACATAAAAAAACACAAAAAGTAGTCAGTGGGAAGAAATGGTCAGCAAGGAAAGGCCTGAGGACTGCAATCAATTTGACCTATTAAAAAGATGTCTGAGAGGCAACTTGCTCACGATGTTTAATGATGACTTCTAGAGACATATGAAAAAGCCCCAAGAAAAATACCAAAATCCGAGATCAGAAGGGCATACTATAGGAAAAGACATAATCAATACATGAAAACTGAAGCTAAATACACAATGAAATAAATACCTAAAAATATTCATAACATTGATATTAAGTGTTGCAACATGCTGCTGAAGGAAATAGTAGATTCTCTGTGGCCTCATGTCAAGGATGGATGTCTTTCCAGCGTATTGGGTTTGCGTGGCAAGGTTTTGGTAGGAGGGCTACAGGGGTGGCTTCTGTGAGAAGCTGCTAGAAGCTTCCCCTGTGTCTGACAGAGCCAATGCCAGCCGGCTCTAAGACAGACCTGCCGCTGGCCAAGTCCAAGACCATCAGCGATAGTGGTAGTGTCTCTGAGACAACATATTTAAGAAAGGAGAAAAAAACCTGCACATCACCAGGAACAATTACAGCCAGAGAGGAGTGAGAATATGTGAGAGGAACAACTCTGCAGACACCAAGGCCAGTGAAGAAGGAGGGGGAGGAGGTGCCCCAGGCACTGGAGCAGAGATTCCCCTGCAGCCCATGGAGAAGACCATGGTGAGGCAGGCTGTCCCCCTGCAGCCCATGGAGGTTGATGGTGGAGCAGATATCCACCTGCAGCCCATGGAGGACCCCATGCTGGAGCAGGTGGATGCACCCGAAGGAGGCTGTGACCCCATGGGAAGCCCACAGTGGAGCAGGCTCCTGGCAGGACCTGTGGCCCCATGGAGAGAGGAGCCCATGCTGGAGCAGGTTTGCTGGCAGGACTTGCAACCCTGTGGAAGGGACCCACACTGGAGCAGTTTGTGAAGAATTGCAGCCCGTGGGAAGGACTCACATTGGAGAAATTGGTGGAGGACTGTCTCCCGTGGGACGGACCCCACGCTGGAGCAGGGGAAGAGTGTGAGGAGTCCTCCCCCTGAGGAGGAAGGAGCAGGAGAGACAACGTGTGATGAACTGACCACAACCCCCATTCCCCAACCCCTGTGCTGCTCAGGGGGAGGAGGGAGAGAATTCAGGAGTAAAGTTAAGCCTGGGAAGAAGGAAAGGGTGGGGGTAAGGTGTTTTTAAGGTTTGTTTTTATTTCTCATTATCCTACTCTGATTTGATTGGTAAAAAATTAAATTAATTTTCCCCAAGTCGAGTCTGTTTTGCCCATGACGGTGACTGGTGAGTGATCTCTCCCTGTCCTTATCTCAACCCACGAGCCTTTTGTTATATTTTCTCTCCCCTGTTCAGCTGAGGAGGGCAGTGACAGAGCGGCTTTGGTGGGCACCTGGCCTCCAGCCAGGGTCAACCCACCACATCCACAAAGTCTGTTTCAGTGAAGCATAACTCAGTAAGGGTAAAAGCAAGGGTAGCCAGGTTAAATTTAATGACCTATGATATACAAGATATCCATTTGTTTTTTATCTTTTACATATACTCAAAAATCTATAATAAATGGTGAAGAATGGATTTCAGAGATATTCCATTGATTTCAATGGGCCTTCATGAAGGAAGGTTATCAAATAAGCTTTATACTCTAATAACAGGACTATGCTGCTAGGGAAAAAATGGTAAGGATTTCTTAAAGTCCTCAGGAAAGAGAGGATCCTACAGTTAATTAAAATCTGAGGTAGGCCCTGAATTTACAAAGGTGTTAAAGAAGTTTCCATCTGCTACTCTCAAAAGAGTGCAAACTTCTAAAAGGTTTGTGAATGTGGATCAGGGATATGAGGGCATTTTGGAAAATCTCATCTGTAACATTATACAAATATTCTTTCTTATAGACTATTTTAAAGGACTGTATGTCATAAGTCTTGTGGTGCAGTCCCTTTTTCTGACTCCATGAGCCATAAGCCAAGAACTTCATACCACTGAAAGCAATATTTTTATACTGCATAACTTGAAAAGCCAAGGAATTCAGCAGCTCCACTATAGCTTGCAAGTAGGGGATCCAGTGATTCCTGGGGGACTCTCATGGCCCCACTGCAGGAGAGGCAGGATGGCTCTGGGTGTGCAGTCGCACCCAAAGTGACCCTGAGATGTTGAAGCTGCATTGTGGTGGCACCCATTCCTCCTCTGCCTGGCACAGAACAGCTATGTTCTCTGCTTACAAATAAAGTGAAGGTCAGGAACCAGCATTTGGGTACCTCTGTTATAATTGATCCCAAGTTATCTCAGCTAAGTAAAGGAACAAAGAGCAGAAGGAATTACTTCTGAAAATATAAACATACCTTTTTTTATAGTGAAAGTTAATCTGTGACGCAGTACAGAGATATTATGCTGGTTTTGGCTGGGATCGAGTTAATTTTCTTCATAGTAGCTAGTTTTGGAATTGTGCTGAAAACAGTGTTGATAATATAGAGATGTTTTCGTTACTGCTGAGCAGTGCTTACACAGAGCCAAGGTCTTTTCTGCTTCTTACACCACCCCACCAGTGAGGAGGCTGGGGGTGCACAAGAAGTTGGGAGAGGACACAGCCGGGACAGCCGACCCCAACTGACCAAAGGGATATTCCATACCATATGTCATCATGCTCAGCATATAAAGCTGGGGGAAGAAAAAGGAAGATGGGGATGTTTGGAGTGATGGTGTTTGTCTTCCCAAGTAACCACTACATGTGATGGAGCCCTGCTTTCCTGGAGATGGTTGAACTCCTGCCTGTGCATGGAGAACGATGAATGAATTCCTTGTTTTGCTTTGCTTGCATGTGCAGCTTCTGCTTTACCTGTGAAACTGTTTTTATCTCAATCCATGAGTTTGCTCACTTTTACCCTTCCAATTCTCTCCCCTATCCCGCCAGGGGAAAGTAAGAGAGCACCTGTGTGGGGCTTAGTTACTAGGTGGGGTTAAACCACTACAGATACGTATCACAGGACACTAGAAACTTGGCTATTGTGTTCAGAACAAGTTGTAATATTGGGGAGATACCTTATATATCCTCAGAAATTATTCTTTTTCATCAAAATAACGTACAAACATCAGCCAAGCACAGAAGTAAGAAAGTTCTTTCTCTAAGACTGAAAAATAAATGGTTGCTTGAACATATAACATGTCTCAGCACTGATGCTGGCATAGACATAGAAAAAAATTGTTCTCCCCTGAGTGAAGAAAAATTGGATTTTCTCATTTCTGAGAATATCTACTACATACATCCTTCATTGTGATTCCTTTCTAAAAGTTCAGTAGAAAGTTTGAGTGTGCTTTCTGCTTTTTACTCTTTTATTTTTTCCAGTCCAGTAATTTTTTTCATTTGTTTTTCTTCTAATTAGGAGAGAGATTCTTCTCTTCCCTTCTGCTATGTCTTTGAAAGAACTAAGGAAAGGCCTGTTTATTTCTGTTGTGCTAATCCCTTTTTTTTTTATGGTTGTGCACAATGCCTAAAATGATGAGAGCATCTGCATGTGGTCTCTGAATATATTTATTTTGACAAGCTCTCAAGAGACAAAACATGGAAATTACCATATTCTACTTCCTTATCTGTGATGAGTTTCCAATTCCAGCCCTCCTCTGCACCCAGCATCAGCTCTTCATTTCCAATGGTAATACTTCAATCACTTGTATTTATTTATTTTGTAATGAACAAAAAGTTCTGCTCTTGCTTACCTAGGGCCCATGTTTGTGGGAAGGATACAATCACACAATTGTAGTCTGGGAAGGGTCCCAAGGGCACCTTGTGTGAAGAGCTGAGAACCTCTTCCTTCCTGGCTGTGTTACTTTAGAAACAGGACAACGAAATAAATACAGTTTTAGCTGAAAGTTGTCCTCCATTTAGTTTAGTGGGAAGCAAGGAGAAGAAATAATGGGTTGTTTCAAAGGATGTTCTTGGAGAAAAAATTAAAAAATCCAAGAATGAAAGTGAATGGCCCTAGTGGGTTGTATCATTTTGTACCTTGGACAGAGGTTAAGGGCTTGCTCAGCCTTGCAATCAAATTACTGTCTCTTACATGGAGGTTTAAGGTAAGCCAAAGTACCTTGCATTTGCAGCAGGCTGAGAGTGCATGCACCTACTGGTATTGAGTTGCTTTGACAGAATTTATGAGGCTGTAACATGTAACTCTCTCATTCACCACAGTCCTCAAATGCCCAGAGATTATAATTGTTAAGGTGCTCCCAAATGTCTTCAAGAACTAGTGTAGAAAACTAGCTAGAGTAACCTTCCTCCCTAAAGTCCAGCTAAAAGTTTTGAACTGTATGTAATTTAAAAATCTTGTAGGAAAACTGTCCAATTTCCCGAAGAAAAAATAGCATTGAATAGGTTGAAGAACATTTATGTTTCAATACTTTTCTTTAGTATTACCTGTCAAAGACAGAACTCTGATTCAAATGTGGGATGAACAGCCACACAATGGTATCGCAGCATGCACATAATAATACAGGCTCTGGGGTGGTGAGGGTTGAAGTAAGGCTAAACTATGGATTTGCACTGTAACACAAATTACTTGCACTTGACAGATAATAGTAAAGGACTTTGAGTTACAGCAAAAGATGGATCTGAGAGTCATCTGTTTTGGGCAAACCTACTTGCTAATTAGCGCAGTCTCATTGTTTAGAGCAATTCTCTTAAGCTTATCAGCATGATGAACTTCACAATTAATAGGTTCTCCATTAGTCTTTACTGTACTCCACTACTGCTTTACAAGTCATCCAGTATGAGTGGGCAAATATGGGGCCATGATGTTACCTTTCTTCTCTTCCTTTCTTAGGACACTTTGTATCTGAGCTTTTGCATGGATGACACAAGTGTTTTGGTTGCCTACGAAGGGTATAATAATGCCATCGCATAACAGACTTTCTATCTATCCACTCTTTCCTTCTGCCAGAGGTTCCATCCACATAGAAACTGTAAAGAACAGCATATATGCCCAAATTTCAGCCATTTCCAACCATGGTGGCTAAGATAATGGTATGTACTCTACTGTCTGTCACTTTGCCATTACAGAAACAGTTAGTAGCAGATAGGTTTAGAGGACTGGACATACCTTGGAATAGCCTGTTGCTGTGACACAAGTTAGTAACTTCCCTGCCTATCTAACCTTCTCTTCTGCTGGAAGAAGAACTTAATTAATCCTCTACAGATGAACTGGAAATATGATTGATTCTTACAGAGGATGTTATATGAGCAAGGCGGAAGAATGTAACCCCATGTATGCAGCTTCATCTATGTCAGATTGTTGGGACATGGAACAGGGTCAGACGTGCAAAGGGTCACACCCATGAAGGCAGGTAAGTTCCTGTTCTTACGAGAGCTCATAAACCTAAATAGTACTTTTATCAATCTAACCTGCTTTTCTTGCCTATGGAGGGTTCAAGCTCTATCATCAAATTCTGCTTTTCGTAAGTGTAATCCTGGTGTGATTCTGGTGAAATAAATGGATGTATATTATTCTTACTGAGATCAAACTCTGAATTCTGAAATCCTCTTACCGTATGACATCTGACATCTGGCAACTCTGATTGCATGAACTGGATGATTCCTCTTTCCCATGACATCCTTTCTAAGGCTGCATTTCATCCCTGTGGATGAAACATTGGACAGGAAACAGGAATGTGTCCAGAAAAAGCAACACTGAAGTAGTACATCTGTGGTCAAATGTTTTGCATCCTTAACACTTCCTTATCATGTGCAAACACATCAAGAAAACACTTTAAAAATATACCCAGTTGAGTAGAAATAGCAACATTTGATATTAACACAGAATATTGCCTTGGAGCTCTTGGAATAATTTATCAGGAATGAGAACATTGTCCTTTTGCTACAGAGAAAAAACCCAAACTGTTGAGTGAGCAAATGATCTGCCCTGGAGCAGATGCAAGGCAACAGCAAGACAGAAATACTATTAAAAACTGTTTCCTGGAATATGCTGATGCACCCTGCGCCCTCTTCTCATTCTGAGAAGTCAACAAACTTTGTGGCTGCTTTTGTGGGAAAGGGAGGTAATAAAGCATAGAATGTATCTTCACATGAGATGATAACTGCAATGCGTGCTTACCTTTTTTGAAAGCCTAAATTTAGCATTGACACAAAAGGAAACTGTCTCAGAAAACACATACTTAGAGTCCTACTCCTAAAATGACTATGCGACCTGTTCTGCCTCTGTTGGTGAATTAAATGGGACTAGCCAGATGTGAGGATGGTCATGAATATACAAAAGAGAATCAAAAGCAGAGAGGACTGAAATTCAACAGAATTTTGTTGAACCAGAAGAAAAATCACTGGGACTTGAAACAGTATTTATAGAGTGAGTAGCTGTAAAGAATAACAAATGTACTCTGGATTCCAGGCTTGTCAGAACTGGAACCATAAATTGGTAGAGGGAAGTTCAGAGTGTTTTAAGCAGAATCATTTACACTCCATGGATCACTTTTTCATTATAGAAGTGCTTCCTCCCAGAAGTATTTTCATTTTATTTAGTAGTTTTGAAAAAACCCAACATCTGTTGTAGAAGCTACTATGTGATGAACAGTTAGCGTACCTACAGTATTCATTTGTCTTGGTCTCTGCTTGAAAAATGTTATCTCAGGATAACTGCCTTCATGTCACCCATTCCTGCGCTACATGCAGCGTGTGCTCTATGGATCCCTATGGCTCTGCAGTGCAATCAAATGTGCAAAGGAACAGTTACTGCTCACAAAGAATTATTGAATTTCAAGGTGTATCACCAGCTGCACAGCCATTGCATTTTCTTTTCTTTTTGCAAATAGGGCATAAAATGCTAAGTTCCTTTATGTTATGGGGTGGTAAAATGTCATCTTTGAAAAGAACATTGCAAGACTGGTTTTGAATTATAGAATTGTAAGAAAAACAAAGAAAAAATCCCTGTACCTACAGAAGTATTTTTTTACCTGCTCCTTGTTCTCTGGGGGAAAAAAAATTTCCTTTGAGCTGAAACCTTGTAGGCTGTTTCAACTTGAGGTGAATTGGTTCAGCTGCGCAGAAGGTACAGCAGCTCCAAAATGGGTTTATAATGGAAAAGTTGGTAGATCCTTAACTTCAGCAGTGCAGATAGATACTTCTAAAGGAAGGAAGAATGTATTTAAAAGATTTTTTGGGAAGACATTTTGTTCTTTTGAAAGTGAAGTCAGTAACAGGAGAGCCTTTTTGCATTTCAGCTTCCCCCGATGGCTCGCATCTAACTAGCCAATTAATTAACTCGACCTAGTTGCTAATTAAATAGTTGGTGAAATGGCTTTGAAGGAGAAGTTGGTTCAAAAAGATACAAGGAAAACATAATAGATGAGTTGTAAAGTATCAGTGAAAGGCTGGGTAGTTAAGACACAGTCCTCTGGTATATTTCTCCTTATTATGAGCAGGTGTTAATGCGACCTGCAACCACAGTTGTACTCATTACAGTGATTACAGAATGCAGAAGTTCTGAGCCATTACACAGCAGGCAGAAAAATAACTTCAATATTTAGAATGATTGTGGCTTTTGTGACAGTGTGGATGTGATTTTTAAATTGCAGCATAAAGGTGTCAGATCCAATCAAGTGGTTGCTGGTGAATACTTTGTCAAAAAAGTCTGAATTTTTTCCCACTTAATCTTGACTTAATTTTTTTCAGACATTAACTATTTGTTGCTTACTGTTGTTTGATACTTCTTGTGACTTGCTGGGCACTGCAGACTAATCCTGAAGACCTTCCTTTTAGCAGATAATGTTCATCTTACGGTGGACAGCTTTGTTCTGCTAGGTAGGGTGCTGCTTCTGCTCATGCAGTGCTGTCACCTCTAACTTTCACTATCCTAGCAACGATGATAGAACAAAGGAACACATACCAAATTACCTTTTTTCCTTAGCAGGCATAGTATGAATTCTTGAATTTCCTTTATCTGCCAGAACTTGCAGAAAGTCTAATAAACATCAAAAGATTTTGAGGGATTTGAGATGGTTGCCTTGATGCATAGGTGTGTGTTCAGTCTTGATGATTTTTGTTTAGCTAAACAAGGCTCTAAGCAACTTGATTTAAGTTTAAATTAGCTCTTTTTTGAGCAGAGAGTTGGAATAAATAAACCATAGATGTCTGGCCCAATCTAACTTTTCATATGATTTTACATTACTTGTACAAGTAGCTTTTTTTGAGAGCTTCCATGTCAGTAATTTTTTTTTTTTCTCATTTGTTTGTTTTTAAGACAATTCTATGATGACAGGCCTTTTCTCCAGTCTTTTCTGGCTTGAACTCATAGTAAAGTTCCATCTTCCTCTTACCAGTAACGTATATTGTAAAGTCTTTTCTTTTTTTTTGCAGTGGAAGGAGACAGCAGTAGGTGATAGTCCAAAAGCATGGTCAAGTTGGTGAATATGACACACCTGAACTTATGTGTAAACCTTCTACTTTCAAGGATAACTTCTGTACAGGAGTTTGTGGAGCCATTTGTAGACAAAACTTCAATCCTTTTAGACCCATTCTAATTTTTACAATCTGTTGTATTAAGCAGGATTGAGGAGGACATAATATAATTTTACTTGCTTTCATCAATTTTGAATATCTGCCCTTTAGATGGCTTAAACTGAAGATTATGTACTCCTCTAGATTCATATCAAATATCTGTAAGAGCTGCAAAACAGATATCATGTATTTTAAGCAAGCTTAGCTATGAAACACATGTGAAAGTGTCTTCATGCATGAATTACAATATTATTAAGATGGGTCTTGTTACAGTCATATAATATAGAGTGCTGCTTTGGCTAGTAGTCAGGAATTCCTGGAGAATGCAGTTACAGCTTTCTCCTAGTGCTTCTAGTTATCAGCAAAACCCAGCTGGGGAGCTATTTTCTTGAGCCTTTTTTCTGAGCTGAAAAAGGTTTTATATAATGTTTAACTAGAAAGAAGATCAGATGATTTTAAATGAACCAGACTTATGGTGCCTTTCACTGCTCCTTCAAAACTCTCCTGCGTAGCTCTGCTGATTCTGAAACTAAATGCCTTAGCACCCTGGTTCCAGGGATGGCTGCCGCGCAGCTTGCTACGGTCATAGTCACTGTTATGCTTACATGACCAGGCTGAAATGAAGGGTTTTTAATGGTTATTCCAGTAGATGTTGCAACACCTAGTTGATTTCTTGTCAAGGACTCAGCATTGCCAGCATCAATATCTAAAGTTAGAATATATAGATGTGTGGTCCCACACGGCTGAAGATACGCAGAGAAGAGGATACAGTGTCAATACAGCGTCAAAATTTTAAGCAAGCAAACACAATTAAAAATTATTGTGCCAGTGTTCTCTTTTACCTTATCCTCATTGACAGTACGTCAATGGTGTAATATACCTTTGGTGGTAAAACCCTTTTAATCTAAAAAACCCCTAGAAATTACTAGAAATTTTAGTATCAATGATTTTTAATGAGACTTGAGGTTTTTAAGGTCCAGATTCTTAATGGTAAATAAGTAGGGATTAAATCTCTTAAAGATCTCAGACTGATACCTGAACTGTAGTTCAGGTTTAAAATGGTATTTAGGGACAGGAATTCATCTAGGGACTTTCCAGAACAACTTGGTTTAGATGTTGAAAAGTGCACTTGCCTGAATGTGATGATGGGCACATAAGGAACATAAGACAGAGAAAATGCTCCAGGAAAACTCTGTTCAATCTACTCATGCACTTGCAAAGCTACAGGCAGCAGCAACTAAGGTTTTGCCAGGAAAAAGCCTCCAGAAAGTTAGCTTAAATGGCAGAAGTCCTCTTGCTGTGCATGTTGAGTTGTACTGCTGTTTAACTAAGCAGTGCATCTGGGTGCACGTCTCTGGATAATGCCTCTCAGGAAAGGAGAGCTCCGGGGCTCCCTTTGCAGCTCTCTGCTGGGCAGTCTGAACACGTGCTAACAGCATTCACTTCTACCCAAAAGCTCACAGGCTGGCGGTGGTGCTGTCGACTGGCTTTTATGTAGCATCTATGTAGCTGGAGCATTTACCTAAGAGGCAGGAGACCCAATTTAACTGTTGGCCTCAGCTTCAGATAACTCTCTTAAAAAAGAGCCTTGGCTCCCAGGTCAGTCAGTTGTCGTAGGCTGAGCACAGCCATGACTAAATTTCATTAAAATGTCTGAGCCGTAGTTCATAAAAGTCAGAAGTGAAAACAGATGATCATGAGGCTGGGGAAAAAATGCTAGGTCTCATTGATCTGAAAAATGAAAAGATAGTACAGGTTATTATGTATTCTCAGACATTAGCTATTTGGGATTATACTTCCATCTGCAGCCATAGTGAAAGTTTGACCTCCCTCCTCTCTCACCGGCTGGTGACCTTTGCAGTCTTTCCAACTGCCACTATCCCCAAATTTGTTTAGAAAGCATGAACTTTTAGGATGCTGCTGCTCACTAGCAGCTCCTCATCTTGACCGGCAGCAGGTGTAATTCTTGGACTGAATGTGCTTTTGCCCCCATTTGGCATCTCCGTTAGAGGAACACTGGAGCGGGAGCAGGTCTTGCTCCGTGCTGTCTATAGTTCTGCTCCTACTGGTACTTCGCACCCCAGAGAATTTGCTTGCTACCCTCACATGAAACTCACTGCCATTTCACTTCTGTATATAAACTCCAATGTTATGTTTTCAATCATTCCAACAAGTTAAACTTAGTAACAAGAGCAATAGGAAACTTAAGCTTTTGCTATGTCAAGTGAGCAATAAAAGGAGCATAAGGATCACCACACTGAATTAGACCCGGGCAATATCTCATTTGGGAAAAATAAAAGGGTTTTCAGAGGAAAGTACCAGCAGTGCTGTGGACAGCTATGGAATAACCCAATAAAATACAAACTTTCCTTGTAAGATCAAGAGACATAACACACCTTATTTAAAAGATAAACTCTTATTTAATTCATGTCCCACATAGGTATCTATGTCACAATTGGATAATTAGCTTTTCTCCTCTTTTTTTTTTTTTAGGTGCGATATTTTGCACGCTGAGCCAAATACCTCCCTGGGATCTGTCAACGATGAGAAGAACTGCTCTAGCTTTCCCCGTAAGAAAGGGAACCAAAGAGCGTATCCAAATTTTTCCTGAATAAGATGCTGAAGTGTGGAAAACACACAAAGGAGTACAAAAAAACCCAACTGTACCTTTCACAGAGGAAAACTTCCAATTAAAATTATGCCATAGGATAAAAATAATTTTTTTGTGTTGTGTGAGTTGTAGAACTATTTTAACCTTGAGCAAGATTGTATTGCTTTTGCCCTACAAGCAAGTAGCTGTACAATAGGTAACTTTATTCATTTTTACATTTGTGGTTTTAAAAGCAGAAAACAAATAAAAAAATTAGTCAAATTAACTATTAAACAAACAGATATTTGCTTTGAGGGCAAGAGCAATATAATACTGCTCAAAGTTAAGGTAATGTTTTTCCTGAATGATGAAATAATCTTTAAATACTGTTCAGACAAACATAAGAAGCTGAACTGACAACACAAGACTTCTGAACACCTTTGTTTTCTATATGACAGGAAGGTATATTTGGCAGCAGTGTAGGTCTTCTGATATTGCCCCACCATTTTGTGACTGACATGAGGAGAAGCCTGGCAAATGTTTTCTCATTCCAGCTACTGAACTAAAAATGGTCACAGCTTTTAATCACTATCAGTTCACATGGATTCAAATTAAGGGCATAGTAGTGAAAAGTTACGGATTTATCATCAATATTCTATCTACTCTCACAAAGAATTAATATGCAATATAAAATACCCTTTTCCATGAAATCTTTTAGTTTATATATTTTTTCTATATGCTTGTTTCTTTAACACAGCACAGAAATCTCTCATCTCTTCTCTCAAGAAAGCAGGAAACAACTTCAAAAATGCAGACCATACTCTGACATCCCATCAGTGTTTCAGAGTTTCATTGAAATTCTCATTAGACAGCAAATGCCATTGGAAGTTGGTCTACATTATAGCGTGCTATTACTGTAAGAAATCTAGAGAGGGAAGCTGCTCTTCTAGTTGGTGAAAACATCTTCAAAGCTCTGAATTATGATGGAAAAAACAACATCTCATTATTCTTGAAATCCTTTCTCAAGTCACCTTCCAGTCAAGTGCTGAATTCTCCAGCCATGTAGCAGCTGAACAGGTGGAGAGATGTAAGTGCTGCAGCTTGCCAGGCATTGCATTTATTTGTTTCCTATTCCTTTTGTCTCTGCTTTGTTCCTCTTGTTTTGTTGCAATATATTGGCTTTTTAGGGAGTATGCTTTTTTTATAGGCATCAGCTTTTATTAACAGAACTGTGCAGTTTTGGAAAACGGGGACCCGATACTGTTTCTCTAAACTGCATGGGAATTCCTCGGGGGGTCTCCTGAGTAATGACTTGGCTAGATCCTGCTTAGCTAATGAATTCTTTCCAACACATCTATCTCGGTGTTTCCTTATTAGTTTAGGGCTGTGCATAAGAGGCCATCAAGCATACTAAGAGGACTGCAGAGGATCGCGGGTTCCAAGCTGTTCTGCTGGAGACCTCGTTTCGGAGCGCAGCCCAGGAAGGGTCGAGATCATTCTCTCTCCAACACTCGAAAGTACTGGAGGGAGGAGGAAGCTTTTTATACCCTCAATACACCCATTTGGCTGGTGTCTGCCCTCTCTTTGTTTTAAACCACACTTAGGGGTGCTTGCCCTTTTAAGGGAGAGACCACACGGTGATACATTCAGTGTTTGTACTACTAGTGCCCATTCGTTCTCTTACAAATGTTTTCCCCTTTCCTTTAAAGGCTTTGTAATAAGGGAGGCAGAACATTAGAATGCAGTTAGAGTGAAGGATGATGTTAAACCCGTTCTTTCAACAGAAACATTTCCATTGGCTCTAATTATTAGTTCAAACACTAACACACACGTGTGTGTGTGGGGAACGATGAAAAGCAACGCTGTCCATGGATTTCACTTTAATGCACTATAGATTTCCATGGATTTTACTACTCCTCTCTATAGATTTTTTTTTCTTCCACTTTGAAAACCTTCACAGGCTTCACTTCAAATATATTTATGGTGGCCCCTCTGCTGACCCCAAGCAGGTTAATCTGGTGATGCATATTATATAATGTGATTACAGAAGGCAAAACCAGGCTAATAAGGTACAGTGTGTGGAGTTCTTTAGTGGCTTTGATGTGTATCTTTCAATTTTCAGTCTTGCCTGTAAAAAGCAATAAAACCCCCCTCAGTTCCAGGAGCGCTTGTACTCCCTGTTTCACATTGCCGCGTTATTCTAGGCTGACATGCACTGTACCTGTCTTGTTTCTCACAGGCATGTCCCTTTGGTCTTTTCAAAGTTATGAATACTTGAGACACTCCTACAAATTACTCTGCTGATTAAAAATCCTTGATCATATCATCTTTTAGCTTTTAAATGTGCTGTCAAACAATAGAATCAGAAATATGGGTCTGCAGCAGTTATTTCATATTAATGCTTCAAGTTCAAACAAAGTGTCAAGATGACTAAGTACAAGGGATTTTCAGAATGCTTTAATGTTGCCTCATTTCAAATCACTTCATAAGCAGCTTGGTAATGAGCTCAATAAATTCTACTGGAAAAAAAATGCTCACTACCAAAAAAAAAAAAAAAAAAAAGTAGGTTGCTATTTTATAATTAGCCCTCTGGGCTTGTGGGAAGGAGTTTTATTTCCTGTTTGAAATCCACTTTGTTAGTGCTGTGATGTGAAGATGGCTAAATGAGTATGAAATATTGTAATTAAGTACATCACAAGCTGTTTATCTTATCAGTAGTGTTTTTCTTTAAAGACTGGCTTGTTGACCACTGGTGTATTATCACAATTTTTCTCTGCTTTGCCAACTTAATAGACAGAGGCTTACTAAACACTGCAAGGGAGAAGGATGGCAGAAAGACAGCAAACAAATATAACTGAAACCTAGTAGCTCTTTTTTGGTGGAGCAGATATCTTTCCATTTGCTCTAAGCTGTTTATTCACGAGACAAAGTGAGGTTCTGAAATATCCTCTAGACCTGAAAGAGTGTGGCCCATGGAGAACTTGGGGCTGTGTGGTGGGTGTTTGCGTGCCCTGCTGAGCAGCCTGCCTTTGTTCATGGCAGAAGCAGAAAACCAGTTTGACTGTTGGAAAAATGAACTGGTTTATTATTGATGGGGAGTTGATCCACTGGGTTTCCCCTTGCTTTCTGCTGTTGTTCTAAAGGCTTACTATTATGATAATCTTCTGACCTCCTAGATTTCCTATATTAGCTCAGCCAGGTAGGATAGATGTAGCCCATAACACACTTGTCTATAACGTTAGTGTGTTTCTTGCAAGGATCTCTTGAAAAGTTTGCCTGGGGGCCGCATCCTGACACTGTGATTTAGTGAAGTGGTTAAGATTCCTTGTGTGATATACATGGACTTCACATAGTTCACTACTTCTAAGTATGGGCACCAGTCTGTCTGTGCATAGATCCCCAAACAAGTGGTATTCCTAGCGTTTTGCTGTATTTCCTCACAGTTGTCCTGATTTCACAGATATCTTGTTTTCAATGAGCAATAAAATGTGGTGCTGAGCACCTCAAGATTTTGCTGAATAGCCTCTCACCAGATTATGAGGCTCTATAGGTGCATCAGCATGGCTCTGCACTTGGGCTAATTTGTATTTCTGAAAGGCAACTTCATAATCCCTGCCCACTGCTGAGCTCAGCCATTTAGCCAGGTTTGTCTGACTTAGGGTTGGATCTTTGGCAATGCTGTCCTGCACTACTGGGACATCCTTCTCCATGTGATTGTTCACGTTGTCTAATAGATTTGTGAGGCATGGCTTCCTGGTATAGGAGCTGTGCTCCCTTTTCCCAATTAAATCACATTTATCCATCTGTCTACTCATTTTACTCTTCGCATTAATTTCAACAAATTTACTAACTAAAGAATTCAGACTTGTATGAATATTCCCACATTCACCCTTACAGTATTTTTTATTCCTTTGGTAGCAAGTCAGTTTTAATTTTAAATTGCAAGTAGAGTTTACAATTCACCAATATAGTATTCTTTTAGAACTGGAGTTAGTACTGCTGGGTTTGGGAGATATGTTACTGTTTATTTTACTACTCTCCTAAAACTTCTCCTATTGACATTTTATTTTACGATAGTATCCCCCCAAAATATAGGTTACTCTTCCAATATGAAGATGAATACTAAGAATTTATTTAATATTTCTGCTATAGCTTTGTCTTCCTTGGGGACTCTTTTTGCACCTTGATCACATCTGTCATCTTACTGACAGGCTTTCTGTTTTAAATATGTTTAAGAAAAATATTTATTAGTTGTATGCCTATACCAGGAGCTTCCCGTGATATTTCCTTGACTGTTGTGTGAAGGCTTTACACCTAAATTGCCAAATTTTATGCTCTTTTTTTTTTTTCTATTTTCCTCATTTAGATATGTCTTTTTTTTTTTAAAGATTGTCTTTTTAGTTCTACTGTCTCCTTTGCTTTTTTATGTAATTTTTTGTCCTCCTTTAAAAATCTTTTTTTTATAAGCAGTATACACTTTAAGCATAAAACCCATTGGCTTTAAGCAATCCCCACACACATAAAGTATTTAACATTTTTCCTTCCCTTTAAATTCTCTTAACATGCTCACTTATTTTTATAAACTCATCTTGTCTAAAGACAGATATTACTGAAATGCGTAAGTTCCTTTGCTTCTCATTCTTACAAAGATACTGAATTAGAGTATATGACATTTGCTATTGAAGCGTGGTACTTGATTTACATCTTCGTATAGGTTCTGCACAGTCCTCAGTTTAAATCAAGAACTTCTTGTCTCCCTGCTTAACAATTCAGACTCCTTTAGTGACCCAGGCTTTAGCACTACTCATTCAATAAGTTCATTGAAGGAATTAGATTTGCTGTGTTAGGGTTTTCTGATCAGGAACATAAGTTCTATTTGTTTTATTTCATATGATATAGTTAATAAAAAAATAATTCTTTACTTGATTTTTTGATGGACTTTTCCCCCTCATATATTCATTAGAGCTGTTTTAGAATGGACCATTGTTCCTTCCAAAACAGCCTCACGTCACTGGTAATTGTCCATTAAGTGATGCATTAGGGGAAAGTAAAATTTACCACACTGTACTCTGCTGACCTCACAGTGACACACACTGTGGGAAAAGGCCCATCCTGACAGCAGGTGATCCACTCCTGTGCCCTGAGGCATGAGATCTAGATGCATTCTTGTCTTAACTTTTTATAACAACAAATGCTGTAACTGCTTATAAAATTATTCAGCCCTTTTAAGGCTCCAACCATAGTATTTGGTGATGACTTTCTGTGTCAGTGAATTTCAGCAGTTGATTCTGAAATATATGAAATAGTTTTTCTTTTATATTTGTTTTACTGCTTCCATATTTACTGGCCATTAGTTTAATTGATTGACAGCCTTTCCTTGATATGCTGCAGGGTAAAAATAGAAGTGGCGATGAACTGTACCTGTAATTCTCCTGCATATCTTGGGTAGCTCTCTCTCTGTGTTTGTCCTTAACGAACTAAAGCGCCCTGAATTTCTCAGGGCCCTGAGTGCACTGTCAGGCTCTAATTGCCCCAACCAGACTGTAAGCATCTTTTCTGTAATCTTCCTTTACAAGTGCTCTTCTCCTCCTACTCTCTGTGTTACCCACTAAAATATCTTCATCTCCATTCTGAAGCATGATGTGGATATCTATGAGGACCTGCACACCGACGTGACGCGGTTTGTTGGCAGCACAGTGTACCCCGGCATTGCTGACGAGGTGCAGAAGGAGATCACGTTCCTAGCACTGAACACAATGAAAATCAAGGTCATCAATGGCATAAGTGCTGGTCCAGATTACAGGAGCCATCTTGGCTTCCCTCTGCACCTTCCAGCAGGTGTGGGTCAGAATGCTGGAGCACAACAACTCTGGATCAGAGCATGGCTACAGAGAAAAATGATTACAGTTTGGTCAGGACAGGTAGAACCTCTTGGTGCTCAGATGAACATGATGGATTTTTACCATGTCTATTCATACAACTCTCTCTACCTCTACATCCATATCCATAAACCCATAAAGCAGGATTAAGGTGCCTAAACATAGTTGTCTCTTGCCGTTGGCGATACCTGCAATGTCTTCATGGGTGGGAGGCTAGTGAAACAGGAGACTTCTGTCCTGGAAACTAGGTATGACACCCTAGGTTCTCTAACATGACTCTAGGGATCCATGCATAAGTAACTGAATCCCACCAAAAAAGTGAACTGACTATATGATTCTTGGTGATGACCGTTTAGGTCATAGTTTAGGCATCTAAAAATGAATGTTCATTATCCTAAGTGAGACCATGAAAAGTTTTAGATTATGAATATGAATTAGCGTGTGCCTATGTAGTTTGAGATACATCCCACCTTCACATTTTCTCAGTTTGATTGCTGGGTTGATGACAGTTTATTTACCTAAATACTTATACACTACCAGTTTAACCTTTTCCTATTTTAAGGAAAAGTAACATACAAAATGTTACTCTGCTATTGCCTAGGATGGTGATTGTCCCAGGTTTGCCATGTGAAACCATGCAAAGCAGGACCTTTTTCCAATGTATGTATACACATTTATTTTCAATTTCTTTTTAGTCCGCAAAGGATTTTAAAGCTGATCCAAGAAGTTTAGGAAACTGATGTCTACCTGCAGAGACAGTTGAATCCCACTCCTAATTGAAGTATGAGGTCCATGAGGGCTTAAATTGCAGCTAGTGATGCTTAGGACAGGTAAAAGCAGTAAGGGTAGATGATTGTAGAAATCTATTACCTAAGGCAGGTTGTGAAATTTCCACCATGCAAGGCTTTAACAAAAGGTTAAACAAATGCTTGTGTGGAGTAGTTCAGCTATAGTTTACTCTGTTTTCAGCAGGAGATGGATTAAATCACTCTTCAGTATCTTTTCCAGTCGTCTTTTCTTTCAGCCTATATGAAAGAAATTGCTTATTTACCTCCCCTAAGTGGAGGTTGCCAATTTATTTAGAAATAAGAAACAAAATATAGAGATTTTGGACTAAGAAGATCAGTAAAAGTTGTAACAATCTGTAACTTTATCTTATGAGTGTGATTACACATGGAGCATATAAATCATGATCAATGTTACTTCTGAACTTTTAGGCTTGGGATGATGGTTTTAAAATTTTAGCACTGACCACAGGAGAGCAGAAGATTCTGTAATCAATAATAAAATTCTTTATGAGAACAAGCACATCATGAACATGTCCAACAGCAGTATTCGATGGCTTTTCCATGTGTAGCCAATACAACTATTCTCAAAATCTGTGATATCGTATAAGCCAGATTCTGTTGTCCTTACTATCATAGTTATGAACCGCATGTACTCTATGCCATAAATACCATGCACACCAAATGACTTCTTGTTAATATGAGCAAAGCCAGTTGGATATATGCCATAGAATCTTACCTAGGTTCTGTTGAAGAAACAGTTAGATCTTATTAAATCAATCATTTACAGATAGCTAAATCTGAATTTGTGTACCTGAAAGTTAACAATGATTCTCCTCCACAAGAAAGAGACAATCTGTGAATTCACTCCACTATACACAGCTGAGGTAGAGTTATACCACCTAAGCATCTGCCCTCTGGTAATTCCTTCTATCAAAGTAAATCGGAGAGTTCAAGTCCCATTTTAGACAATAATGATTCTACTGGGAAAGAGAAATTCCAAAGGAATAAGGTTTTCTTGAGAAAACTCTGGCTCTAACATTGGAAATTTTATTCTGTGTGTCTAGAATGAGAATATAACTATGGAGGAAAAAAAAGATTCTGCGCTGTTTAATGTTACTTAATTCACAACTAGCACTCTGACTCTGAACTATTACATAATTAATAGCATATGCATTGATACATGCATTGACATCATTCAGCTACAGTTGTCAACACACACCAAGGTTAGATTATTCTGTTCTGCAGATGGTAAAGCTATGGATATTGCCATGATATATCCAAGTAGAATGATCTTAAAGATATCCTTACTATTATCACTGTGTCAATAGAAATGGGAAAAAAAGTATATGAGAGGAATAGTAATAGCTTCTGAGTTACTGTTGCCAAGTATGAACTCAGACAAAAAAAAAAAAAAAGTGAATCTAATACGAAATGCACATTAAAAACCATATCACCAATAACATACAATTTTAAAAAACAGGTTCCCTTACTCCTTCACTTACTCTTTTAAAGTCTTTCTGTTGCCAATCTGTATTACTTTGGTTTTATTTGATTGAACTTCAGCTAATTCACACCATCCATGTAATTTTATCACATCTGTCAAGCACTGTAAAGCACAGAAATTTATATATATGAGTTTAATGAAAAGCAGATGAAAACTTTATGATATTTTTAATATTATTAATATTTCCAGCAAAATAGTGCCTTTTTTTTTTTTTCTTTCTGTTTTGATAGGCTTGTCTGTCTGTCTATCTGCCTTTCACCGGTCTATCTGCCCATTCTATGCGAAGGTGCTTGTATGATCATGGTAGCCATAAATTTAACAGGGCAGGTGACAGACTGACAATCTGCAAAGCTACGCATACCAGTATATTCCAGGCTGGGGAACAACTGCACATTAGCAGCAGGAGCAGGGGCCAAAGAGAGAGAAGAATCCCTCAGTCACTTCTGTAAGGCTCCACTGTCACTGATGTAACTGCACAGCTAATGGTATCAGTGGTTGTTGACAGACATAAAAATTTCAGCTAGGACTCTCCACTTTCTCTTCAAGAATGGCACTATGAACTGTAGGTTATGGTTCGCTTTTCATCGCTAAGGTACCTTGCTGCACCTGCTGTAGAAGAGGCATAGAAATTTTTATTTAAAGTGGGAGAATCCTCTCTTAACTTGCCCGTTTTATGACTTCTCCAAAACACATGCCAGGTACCACAAAAAAGAAAAAAAAGATTTTGTTGTTCTTTACAGAAGCTTGGTTTTATATAGAATTTGGAGTAGGTATTCAAAACTGTAAATTTTGTCTCTGTGTAAGTTCAACTGAGTGGAAAGATGTTTTAGTTTCTTTCCACAAAATCAACTGCTATTTTCTGGTATCTTCATGAATGAATTTCCTCCTCTGAAACATGCACATGATAAGATTTGTTTGGCTTCCAAGAACATTCATGTTGTAAGGACAAAGGCGTCTCTTAGCAGGTATCCCTGACTCAGTGGTGACTTTCTGGAACCCAATGCAAATTTTTGCAGTGAAAGATGAATCACAGAGAAATAGTGGATTTGAACATCTTTACCCTGAGCAGTTTCATTTTATCTTAGCTCATCACAACAAGCTCCTCTGAGGTGAAAATGTAGCAAAATAGATGCCTGAACAAAATCAGGGAGCAGTCACCTAATTCTTTTTGAGAGAGCTCTCAATCTTCCTGTCAGCCTAATCTTCTGAGAAGAATTCTTTCCCCTAGAATAATTATAATCAATAATCTTATATGCTAGTGATATAACTTCTGCACCATTGTTTACCTGTCTGCCTTTGGGATTGGAACCATATTGCGCTTAGACTGCTGAAATTTTGTAAAATGTCATTATTTGACAGTTTAGCCATCTGCCCTCATCCAGATGCTACCATTCTCCTAGACTGATCTGTCACTGAATGAATGCAAAAAGCACAGCAGTCTCTGGAACCTATTTACTGTAAAGCAGTGTACACTACTGTTTGCTAGCTCAGCCTTTTCCTCCAAAATGTGCATATTCATTGCTCTTCTGAATATTTTGTCTAAAATGCTATTGGGAACTTTTTTTTTTTTTTTTTTTAATTTCATGTGAGATTTAGCAATTTTTGAGTCACTAATTCCATGTTTTCTGTAGAAATGCTGCTGTCCCATCTCTCTGAGATGAATGCCACCCTTTGGATCCCATCCCAAACTGTGAGAAAATATCAGCAGTTATTGTATAGAAGATCAAGAGAAGATCTAGAGAAGACGAGTACTTTCTGCAGTATTTCAGAATTTTTCTTCTTTCTTAAACATTCTCAGTTTTTATCTAGTCATGAGAACATCAGCAGTTCCTTTGGAAATTTTTTCACTTAAGTGGGAGGTTAGGTCATGTCTTTGAAACCTTTTCAGATTGTACCTTTCTTTCTTCCATACGCTTTGTGGTCCTGGAAAATTTATTTTCCAGAGGAAAAAAAAATATTTGTACATAAGCATTTTATTTAAAAAAATGCAAAACTTAAAAAACTAAAAAGGTCGCCTCGGTATTTGATCAATCTTCTTAACAAAAAAGGAATCCTTTTGAGATGGATGAGGCATGCAGCTTTGAGATGTATCAGAGGCCTTTCAACAGAAAGAAAAACATTGCTGTACAGGGGATAAAGGATAGAGGAACTTATTTCCTCTGTTTCAGACTCAGAGTTTCTTAATACATGGCAGCAGTCTGCAGGCTATGTGGAAGGTCACAGAGGCTATGAATAGAAGGTATATTTAGGATTTAGGCTTATATGTCAATAAGTAATTGCCTTAGAGATGTGGCTTGCAGGCAAAAGGATACAACTAAATGGTCTTAGGAAAAAAATATCCTACTACTTTAATCATGAACAAAGAGGAAGGAATAAACCTCATTTTCATGTACTGTACTTAACTGGTGTTATTATTCGCCAATGGAGGAGAGGCTTGAATTGTTGAAGGGGCTGATAGGATCATCTCTATGCCTAGGTACTTAAGTAGTTCTCAGCACTGTAGTGCGTGAGTGCCTCCCAAATATTGAGAAATAAAAATAATATCTCATGTTTTTTCTGCCTTCTAAGATTTTAAAAGGGATAACTTGGGTATTATAAAAGGAGGAGTTGTATGTATCTGAGTAGGTGCCACTAATGCCTGCAAAAACTATTGTATCCTCTCCTCCAGAAATCAATGAATTTTTATTTACTTCCCATGAAAAAAGAACCACAGAAGGACCACCAATAGATGTAGAGAAAAATGAAGAACTGCTGGCTGAGGAAAGAGAAAGATTAAAGCACATTTTACCAGCAGCAAAATTAATTGAGATCTACAGAGGGCGAGAGTTCACATGGTCAGTTTTAGTCAGTGGACATTCTGGTGCTTATCCTAGCAATAGAAGAAGATAATAAAAATAAGGTATCTATATTAGACAGAGGAAGTTATCACTAGAGGGAGAGGTACACTGAATATGGCCTTTAACTAAATAAATCAAAAATAGATTTATTTTTTCTGCCTCTGGTAAAGCATTGCACTAAAATTATGGTACACTAAGAAAGATAAGTTTTAGTCATGGACATGTTGGCTGCCAGGTTGCCCACATGGAAACAAGTGATGGACTTACCCTGTTCTATTTCTGCAGTTGTTTCTGAGAGAACTAAAATATAGTTCATCTTCATAATCTTCTACCCTGCTATTGTTTATTAATATTTAATAGTATTAATTGCTTTCTTGTTCACTAGTATATATCCACCTTGAGAGAAATCTCAAAAGCAGAAACCAGAAGATTTCTGGTATATGGAACGAGCATAAACTGAAACAGAGTGAGCCTTCGTCCTTTTGTTATCTCTTCATGTCTCCTCATACTTCTTTCTGGCACCTAATACCTTTATTATTTGCATAAACAGCATGATGGCTGTGTTGCACATTGCATAATGTTCACTGCTGGGTTAGAGGCTATCTCTCAGGCTGTGGGTCTGAAGGGAAAACAAGGCCAAAAGTGAAAACTGAAAAATGGATCGTTATTCTTAAACTTGTATCAATTAGCATATACTTGATACTACCACTAAAACTGACCCGCATGTCCTTTTATTGAGTTCAGGCATGCTATATATACATGTAAAATTAGATGTGCTGGCTTAATTGTAAGTTTAATCAAATGAGCTTGAAGAAATGGAAACTATAACTTGATAGGGAAGAAAGGAAACAACAACTGCCACAGACTCACAAGAGAAAATCTTCTTAACATAGATACACCATGCACTACTGATGCTGTAGTGTAGCAATAAATTAGAACAAACCTGAAAACTTAAATCAGCAAGAGTGATGCTCTTGGGCACCTTCTCTTTGGCTGGCAGACCCAGGAAATGGATGACACCTAGGGTTTCTGTAAGCTCTCTCTTGACCCTGTACCTGTCTGTCCATGGACAGCAGCTATACTTGGCTTGCCTTCCTCCACAGCAACGCTTGACTTCAATTGAGTTGTCTCCAGCATAAAGAACTGAAGGTCCGAAGGCACTTCTTGACTTAAGTTACCTGTTCTGCACTGAGTTACTTGTTTGGCTATAATGGCTTTTGGGTCAAAATACTCGTTTTCCATGTAGGACTCTCTCACCTTTTTACCTCTGTAAGTGAAGTACTTGTTTTAAAGAACTGACTTCATGGCTTACATAGCAGGTGGCAGAGATGCAACAGAAAGACAGACATGAGGAGTAGGCAGAAGCTGAGGATACTGCTGAGCTGCATTGTACATGACGGTACTGATGTCTTTGCTTTTTTATAGAGTGAATATCAGGCTCCATAAGCCTCATTGCATAAGTGGGTTGTGAGATGCTTGTGAGAAAAAATGCAGCTGGGAGGCAGCACAGAGGAGGAGGAAAAAGAAGTGTAACTGTCTAGCTGTGCAAAAAATAACTGTGGTATATGGATAAAGTTTAATGTTAAAAGGTCTTGTTAAAAACTTTTCCCTTCAGCACATTTTCATGATGCTACCAAGCAAGAGCAGCTCGTTAATTATGAGTACCCATGCTAGACAGAGTTTATATTTCATGCTCCCTCTTTTTGAGTGATGCTCCTGCTTTGTGACAAGCATCCAATTTCTAGCTCTAAAAATTTCCTTAAACTTTAGGTCAGGAAACCTCCCTGTTATGTTCCTATCTTTTCTCTCCCCACCTTTCATCACCCACCATCCTGTCCTTCACTGCTTCCTACTCATAGGATCAGGAGTGCCATCAGCAGGCTTCCCGCAGTCATCTGTAATTTTATTCTTGTTCAGCTTTTTATTTATTTACTGAATTGTATCTCCTTATTCTGTGGACTTTTTTTCTGTATTGTGACCTCTTTGCCTACCCCCTCATATCCTGAACCCCTTTTGTACCTTGTACCAAAGTGGTTTCAATTTTTATTAGGACTTGGTTGTTTCTGTCCTTAGGTGACCTTCAGTTCCCAGCTATCAACGTAAGATTTACCATTGATTCTAGGCTGTCCCTTGGAGCTACAGAATTTTGAGGTCACAGTTTTGCAATTTCTCAGCTGAAGTATCCCCATCTCCAAGGCTTCAATCTGTTTCTATTGAACAAAACATTAGATTTGGGATCTGGAGTGAAGTGAACAGATATTGGATTAATATTGCAATCCGACAGTTTCTAACACTTCAGGGAAAATGTAGCCATAGTAGCCCAAACTCACTTTTAAATCTGTTTGATAATAAAGTGGTGGCTCCATTTAATAAATAATTCAATGTGTAATGAGGACATAGTTCTACAAACAGCACTAAGGAGATACAGAGCTCAGTGGTTTAAGTCAGCTACGTATTTCCTTGTGTACAGTGGGGAATATGTGCCCTCCTATAGCAAACTGGTTTTATTGAAGAATAGGGGAAAGTTTTATTAACTTTTTCTTTAATATTTAAAGTGTCTTTGTCCAGGAAAAGAAACCTTCCTCTTGGTTGTGGAGTTTCAAATAAATGAGTAGAAATACATAGATAAAATTGGGTGCAAGAAATTAAAATGTGTTGTTTAAAATATAGAGCAACTTTCTATCTCCAATGCCTGCTCTTGACATAGAAAATGGCAATATGTACAGGGGAAAAAAACCCCACAAAACCAACAACAAAAGAAGATCCCTTAAAATTATTTCCTCGCTTTCCACATTTTCAGCAGCCATCAATTTCTTTTCTTTAAGTCAGTTGTAACAGCCCTGCTGGGGGTTTGTTATACAGCTAACAATAGCTAGAGCCTCTGAATAGTTCAGGGGCTTCTAGGCAAACTTCTTTTTTCTCCTGGAAAATTCCTCTTCCCTGCACTGTGAAGGGTAATGTGAACCTGATCCAGCAGTTCTATGGGGTTTTTTTTGGGCAGAGGTGTTTCTCCTAGATGTTTTCTACTCAATTTATTCTGTCTTTTGCTACCTGAATGATACCAAAAAAAGAGGAAAAAAAATCTATTGAACTAAAAACCCTGTGAGTCACTGGTTTGGACTATTAGATGTGGTAAGGATCTCCTGTTATCTTTAGGCTGCACAAGCCTGGGATTTTTCAGGCTAGCTTCTAAAGTGACTCTATGCTATGTCATTTAGCACAATACTAATATTGCAAATGCTGTTTTTTCAGCCGAAGATGTGTTTGAAAGCCGACATTTTTGGTCTCTGGTCTTTGCAGATTTCCATAAACAGCATGACTCTCTCCTGTTCTGGCAGAAGGTCATACTGCACGACAATTAAAGGTCCTATCCATGGCTGGCTGTGCCGTGGCAAATGCAATTGACCTTTGAGAGGTGAAAACTGCCTTCTGTCTCAGCTAGGGTTGGGCTAAGCTCTTCAAACTTGCAACAAAACAATCCCTTTCCTCCTTGCCATTTGTAAGATGGCTTTTACCCTCTGTCCTTACTTTTGGGCAAATGTGCTATTTTTCCCACTGGTGATACATTAATATTTTTATAGTGTCTTTTTCAACCACTAGCTATGACCCATCTAACTACATTTGTCTGTCCTTAGCTGGGAAGGAGGGGAGGACCTCAGTATATATCCTGGCGTTTGGCAATCTGCCTACTGTTGGGTACCTTTCAGTTCAGTTTCTGCTTCCTCTTTCTAAATAAACTCCTTTTAACCAAGTGTTGCTTGAACACATTGTAGCTGGCCCTAGGTGCCAATTTTAAGCCCTAAGAACTATTTTAAGGAGCTTGATGCATGAAAGGATGTTCCAAGTCACTCCAAAAATGTACTAGTGAGCTAAGGAGTTGTGAAACACGCTTAGCTGGAATAGTAACTTGGTCTGAAAACATTTTGTTCTGTATTTTAGGTCAAGGCTCTTCTAATTTCAAGGAATGACAAATGAGAGAAAGAAGAAAAAAAGTATTTTACCTTTCTTGAACCACTTAGGGAAAAGATGTAGGCTGTGTCTTGCAGCACTTGGAAAGTGAAATCATTGCACCTGACCATACCTCATAGAGCTGGCATTTGTAGTTTATTTGGCTCCTGCTGCTGCTTGTGTCACTGTTCAATTGCTTCTTCTGTTCTTTGCACGCTGTTAGTGAACACCATGTTCTTCTGTTTCTGTATTACGGTTTTGCTGTCTTTCACCTGTGAGAGGATCTTTCATTTACTGATGTAATTTTCAACGTGTGCCATGGGATTACACATTGAGAAATAGTGAAAGGGGTGCCACAGTCTTTTGACAATGCTTTCTCAGTAGAACACTCTGAATTTTGTTGTTAGAGCTTTTGTTGTTGTTGTTGTTGTTTTCTTTTTTCTTTTTTTTTTTCCTGTTCTTTTCTCATTATGCCACATTTCTGTTCCCTGCTAAATCACAAAGTAAGAAAGTAAGAAAGTGGTCTCGGTAAAGGGCAAGAATGACTTTGAATATTTTTTAGCAATTCCAGAAAGACCTCTTGGACACATAGGCATGGTATTCAAAAGCAAGAAAGCAAAAACAAAAGTTAAGGTTAATATATCAAATATCAAAGGTTAATATATCAAATATCAAAGATTAATACAAGGTTAATACATCAAAACACTCATTCATCTGTTTTCTCACCAGAGAAAGCAAATAACTTATTTTTTCCGTACATGGATGTTGAAAAATGACATGCAAAACTTTGTTAGTCAGAGTCATATTTTCTTTACAGGGCATATTATTTTAACATTCCTCCTGTACAAATACAGTGTTAAACACTTTTAGAAATGTAGGCTTTTATTAAGCAACATTTTGTAGCATAATTTGTGGAAATAAAAGCTTGATCCACTATAGAAATAACTGGTATTACTAAAGTAAACTGAGTATATCTAAACATGAATATGCATATTGCTTTGTGCCCATGATTCTCAGAGTAGCCACACCCATGCGTACATTTTTTATATTCAGAGGTGCAGTGGAGATTTGCATACATTTACATGGTGGTAAATACCACCACACAATAACAGGATCCAAATTTCAGAAAATGCATATGCTATTTAATATTTTAGCAAAATGTCTTCATATAATGAAGGAATAATCCTGACCTTTATTGCCCAAAGATGTAGTTGCTTTGTGTAGAGGTTGCTCTGCAATTGGGTTTGGTTTTTTTTTTTTTTTCCCCCTCCCTCCCTTCTTTTTTTAAGAAACATTTCAGGTACTCTTAAAGAGTTAAAATGCATTAGGAACTATTTACTTGTGAATTCCGTTTTGTGGTTGTTGCTTGTTTGGTTTTCTTTCTAAAAGTCCTGTGCTATGTCCAGTACTGTTAGTCTAATAATATTTTCCTACAGGATAATATATCTTAAGAGTTTTAAAAGGTAACTAAGCATTATGAAAAGTTCATTCAAAGCGGTGAGTTTGTGCATCAATATACTGTCTGTGTTTACAATGAAAAATATGATCAGATTTTAACATTTATGGAGCTATGAAACAGCACTAGCACCAAATTAAATCAAGCCTATGCCTATAGCAGAAGAGCAGTTGCAGATAGAACAGCATTTTAACATCGGCACCTCTGACCTCTGCCAAATGGAAGTGAGACAAAATGTGGAAACACTGGCATACACTAAAAAATGACTTGATTGCTGGGCAGACTTTGTCAGTACACCAGAAAAAAAATTCTCTGTACAAAAAGCCAGTGGGATATTATATGGGGCAGGAAGGAATTAATAACAGTTATTCATACCCTCACTGAAAATGAAATCCCAGGCTGGGCACAATTCAGCAAAGCACTGAGCGCTAGCTACAAATCCATCAGAGAAAACAATCAGGTTGATTTTGAAGGGCAATGTCAAGATATGATTTTCCTATGGCATTGCATCTGCTTACCACAGTGTAGTTACAAGTACAGTGCATATATACATATAAACCTACAGTTTCCTTGAATAAGTCCAGTATCATGAGAGAGGGGGGCCCATTTTCTCCATTTCAGAGTAATTTTATAAATTCTGAAAACACTAGTTTATTGCAGTAGATTAGGTTAGAAAATGTCAGAAAATCTAGAAGTCTTTAGCAGTCATCTTCATCTTGCAAGCATGATTATTCCTTGTGTATATGCTTCATCAGTTCTTACAGGATAGAATACAGTTTGTAATACTCATGAGCACAGAAGATACTGAATGCCTCACAGTATTGAGTCTACAGCATTTGTACTTCCTTCTCATTCTAAGTACAGTCCTTAAAAACATCTGGATTTCTAAAGGATCAATGTTACTCATGAGTTAGTATCTATGTTCAAAAGTGGTTTAGGTGCCAAAAGCTAAATACGCAACAGCAACTTAATGAATTCAAAAGCTTAGTTTGCTGATGTGTGGATTCAAGCCACAGTGGTCTATAAGGCACAGGGAGAGATAAGTGCCTAAAGCTGGTTTTCTCAACTTTCTGTGTGCTGAAAAGGCAGCTGCTGGAGAGAATTCCCTTGACCAGCCCAGTCTGTGAAACCTGCTGAGGTTAAGGAGGGGCTTCCAGGTAACATTACACCATCAGCCCTTTGCCTCTTCTTCATCAGTGCAGGCTGAATAGCATGACTTCCACTAGATATTACTTTCTCTCCAGGCATCTCTCATTCTTGTCCCAAAAATGCTCATGTGTGAGATGTGTAGAGTTATGAACATTTCCGGTAACAGAAACATACTTGTGGGCATAAACAAACTCGTGAACATGTAAGCCCTTTGGTACACTTGGTATTGCTCAGTTCAGACAGTGGTTTTGAGCAATCCACCGGTGCCTACATGGCAAACATATGTGCCTTAAATCCCTTTTAGGGACCTCTACCTGCAGGTTGGAATTAATTTCACCCAACTTGAGTATTTACATTGTTAATTTTGTAAGCCTAAACTGATAACCCTACTATCCCGTTTTTGGTCAATAAACAGGCATGTGCAGAGGGTAATTACTCTCACTCTAGGAGACAGGTAGGACAAGCTGCTCTCTGGAGATGCTTTATTGACTGAAGTGACTGGCTGAAGTTCTGAAGATGAATTTATACCCATCAAAAGCTAAGAACTACGCAGAGGAACTTAAGTCTCCTTGAAGTCAGTGGGATTTGTATTCTGGTGGTGAAATCTCAATCCAAATCAAAATTGAAGTCTGAAGGAAAAAAGCCTATTGACATTACTGAGGCCAGGTTTTGAGTCCAAGAGCCCAGTGATATACCTGCAGCACAGACAAAAGTGCAGGTACAGATCATGTCGGTGTAACTTTCTTGTTTTACCTGCAGCAGTGCATTGGCAGCAGTCTGGAACTTACTGTGGGCTGCAAAATCCTCCTGCAGAGCTGGAGTAAATACTAGATGTTAGCCTGCCCTGAACTCTGTACTGCTTTAGCAAGGCCAGCTAACTCAAGGAAATAAATAGCAATCCCCTTACAGGCTGCCCTTCCCACACACTTATAAGAGCAACAAACTTTCCAGTCCTAGGAAGACAGACAAGAGATAGTGTGTTCCTATTTTGTAGGAGGCTTGTGGTGTTTCATTTATTAGTTTAAGCAAAGTGCTACAGAACATGCGGATAGATGGGAAGAGAAGCACTGTTTTTTTTCAAAGGGTTAGCTTTGCAGGGGATGCAAATCTATGTTCATTGATTGACAACCGGGGTCTCAAAGATCTCAAAGGCTGTAGTATCCCTTCTGATAGAAGGTGACAGAGAAGAGATCTTTAATGCAGTTTTAAAATTGCCTGAAGTCCAGAGGCATCTTTGATTTTCCACCATTCTGAATGTGATGTGGGCACTGCACTAATTGCTCTGATCCTCCATGAAAGGCAACACTCACGTATCCATGCCAATGTTTCTGGATCATTAGCTGACATTGACACTTCTAGGCTTAGGATATTGCTAAAATTAGAGACCTTTAACATTAGCTCAATTCTTTTTTTCTCTTGAGGACACTGGGATATTCACTCAATAAGTCCCTGCTGGGAGGCGCGTGTGATCTTTGCCCCCTTCCTCCCTCCAATGGCAACTCTGTCTGCAGTCCATGACTGGTGTATATTTTTCTGCTCTTCTTATTTTGTGTCTTCATTAATAGCTACACTTTTACTTGGGACTGGTTCAGGCTTCTTCACTATCAAAGGGGTCACTTACTGGGATTGTGGGATCTCAAGCGTGTCCTGAAGCTCTCAGTTGTCTAAAGGCCCAGAACTACAAGTTTGCTTTGCAGGCACCTTGAACTCCAGTCTTTTTACCCTGAATTCGGGACACGTAGAAGCTATTCTAAGACTATTCTAAGCTATAGGTGGACTATTCTAAGAGTAGGTGGAAGCTGCTGTGCATATCATCTCTATAGCATTCATGTGTGTCCCAAAGCATGAGTCAAACTAGCGGTGCCCCTCTTTAGAGTCCCAGCCAAAACCTGAGGATGGTCCAGCAGGTGGAGAGGGGGAGGAAATGATAAATTTCACCTCATGTTGCCTGAAAGTGATGGCCTATCCAACAGCCATTACAATCAGTGCTTATAGGAAGGGATGAATTGTGGAAATCTCATCAGATATTTAAAAAAAAAACAACCCAATGAGAAATTGCCTGATGAAAGTTGCATCTGTAAAAAAGTTTAAGTGTAAATTAATTTTCAGGTATTTTTTCCATGGGAAAAAAAGTCGTTTTCAATTTTAACTTAAATAATGTTTCTGCCTTTACTTGGTCCAGTTTCTAAAATATTGAGAGTTGGGGGGTTTTTTTGTTTGTGTGTGGGTTTTTTGGTGGGGTTTTTTTGGGTTTTTTGGTTGTTTTTTGTTTTTTGTTTTTTAAACTCAGAAAAACTAAAGGTTCATTTGTTTGCACTACTAATGCTGAGAAAATCAAAGTAGTGCTCTGGGAAAAAGAAATACAGAAGAGAATATCACTTGCAGATCTTCCCTTCATTTCTATTACTTGAATCCAAAATTTAGGCCATTACTGAATCTATAGATCCTCTGTCATCAGGATGGCAGACAACACTTTTCCATCACTTACATTTGACCAAGAGGTTGCAACATTTTCTTTCAGATATGGAATGAACCACCCATGAGTTTGTTACTGTATGAGTAGATTACTGTAGAGTGCTCTTCTTTATGGCAAGTTATTAAAACAATTTGCTGCAGCAATTTGCGATAATGCTATTGTAGCATAGCAGGGACAGTAGAGAGGTGTGTAACTCTCACTGTGTAGAACTCTTTGTCCATCAAGCAGGAAGAAGGTCTGATAGCGGTGTTACCAAGGGATTATTTTCAAAATACCTGTTAAGGGAATTGTGACTAAGAATGTGTAGACACAGAAATACCTGATACTTGTCACAGTTGCTAAAAATATTCTTGTTATTGTCAGGTTGCACAATGGTTTAATTCCCCATGAAAGTCTGGGTGACATATTTGCTACCCAAGTGAATAAAGTGACAAATACTACCAGGGCTAGTAATAAATGAATTTGCCTTTCGGACGGTAATCTTTCATGCTAGCTCGTATGCCAGTGCTTAAGGCAAACTATTTAAAACACACTTCACCTAGTGTGAATCTGGCAACAGACGAATAAGAAAAATGGATCACAAGCATTTCATTTTGACATATGTCTCTCTTTCACTCATACGGAAACCATTTAACAGGCTATGTCACCAGGAATAAGAGCAATTTTATGTACTAGATAAGTTTTCTAACTAATAATTCATCCAAACAGCATTAAATTGTTTATGTATGTATAGTATATGTATATGTAATGTTTTCAGAGGGGATTTTTGTGATTTTTACATATATTTTATATGTGTGTCTTTGCATGTGCCTGTGTATTTGTCTAGCATGTCTTTATATTTGAATAAAGATATATTTGATATACTAGTTTAATATAAATGACTTTGCATACATGCTTTTAACTCCCAAAACTGATTTTTTTTTTTTTTTTTTTGCTATTCACTGATCTTTACAGACAAGTCAAAGCTAGGTTTTGTTATAGTAATGCCATTGTGTGGATTTAAACATCTAAAAGTAATCTGCTTGTGGTCCTGAGGCAGCAGAAATCAGTACCTCTCCACTGGAGTCCCCAGCCAGGTTCTGTCAGTTAAAATTCTAGAATGAGGAATTTAGAATTAAGACAATTCTCTATGCTTTCAAAAATGGAATATCATAATGGAACTGGAGTGCTTTGTTTGTTATGTCATTGTGTCAGTCACTGGTAAGTGGAATAGGTTATGCTCAAGAGGCTGTACAGGGACCTGTTGTCTGTGAGGAACATTTGTGGTCTCAATTTAGTTTGAAAAGGAGAATTGACTGAATAACAACTGCACGAAAAGAAGAAGAAATTTGGTAGCATATAGCTGGCAAAGGGAAAAGTAATGACTGTTTTTTCTGTAATACTTAAATACTTAAAGATATAATGAAAGCTTGATGAGATTCCCAAAGCCTAAAGCAAATTTGAAAATCCCATTGGGTTATGGAATTACAGTATTTGATCTACTGATCTGTTTGGGTAGGTCAGATGAATTACACTGAACAATTTTGCAATCTGGGCTTTTATTTTAATGTAATATCTTGACTCCAGCTCATCCCCAATGAAGGGAGAACCTTAGAAATTATCACTAAACAGAATATTTTGTGTCTCTTGATACTAAAAAAAAAAAATTAAAAAAAAAAAAAGAGAGGAGGGGAACAAACAAGCTTCAGTGTCGTCTTAGAATTATTTCCCAAAGTTCATTTCTTTAACAGTCTCTCTGGTCTTCATTTTATGGCCTGATTCTTCTTTATTTCCATTCTCTTTTATCTTTTCTTTCTCCTCCCCTCATTTTATTTGAGTCTTTTCTCCACTGCTCATTCGCGCAGCCAGATCTTTCTTCCACATACTCCTGTTTCAAGTGCCTATTTTACTTACAAAGCTCTTATTCTACCCCACACCATTCCTGAAATGAATTCAGTCATTCCCTAGTAGATGATGCTGTTACTGGTCCTGAGAGGGAGAAAATCATCTGTACAATATGTGCTCACCACATTATGGCATGTGCAGCTGATGTTATAAGAGTATGAGGATTCATCCGTCCCCAAAAGAGATAGAGAGAGAGAGGAGAAAGAGACCAAGAAGAAAATTTCATTTTCCTAACAAGCAATCATTAAGAAATCATTTTAAGACTCTGACAATAATTTCCCAGTGGCTGGCTGTGTGGAAAAAAACCCAAACCAACAAACCAAGAATTTGTGTTTGATACAGAATACCAAGTAATTCTATACGACAATGTGAATCAAGCACTTGGGGTGCTAGGAGAGCGCAAATTAAAGCTCACTCAGCCATTATGCTGTCTATCTCGATCAGAAAGGTCTAGAGATTCTTAAAGAAAATTACTATTTTACTTTTGTGTTTCCATTGTCTGTGGAGGCAGTGCACAGTTGAAATATAGTCTTCATGTTTCACCAAAGTGCATATGTAAAGTAAGGCCGCACAAGCACTTCCATTTAATACTTCACAGACTTGGGATCAACTGCTCCTTACAGGATTGCAAAAGGACATTGAGAGTCTGTAGGGCATGAACAGTCAGTCTAACTGTCCAACACTGCCTAACGTCAGACACCCACCTTATCACACCCCACTGACTCTTTACAGAATGCAGGTTCCTTATTTCGTATGCTTCTACTTGTCTAAAAGTGACAATGTGAATATTCCCTTCTTTCTTTACTCTTCACCTGATTTTGCTATGATCATGATAAAAATGAATTAATTAGAAGCACAGTCTTTGGATGATTGCATATGGCATTTCATATGCAAAAATAAATTGCTTTGTGAATTGTAACATACACTACTAAGCACTTCTATTTTAGGTGTGCATTGTACAAGACAGAGTGTATAGAACTGCATTTAAAAGATGTTTTCCCTGTAAGAAGGTATGTATCTACTGCAGCAGACAGAAAATACATATACTTTCCAATACGCTGTTTTATCTATCTTGTATATTATATACATGTTAGAGTTACTGATTGCTCATTCTGTTCCTTTATATTGCTTTTATTTTAAAAGAATGAAATTGGTAAGGTGACAGGCTTAAGGTACTGCAGGACTGCAAAATGACATCTGTAGGACATGGTCTACTACTTTGAAACTATCTTAAGTTAGACTATTGCCTATCAGTAGAGTACCGAATAACATACTAACTCAGTGAGAAATGCAATGCATGCTCTTAGATCTTGTTTCACAGGAAATGATAGAAATGATTATAAAGCAGATTTTCTCAAGTCCTAGTAGAAACTCTTATTACAGGGAATTCCAGCTTCATAGTGGCTGCAGTTCTGATGCATTAAGTTCCTATGATTGCTTTTGTGAAACTGTTAAACATGAAATAACAAAATAGCATGCAGCCATATTTGTAATGAATAACACTGGCAAAGCAGTCATGAGCAGCTGCTGTTTTATAAAAGTTCTCGTAGATGTATTTATAATTTTTTTTTCTATTTTTGCCCGTTGAACTGTCTGTAACCAACAGAGTGGAAAATAACTCTCTGAAAGCTTAGATTCAGGAAAAAAGTCTATAAGGCTGCTATAAAGTATAAGAACTTGCAAACAGCATTATTTTAAAAAAAAATGTTCTAGACTCCTGGAAGATGATGAAATTCCTAGATTTGTTTGCCAGATACTAAACTTTCTGAGACAATATCCTTTTCATTTAGATGCTCAGCCTGTTCTCTGAATATGTAGCATACCAAAATTATAGAAACATATCACTGTTCCTGACTTAGAATGGAATCTGCAGCAGCAATCTTCCTTCATACATTTCCTGCATGAAAAATGGTTTGTTCTGATCTGTTGTTCTTAAATTTCCATTTATATCTGTCATTCTATAATCTGTGTAAGAAAATTCTCTGGTAGAATTCTTTGTGGTATTTAAAGATTTTATACTTGTCAGTTTTAATCTTTTCCATCTCTTCTATTTGATGGAATGAGGAGGTAGGTAATTTTTTTATTCTATTTTCTTTCCTTCTAACCAAAGGATTTGTAAACTTGCAGTCTCACAGTATTCAGCCTGAAGCTTTTCTTGGTAAAGGTTACAACTAATTTGACTCACAGATGTCTGTCTTTGCTGTCAATAACTTTGACACAGAACTTTGGCCAGATAGGAAAATTACTAAGTTTGCTTATAAAGCAAAGAACAATATTTCTCAAAGTTTTCAGGAAAAAAATGCCAAACTTTTCTGAAGCTAATTCATTAAATCTGTACACGGATAGAAGAGAACTTTGTCACCGTCTGCCTCCAAAAATACCTTTTCGTGCATATTGTATGAGTTGTGGATCAATAACCTTTACTGTTAAATGTAAACAGCAGTTTTATCTAGTTGCCTGGGCTGGAAATTTCTAGCAAGCAATTTATCCCAACTATCTTAACACAGTCAGATGAATTTCCTACTGGAATTACCCCTATCCTTCCCTAGTGAGGAAGAAATGCTAACCCAGTCACCTGGCTTTTCAGTTGTACAAACTAAGTGGAAATGACTCTTACTCAATATGTTTCATGGTGAGAGAGGGAAGAAGAAAGAATCATCCTGAGGAATTTGGTCTCTTTAATAATTCTGTTGAAGATGTCATTGTGTTTATGATCCATGATTATCACAGGCTTTTTCCATGAGCAAGAAATGAACTGAGAAAGGTTATTCAATGGGAATAATGCAATTATACAAAGGACACTGTGTACTAATAAAAAAGAGGTGTTATTCTACATGTACAAATATTTTTCATTCATCCAAGACACTGATAATGAAAAAGAGATTTGCAGGTAAGTAAAAATGTCATTTACACCCACATTAAATCTCCCTCATACTTCCACAGCAATGTAAAGGCTCTTAGTGCAAATGAGAGGTAGGCTCCAAAGAGCTTTTCATTTAATGACTGTGAAGTGATTCATACTGCATTGCTACTACTGCCGTTAACAATGAGAAGTCAGAAGGAACTGTGGGATATCGACAGTTTTGTAAATCAGGGCATAGGTATTGAGCAGTGAGCATCTGAAAACTGAGGTGAGCAGTTAGGTGACACCCCAAAGTAGCACAGGATATCAGTGATGGTATGGCATTAGCAACCCTAATTTCTACCTGCCAGTACTCCTGAGCACCTCTGTACCAGACTGCCCAAATATTGAAAAAAGGCATTGGAAAAATCCTTCCTAATAAATCAGAAACAGACTGAAAGCATACTACTAACCTCTCTGAAATTTTTCTTAAAACATCCAAATCCTTGAAATGTTATATTTTACACATGAGATTTGAAGCACTATCATCTAGTGTTTCCTACATGTTAAGTTACCTAAAGATTATGTTGCATTAAGTGTTTGATCTGGAGCTTTCCATACCAGGAAGCTTGGAGTTTGATAGACAAAAGGAACAAAGAAAGATAAAACATGAAGGCAGCATAAAGGAAGAGGATGGGACAGAGACAAAGGCATGAGACAGAGTCTGGGCAAGAAGTTTTTGTGGAGGGACAGAAGAGATTTCAACAGGGTGCCCAGAGCCTGGGAGGTCTGTGCCAATGTACTCTTTGGGTGATACTAAATCAGTCACTTGCAGCAAGCTTTTCACTACTCTGTTATTAGGTTCCTGGTCTAGATCCATGAGAGTATGTGTATAGAAGGAACTACAAAGTCAGTTTGTACCTGTCCTAAAACTCCATGTCCTTACACTTACTTTATTCCTAATGCTCTAAAATCCACTAGTTTACTTGAGAAATCATAATATTAGATGTATGAGTGCAAAGTAGGACGGGTGATTCAAATTTAAGATTATTTCATCCATTTTTTCATGTCATAGCTGGTCCCATAAAAATGAAGGGTCTCTTAGGGCTGAAAGACTGTCATTTATTATACCAATTGATTTTTTTCCTCTGACATAAAGGAGGGAAGGCTACTTTATCAAAAGCTTATTTTCTGGCCTTTTTTGGGGGGGGGGGGAAGAGGTGTTTGGTTTTTTGTTTGTTTTCTGAGAAGATTAAAGGGCTCTGCAAAATGAGAAATAAAAACTAAACATTTAATTTACATGCACTTACTGGATACAATGGGAGAAGTGGATTGAGGTGAGCTATGTGGCCGGCAAGAGGGAAAGAAGGGATGAAAAATTCATGTGGTTGAGGGATCTCTTTGGATATTTGTGCGTGAACTTCCAGTAAGCAGTAGAAGCTGCCAGGGAATGAGGCAACTTTCATATATAAACATATTATTAAAAACTTAAAAAAAAAAATTTTAGTTGACTTAAATGGTAATGGTAAAGTGAGTAGCAAATGACAGTGGGAGAAGGTGTATGTTACATGGGGGAGGAAGATAGAGTAAGAGAAGTTCATCAATTTTATCTCATGTTAAAGTTACAGTAACCATCTTGCACTTAAATTGTCCTGATCTGGGGACATAGGCTATGTTTGATTTCTCTCTCCAGGCTTCCTAGAAGTTGTACATTTCATGAATTTGAAACCAGAACTCTACATCCACTAAAGTGTTTAGGAAAGAAATGGAGTTCCTGGAAGTCAAACACAATGATCCCTAAATGTGTTAAAAATAAATAATAATAATAATAATAATAAAAACCCAAACAAAGAAATTTGATGATTACATAACTTTAATAATGCAGAGGTAAGAGTAGTCTGTGGTATCTCAAAAATGGGACTTTCTGGACCTTCAGACTAGCAAATTGATCAAATCAGAAACCTTGAAATACATTAAATTAAATGTATACCTGCACACCTTATCCAAACAGGAGGTAACTGCTTGCCTGAAATTCAGTAGCTGGGCTGATGTTCTGAGCTTGGTTTAAAGGAAGAAAGTGAGTCTCTCTAAGCACAAGCATTAGGCCTGCCCAGTAATTATGGAATGTACATGTATGTATTTCTCTTTATCTTCTGTAAGAGGTTGCACACTTCGTATAAATAACCAAGCAGGAAAGACATGGACCTCATTTTCCCTCGTCCCATGTGGTATATTAAGCAGAAGCCTATATAATCAATCTTTACCACTGACCCAAAGAATACTTAATTTTGAATGCAAAATAGAAAAGTTCTTGCTGGGGAGCTTGGCAGTAATTTGCAGAAGATGGTGTGCTACATTGGTGTATGGTCCTCTTTCCTCACTCAAGCAGGACCAGCCCTTTCTTCTGCTGAAGCAAGCAGAGCAGCAATATGAATCTGAGCTCTCTATGTCCCAGATCAATGCTCTAATTCTTCTCTCTCAAGTGAGAATGCTTCCCTGAGTACTATGGTGTGTATCTGTCTTTCCTCTTATTTGGAGAAATGAAAAGGCTTATTCACCTGATGTCAGTATAAGGATCATATCAGAAGGTACTGAAGTACAGAGATGATTTTCTTGCCAGAGGACCTAAGTGTGATCAGGTCACTACTTTTACACCCATAATTCCCTCCTCTTTTTCACGCATTTCATTCCTGGCTTTCATTACTACCTCAGTTAGTTTCCAAAGAGCCACTCCACAGTGGTTATGCGTGGGGACTCTCTTATCTACAACAGTCACATCCCCAAGTGATAAACCCTTATGTCTGCACTCGAATGAAATATCTCAAAGCATGTAGTCATAAATTGTTTGCCCGAGATTACAAGTCAAGTTTACAGTAGAGTGGAAAACCCATTGAACCTAATAATTAGCCTAACATTCTTTTCTTGTTATATCAATAAAAAGTAATTTTATTAAGTTAAATGTCCTGGTAAAACATTCAGGACCCATTAAATGTTATTTTCAAATAGCAAAATACATACTCTTATGTTACAGAAAACAAATACATTTTAGTAATTTTGTCTTGCAAGAAGGAGTTCTGGTCTACTCCAGACTCTATACCCAATTAGTGATCTGATCTGCACCTACTGAAGCAAATGACAATGCTTTGATTCGAGGACAGCAGTTCAAAACCATTCCATAAAAGCTTTATTCTATCCTGAGTGTTAGGTTGAGGAGGAACAAATCTTCCTTTGTTTCTTCCTCACTGAAGATTTCCTGTTCTCCAGAGCAAGACTCATTACTCTTGTTTGGCTGCCATGGCACTCTTTCCTCAGCAAAGCTGCCAACTCTTTACTAAACAGAAACAAAGGGATGTATTACCTGTTTCTCCCACCTCTAGCCATTGATAGCTCAAATGCTAACAAAGTAGGGTATAGACTGAACCTTTTACTAATAGGTGGTTCTCTGGTGGGGGAATATATAGCATGATTACTCACTACTGTATTTTACTAGCATTTAGTTCTGTTGTGTGTTTAATTTAAAGCATTTGAATTGAACTTTTGAACTCCTTGCTATGAGTACACTACAGGTATATCATGTTTGTGTATGAGGAATACCTGGAAAGGTTCCTTTAGAATGTTTTGGAAAAAAAAAAAAAAGGCACAACAGAAGATGGGAGTTAGCCCTAAGGTTCTGCAGAGTTCTCCTCAAAACGAGACTTGAATCATCCCTATGCAGAGATGCAATAGTGTTAACAGGCTTTGTGAAACTGTTTTCAAGAATGCATTAGACAGACATATTATATGTGCAATAAACATAATGCATAATGACATAAAGTCTGGTATATAAAATAACAAGTTCAAGTCAGTGATTAACTGCTCAGACACTTAATTTCTTTAAATTCATTACCAGATGCTGAACTGCATGGGAAAATTTCGCCCACATAAATGTGAGTTCCACAAATAAACTGAATATAATCAATGATATTCCAAGGGCTAACAGACTCATTTAACGTGGCTATGCTTTAAAAAGGAGCTGTGATTAGGGTTTTTTCAGTAAAATTGAAACACTGAGTTATTTTATGATTCCTGCTCCAATTAGATGAGGTTTGCTCTGTTCAAATTTCAGTGGGATTCTTTTGGAATTATATATGACATCCAAATTAATACTGGAAGAGTTCATCACGATTAATGTCATTACAAGAAATGCTAAAGGGATTAATAAGGATTTCCTACTTGTTGCGAAGTGTAGAAGCCCTAGGGGCTTTGCCATCGAAGAACACTGGGGTGGCCTCATCTTGTCAGATCTTTTGGATTAGAGATATTAAATAAAAACATCTGTAAACTGCTACAAGATTTACATTCTTCCTTTCTGTTATAAATGACATTGCTAACTCTACTGCACTTCTGGGGCCCATTTAATTTAGCAGTTGCTTCAGAAAGCACTTCATAAAAAACATTTATTGAATTAATTGTGATATTTCTAATACACTATGCATTTATAAGCTCGTCACCACCTGTAAACTCTTCTCCCAGTTGCCTTGTAGAGGCAAAACTAGAACATTTTATGTATCATTAAAGTGAAAATTCCAGTAGTCCTAATGTTCTGATCTCGTCATGTAACACTCTGCAGACATGTCAAGAGTGAAGTTTGCTGCCATTTGATTTGTGCCTTCCTTCCAATTGCCTCTTATATATGGGGACCAAATATTCAAGACCCAAATCTCTCACACTTAATATTGCCTGGTTTTGACATTGCAGATATTTGAGATAAAGGCTACTGAATTATAAAACTCATTGAAAGAAACTGCATATGCCCAAGCTTTGTAAGTAGTTACAACCCTTATTTTGGCAAGGGTTCGAAGTGACATCCTCGTGGTATAAGCAACTGTTTAGGAAATACCTAAACCAGAGAGAAAAAAAATGCCCTTAGACTTTGATGAGCTTTCTGAGAGAAAATCTGTAATTCCTTTTTGAAGAGAATAACATACTCATTCATATGTGTACCTGAGGAAGAGGGAACATTAAGCCTCACTTTTAAATCATTCTTATGGGGTTTGGGAGGACCTCTCTTTGGAAAAGTAACGTCTTATTCTGGCAGCCTCCTCTATAGAGTTTTGAATGCAACATGGCTGCAAAGAATCCTTTTAGCAGGTAAAGATGATTCCTGAGTCTTTCTCTCCAGTGTATATTCATGCAGAAATGAGTATGAGGTGTCTCAGTCTCAGACTGAGTATCATCCTAGCTGTCTTCTTTTTTTTTTTTTGTATCTAATTTAGCTTGTTTAAACTCCCTCTGATACATGAACAGGTAAGTATCTCTGGAGGACAATAAATGTTATAGATTTTAAAGATCGGTGGAATAAATAACTCTTTGGACACTTTTCTCTTTCATCATTGATGACAGAGGGAATCCAGAGGACTTTCTTCAGCTACATACTTAGAGGTGGTATTCAGCTACCTAAAGATATGTAACTACGGACACCTGAAATGCCCTAGGATACATGAGACATGCACAACTGGAGATCAGGCAGGATATTCTAGGACATGTGGTTATTCATCCTTTCGCAGCTGAATCCCATCCTTAAATTTTAGATACATAGATTGTGATGGCATGAATCCTACCCTGTCATAATATAAATTATATGCAAAAAATTATCCTCACTATCAGAACCATTTTAAACAGTTCTCTCACTTCAAGCCTTTGTTTATGTCCTGCTTCAGGCACTGGTAAAATGAAAGAACTAATTCTGCTCAAGAATATTTCCTAAGTCCTGTTTTTATTCATGAGTAACCTTGTTAAGAACCTTGAAATAGAACTATTCCATTAAAAAAGCTAACATTTAATATGAATATAAAGATTTTATGGGAGAAAATTCCTAAATCCTGACGGGAAAACATGAACATCCCACTATATGAAAGCAATATGGGTCAAAATATTTTCTTTTGAACAGTTCTACACTACCAGGAAAAAAGGCTCAATAAACATTTCCAAATGAAGTTTTGCTGTTCTTCATTCTGGCCTGACTGAACAGAGAGCTTTGGCTGGAATTCAGAAAAAAAAAGAGAATTAATCACCTCTGGGCAGGCAACTCAGGAGGACTACAAGGATGTCATGAGGTTATGCAGAGAGAAAATTATAAGGGCCAAAGCCCATCTAGAACTTAATCTGGCTACTGCTGTAAAAGACAATAAAAATGTTTCTATAAATACATTAACAACAAAAGAAAGGCTAAGGAGAATCTCCATCCTTTATTGGATGCAGGGGAAACATAGTGGCAAAGGATGGGGAAAAGGCCGAGGTACTTAATGCTGCCTTTGCCTCAGTCTTGAGACTTGTTCTCAGGGTACCCGGCACCCTGAGCTGGAAGACAGGGACAGGTAGCAGAATGAACCCCTCAAAATCCAAAGGGAAATGGTTAGTGACCTGCTACACCACTTAGACACACACAAGTCTATGGGGCTGGGTGGGATCCACCCAAGGGTACTGAGGGAGCTGGTGAAGGTGCTCACCCAGCCACTTTCCATCATTTATCAGCAATCCTGGCTGATGGGGGAGGTTAGCAAATGTGGTACCTATCTACAAGAAGGGCCAGAAGGAGGACCCCAGGGGACTAGAGGTCTGTCAGTCTGACCTCGGTGCCAGGGAAGGATATGGAGCAGATCATCTTGAGTGCCATCACATGGCACGAACAGGACAAGCAGATGATCAGGCCCAGTCAGCATGAATTTATGAAAGACAGGTCCTGTTTGACCAACCTGATCTCCTTCTATGACAAGGTGACCTGCTTAGTGGATGAGGGAAAGGTTGTGAATATTGTCTACCTAGACTTTAGTAAAGCCTTTGACACTGTTTCCCACAGCATTGTTCTGGAGAAACTGTCTGCTCGTGGCTTGGATGGATGCATTCTTCACTGAGTAAAAAACTGGCTGGGTTCCCAAGCCCAAAGAGTTGTGGTGAATGGAGTTAAATCCAGTTGGCAGCCAGTCGCAAGCAGTGTTCCCCAGGGCTCAGTATTGGGGTCAGTTCTCTTTAATATCTTTATCAACGATCTGGATGCGGGGGTTGAGTGCACCCTCAGTAAGTTTGCAGATGCTACCAAATTGGGCAGGAGTGTTGATCTCCTTGAGGGTAGAAAGGCTCTGCAGAGGGATCTGGATATGCTGGATTGGTGGACCAAGGCCAACTGTATGAGGTTCAACAAGGCTCAGTGCCAGGTCCTGCACTTGAGTCACAACAACCCCATGCAACGCTACAGGCTTGGGGAAGAGTGGTTGGAAAGATGCCCAGCAGAAAAGGACCTGGGCATAAGGGTCAATAGCCAGCTGAATATGAGTCAGCAGTGTGCCCAGATGGCCCAGAAGGCCAACAGAATCCTGGCTTGTATCAGGAATAGTGTGGCCAGCAGGACTAGGGAGGTGATTGTCCCCCTGTACTCGGCTCTGGTGAGGCCACACCTCGAGTGCTGTATTCAGTTTTGGGCCCCTCACTACAAGAAAGACATCGAGGTGCTGGAGTGTGTCCAAAGAAGGGCAGCGAGGCTGGTAAAGGGTCTAGAGCACAAGTCTTATGGGGAACAGCTGAGGGAACTGGGGTTGTTTAGCCTGGAGAAGAGGAAGCTGAGGGGAGACCTTATTGCTCTCTACAACTACCTGAAAGGAGGCTGTAGCCAGGTGGGTGTTTGTCTCTTCTCTCAAGTAACAAGCAATAGGATGAGAGGAAATGGCCTCAAGTTGTGCCAGGGGAGGTTTAGATTGGATATTAGGGAAGATTTCTTCACCAAAAGGGTTGTCAAGCATTGGAACAGGCTGCCCAGGGAAGCGGTTGAGTCACCATCCCTGGAGGTATTTAAAAGACGTGTAGATGTGGTGCTTAGGGATGTGGTTTAGTGGTGGACTTGGCAGTGCTAGGTTAATGGTTGGACTCAATGATCTTAAAGGTCTTTTCCAACCAAAATGATTCTATGATTCTCTATTTCTGTTGGCCTAGGCCTGGCCACTCCAATATCTGCCTCAAGTTTTACGTTTCTAAGTTAAAGCTGTAGTAAAGACACTGGTGTTGCTTTTACCATATAAAAATAATATCCTGTTGTAGTATCCCATCGATCCTAATGTGATATTACAGTTTATATAACAGCTCCACACAGGACAGATGTAAATGTTAAATCTAGTGCCCTGAACTGTTCATTCTTCCTAGGAAACTACACTTGAGATGACACAATAAATCCCTTCACAGCCCCAGGAGCCAAGAAATGAGAATTATGACATATGAAGAACAAATATGGCCTTTACAGCGTTGTAAATGCATCATAAATTATATGGCTTTTAGTATGAGGTTGTATAAGGCTATAAACAGTATTTTATCCTACAGGTGTGAATGATGTTTGATATTTTGTTACCTCACTATTCATGAGTAAATAAAATAACTTGCAAGTAAAATCAGATTTTTAATCCCCGTTGCTGGATTCTGTACAGCACAGAAGCTTTTGCACAGGGCTTTCAACTTCAAAATAAAGAAACATACAACAAAGCAACCCATCTTATTCATGGACTGATCAGTGCAAGGATTGACTTAGTGTATGAGTTACAATAAGAGCCAGAAATCTGCATCAAATCATATATTTGAGTAAGACAAGCAGCAACGTTCATGGGAGGAAGGAGGATAAACTTCTAGCTTTGAAACATAGGAGTTATTCTGGGGAACTGGTGGAAACTGGATTTCAGAACCAACCCACAGAAACACAAGGCACTGGATCAATACAGTTTTCAGGGGATGATGGGAAGTTGAAATTGTATCCTTTGCAGTGGGAATACAACATTAAGAACTGCTAGCTAGTTCATCCATCAAGAGACTGGATTCTCTGGACTTGAATAGTAGGCAACACCTCTGTGTGTGGATACTGTGGAAGAAGGGAATAGCGTGAGCAGGCAGGAATATGGTCAGTGGTACAGGGGGTTGTAAAATGTGACTCAGATGCCACAAAAGATTATTTAACCCTGGTTGTGTGAACTTGCGATAAATAACAGTTTGCTTTAATGTTTGGAGTCAGCATGCTGATGCAATAGAACACTTAGTTTTTGTTATATGAGCAATATTCCATCGCCAACAACAGAAATGTCACATTAAATATTTGTGTGGAGCCTTATTTTCCAGAATTGGAAATGTGTTGCTGCAACTACCATGCATGCAACTAATTTATCAATTGTCCGTATACAGAACTCATGTAGTACAGTGCTGAGAGCCTGCACAATTAACTTTTGCTTGATAAATTAAAGGGTATTTAGTCGATGAAGGCAATATTTTCATTCAGAATTGCTTCATCGTATTGCAGCAGGAGGTTTTTGGTTTTGGTTTTTTTTTTTTTTTAAATATTCTGAATTAGCTTCGCTGTTCAAATCTATGAGCTCTGCTTCTTGGAGGGCAAAAACCAGACTGCCTGGAACAATGGAGGGATCATCCAGTTGTTGCTACTGACAGTAAAAGTAACGTGTACCACAGTACAGTGGTGTGTTCCTGCCATAATGCTGATTAATATGGCACCAATACCTGTGGATGCACTGGTGGAGCCTGGAGACAAACTGAAGGAACTGAAACATGACAGAGGGTAGCTTGCAGGGTTGGTATGAATAAAATGCAACTCTTTTGTGATTGTTAAAGCTTGGTGATATGAAGAAGCAGAGAAATAAACTACGTGGACTGAAAATGTGTGTTTCTAAATAAGGGAACCATTTCATTTTAGTGGATGAGCATCTTTCTAGCGCAAATGCAGTCTGTGGAAGATAAGTTAATATTGACTTGATATTTTTCCTCTCCTGAATTGGGTGCTGGATGTTTCTCTAAAGGTTCATTTGGTGACTCAGTCTCAAAACAAAGAAACACCACACCAGCAGCACAAATATTAATCCTGTTCAGCGTTCAGTGATTTTGAGCAGTGAACACATTCACATCAGTGGTGCAAGTTTTGTTTATGGATATAGGTCATAAAATGCTTATAGAGCTATTAGCTCTTGCTCCAAGTTCAGATCAGTTCAAGAGGATGGATATTGCACTGGGGGATCTCACCATTGAGATCACAAGTAAATGAGGAGAAAGAATAGCAGAAGAGAAGATGGTGAATGGCCATAACACTCAGGTTGCAGAGAGGAACAGAAAAGGAACTGAAGCAGAAAATTAAATGGTCTGATACTGACTTTGAATAATAGCTATGGGTCACCCTGAATCTTACTGTACTGGAAATGCACACATATTAGCACTCCCCAGCTGTGATCAATTTTGTTAAGGTGCAAGGCATTTTCTCTGCCTCTGTCTCTTTCATTCCTTATATGAATATACATCCATAGGTTAGTAAGGAAGATCTAACCACTTAAAAGACTATTCCATAGTAAAATTCCCTTTTAAATCTTTTGGCAAATTTGGTTATTTCTTCTCCTTTCATTAACTCCTCCTGAAAAGTTGGTCATCCTGTGAGCCCTTCACTCGTCAGAATCTAATTATTATTGCCTTCCATTCAGGTTTGGCTGCCTGGGTCTAGCTATCAGAGGTGGCCTCATGGGAAATCAGACTTGCTGAGATATTTGTTAGCACCGCCAGTTACCTCTCTAGTGGGAGGCACTTTTTTCTGCTTTCATTAACTCTTTTTCTCTTTTCCTGCTGACCACTCTTTCAAACCCACAATCATTGTATTCCCACAGTGAGCTGAGGCAGCAAAACACCCAAGCCATGGATTTTGAATTGTAAAAATTATAGCTGGAAGAGATCAATTAGGTTATCCTACTAGCATTGCAAGATTATATCCCACACTATAGTTTTCTACTGTTTTATTCAGCCTAATTTTAAAAGCCTCAAGGGACGGGGCTTCTGCACTTCCTCTAGACTTTTCCACAGTTTAATATAGCTTACTGTCGATAGGATGATTTATTGTTTTCTTTTTCATTTACATATTCCTCTACATAATTCATTTCCATGACCCTTAAGTTACTTTCTTTTGAAAATATTTGAAATCAAATGTTCTTCCTTGATGGTGTCTTGACTGTATATGGGGTTTTTGTTCAGCATCGGTAATAGACATCTGCTATGGAACATATAAAATGTTCAACCTTTTTCTACTCTTTCACACATGTATCTGTTGAAAGAACACTAAGAAATGATCATTCTAAGGGATTTCCTACTTAAACTACTCTTAGCAAAGAAAATGTAAAGATTCTTGAATCTGGAAAAAAAAAAGTAGATTACTTCTGGCTAAAATGACCTTTTCTAGAGAAAAAAAGCTCACTATATTTAGCAGCTTTTTATCTTTTTCTTTACAACTTATTGTTAGCATCTGACCTACTGTGTCCCTGATCTGTCCTTGACAAAGTTATCACTTATATTTCCTTGGCCAACCTATAAGTTTTCTCCACCCTCTTCTTTTTCCACTATCTACTCTCACTGACAGTGATTTTGAGTCCGGAGTATTGTTCACATCAGCTTCAACACTCTGGTATCTGAGGTCTTTTGCTACAGCTCAGATACTGCTAGTAATTACACCTTTTCCCTTCCCATATTTCACTACCACCCCATAAAACTTTCTGTTCTATACCTAACAAAATCACATATATCCAACTATTAATAATGTCTTTCTAACTCCCCCATTACTTCATATCTAGTGCCCTCCTTGAACACTTGTATTTCACAACTCTCTTGTAAACTTTCAATTCTCCGTGTCACCAACCCTTTCTTTTTTTTTTTTTTCATTTCCTGTTCTCTAATGCTGTTGGTCAGTACTGAGTTTTTTTCTCACACGATGACCTTGAACTATTCTGGTCTCCCTTTATTTTCACTAGCAAAGGCTCATGTCACAACAATCTTCTCTTAATTACTGCAGGTATAGCTCCTCCAGGCTCCTATTATTTTTTTCCAAGGCTTCTACACTATCTATATACTTTGCCTTAGAGAACATTTCTCATCTACATGTATTAATTTTAAACTCCTTGTTGTGCTGCTCCCAGGCCTTGCCCATGAGGTTCTGCCTGAAGCCCATCAAGTACTTCCAGATTTTATTTGAATTTCCTTGTTGGAAGGACCATCTTCACTCTTACTCTTGCTTTCTTTCTTTATCACTGTGCGTACTTGGAAAATTGACATCTTAAAACCTCCCATTTAATTCTCCTTTATTTAAGCAGGATTTTGCTTAATCTTTCCTAAGCAATTTTATTTGCCATGCTCAGTGTGATACTTATAACATGTATGCACTAGCAGGGCATCAACGTAACAGAAAGGGCAAATAGAAGAACCTGAAAAGAGTTTGTTAAGGATAGCAATTAGGCAGGTAGAAGCTATTCAGAAAAATCCTTTGAATTTAAGAAAATATTTGGATGAAGTGAAATAAAAAAATGCTTCATTCCTGCAAAATGTGCAAGGAATGTACAATTTCTGCTACAAAATTATAATTGCTAGTATTTTGCATGTAATTATGTTTACAACAAAAAAAAGGCAAGGCTTTTGATACCTGTTTCTAACTCAAAGCCCTAAAAAGGATGATTCCTTAGTGCTTGACCTCTTGTGTGGGTGTATCAAAAGCAAAAGCAGGCCCCAACTTGGTAAATCAAGCAAACCATTAAGATTTTTCATATGTTCTGCTGAAGAGTTTGACTGAAACATGCTTAAGAGTTTCATTAAATCAGCACTCCAGTTTGTTTTCATATAATATGCTATCATTTTTACATTTGTCTCAAAACACTAAACCAGTCAAACCAAGCCAAAAAATTAAAGGAAAACATTGTCAGTTTTTTTCATATTTTCTAGGTAACGTTTGCCTTAAAAATACTTTTCTTCAGAGAAAGAAATGGTTTTAATCAAAACCACTTTCAGCTATGTCTAAACCAGATATCTGTCTATCCAAAGGAATCAGAAAGTACTTTGTACTGAATTTAATGTCATGCTAACACTGTTACAGTTTACATTACTTAAATATTATTCTCATAAATGTTATCTTTTAATTTTAATTTTTTTATTCCAATGGGACAGATAAGGAGCTGGAAAAAATGCAAATGAGAATGGCTCCAGAGACAGGCATGCTTTGTCATTTGTCACTGCCAAAATCCATCAGTAATATGGTACCGTGAGAGGGCACTGCTGAAAGACTAAGAATTGTACTGGAACATTTAAGCATGATATTGAAGTGAGATTTGGAGCGATGCCCCTAATGAAAACTAATGCTTACTTTGTTAGTTGCTGTGAAGTGAGGAAATGTAGACAGGGAGCCCCTGTTTATCTTCTTTTTGCCCCCAGGGCCTCCTTCCACTAACCTGTCTGACTTTTAAAATTTCCAGCTTGCTTGATAAAATTACAGGCTTGTGAACGTTTCACTGGGCTGAGGAGTAGGACGGTAAGAACTCCTTTCCACTCTCCTCCCTGACCGGTGGCAGACACAGAGACTGCTGCTTTCTGATTCCCTCCTGATCCTTCTCAAAGCAAGGGCAGGTTCCCACAGGCTGGAAGGAATCAGGAGAGGGATGGCGGAGAGGAAAGAATAGGAAAGAAAAAGAGAAAGGGGCAGAGAAGGAGTTAAATATCAGCAGTTTTTCAAAGGCAGGGAGGATAGTTAGCCATCCAACGACTCTCCTCCTCCTGTTTTTCAACAGCTCAGTCATGAAGGCAGAACCTAATAAAGTCTTTGAACTAATTCAGTTTCTGTAATTTAACATGGCTCATTGACTTGTGCCTGTGGGATTTCCAAGTGGTCTCTCATCCAAGTGCTAAGCAGGCCCTTGAGTACTTAGCTTGAAGACAAGATCAGGTACATTTAGATGGTATGAGTGAATCTACCACAGTCCCATGTCTTTTTCCTTTTAAAATCAGTTGTGAGAAGGCTAAAGAATCATGGTATCATGAGGACAGAGGCTCTTCATTGGCAGGCTAAGGAGTGCACTTCCAAGAGCTCTGAAAAATATTGTGCTTCATAGTTGATTGGTTAAGTGTTAACATACCCTGGAGAGATAGTTGATTAAATGTTATTTTCCTTAAATCATGAAAATGTGAACATGAGGAAGCAAAACAAAATGAAATATCCAAGGCCTCACCAAGAATCCGTGTCAGAATTCAGGACATCTTCACCTTTGCTGCCAAGGCTGCGGCTCAGGTCATACTAGGCTAATTAGTGCTTTTTTAATTCCAGTACTGTAGAAGTGCTTGAGTTCATTTTTGTCGTGGTAGAGGGCATGAAGCATAGTAATAAATGACCAATATTTTACTCAGATATATAAGATTATGGTATTTTGGTCCAGATGTACTATAGAGTGTGATGATCCTAGAGGTGTTGAATACCTTCAAGCACAACAGAAGTCATATGAGCCGTGGGATATTATTATTATTATTATTCATTATATCCGTTCTGGGTTCCTCTGGACTTCCCAGCAGAACATATTATTTACAGTGAAATAAAATTATTTGATTTGTCTTTTTGTCCAATATATTTTTGACACTTTCAAATTTTAAAGGCACAAGTAGCAGACAAGCTTACAGTTTATCCCAACTGATCTGCCTCTCCTTCACAATTTTTCGCTACCGTCTGTGCCATCAGTGGTGAACACAGTAATTAGGTTCCATAACAAGCAGAAAGGCCAACTGCTCCCTGCCTTCTGTGCTAAGCTAATGCATTTTATGGCAGCTGGGTAGAGCGGTGGCATTTTCAGAGACAGTCTCTTAAGTTATCTTCTTTCACCAGCACACTAAAAACTTTATACAAATTAACAAATAACTTCAGTGCTGCTTGACAGTCTGCATTATGAAATTAATACTCAAACTGGAGTACCTTTTTCCAATTGCACGAGAAGATCCATCAAGGTCAAAATGCTTTAAAAGAGCAGGCAAAATAAAGCATAAGGAAGGTAACCATGTCTTTGCTGTTATCAATAGTGAGGATGCTTGGTAGCCAGCCAAACGATTCAGTTTCAGTGTCAGTATTTTTCAGCTTGTATAAAGCAATTTGTTGAAGGCATTAGGCTTCCTTTATTCAGTTGTAATGGGCAATTCATTGACTGCTGGCCTTTTTGAAAAGTTGGTGCAGACCAATTAGAAAATAATCCCTGCATCCCACAAAAGGCTGAGCCACTGTAATCAGAACTGGAAGTCTGCATCATATTGACTCTTCGAACGGCTGAGTGAGAAAACAGCCCTACTGTGATTCAGATTTGGGAGACTGTTGTCACATGTTTGGTCACAGAGCCCACAGGATTTAATTCCTCATCTGCAATCCGTTTAGAGGTCCACTAGCTGGCTTCCAGTTCCCTTCCATGGGACCTTTACTTCAGGCATTTTGCAGCTCTTTAGGCTGTTCCCCTCCGGCCTGATCCAAAGCCTGTGGCAACCAATGGAAGCTTTTCTGCTGATTTAAATGACTACTGGACTGGACTCTGTTTGTTGTTTTTGTTATTACAGTGTTTTTCTTTGTAGAATACATTTTGAAGGCTAGATTTTCTTTACTTCTTTCCCTCCCTTTTTTCCTTTTTCCTTTTTCCTTTTTCCTTTTCCCTTTTCCCTTTTTTCCTTTTTGCTTTTTCTCCTTCCTCCTTCCCATCCCATACCTCTTTTTTTCCCCTTTTCCTCCCTTTTCCCCTTTTCTGCTTTTCCCCTTTTCCCCTCCTCCTCTCCCTTTTTTTCTTTAGACCATAGACATTATCTTTCAGTTATTAACTCAATCAGGCTTTTCTCATTTTTCCAGCAAAAGCTCACAAGGAATCTGTGCTCACAAGGAATCTTTTCTCACAAGAAATTGACACAGCTCAACACCAGCAGGATGAAATGAACACCACCAGGATAAAATGAACTTAGTAACTCCTGTGTCAATAGATATTTTTTCTTCCAGAGCTTTTGTTTAACTCTCATGCTGGATCCTTTTGTATTGATTGCATAAGCTTCTGAACATCTGACTTAAATGTTTCTCATGGTCTTTGATATAACTGATGTCTTCTTTTACCTTTGCTCATTAATTTTTTAGTATGTTATTAATCAGCATTCATTATTTATATTCACTCTGTGAAGCTGCTGTTTATAGTTTCCTTTCAACAGAACAACCTCTCAGTTTGAGACTTTTTATTTTTGATACTTTATCTACCAGACTTTAGCTCGTGTAGATTGATGGTAACTGTTATTCACTTTCACTTCTAATATAACCTCATTGCATATTACAAATTTCCAATATTTTCTACATTTCAGCAATGATTACTGTGCTAAAATGCTATGTTTGCAATCCTGTCAGCATTGTCTCTTTAAAAAGAAAACTTTTTTTTTTTTTTGATTGAAGAAAATTTGTCCATTGCTCAACCATTTGTAAGTGTCCCTAGAGATACTTTATAGAAGAGTGTCAGGACTTGTATTTTCTAAGGATATTTCTATTTTTTGGAGGAGGCCTAAGTGAGCTTCCATTGATATGAATCATTGCTATGTTCATAATATTAAACTCCATATTTAGTGGATGTTGCCAAAGCTGGAGAAAGGATGGTGCCAAAGAAAACGGACAGTTTTTTGTGAAGGATCTTGAAATGAGAGGCAGCTGTTCAAGATGCGGGGCAGATAGCCATGGCTGGTAGGGATGGAAAGTGCTGAGGGTTATCAGTATCAAATTGCAAAATCAATATCCTCTTGCACCAGCTTCATGGGAATGACACCAAATGGTTCTTGATTTCTTAGCATCGTTTAAATATCACTCAGTTGAAATGCCATGGGAGGCACATGATAGATGCAGACTATACTGAACGGAGGCAGGGCTTGCGTTTGGTTACCCTGGTGATGGCAATAGAGCTATACTTCTGTAAGTAAGGAAAGTGGCAAAGACTAAAAGAAGTCAGAGAGCTGAAGAAAGGAAAGGTTGGATGGGGCTACTCAAGGCTAGCTATGTGTGTAGCCAAAGTACACATTTGTTTAGGGAATTACACAGCTGGAGACAGCAAAGCAGTCGTCACCTTCTTTGCTTTGCACCTACTGGGGGTGATGTGAAGTGCTAGAGACTGGGGGGAATCAGAATCATAGAATCATAGAATGGTTTGGGTTGGAAGGGACCTCAAAGATCATCTAGTTCCTGCCATGGTCAGGGACACCCTCCACTAGACCACATTGCCCAAAGCCTCATCCAACCTGGTCTTAAACACTTCCAGGGATGGGGCATCCACAACCTCTCTGGGCAACCTGTTCCAGTGCCTCGCCACTCTAACAGGAAAGAATTTCTTTCTAACATCTAATCTAAATCGACCCTCCTTCAGCTTGAACCCATTACCCCTTGTCCTGTCAACTACACTCCCTGATAAACAGTCCCTCACCACCTTTCCTGTAGGCCCCTTCAGGTACTGGTAAGCCACAATTAGATCTCCCTGGAGCCTTCTTTTCTCCAGGCTGAACAATCCCAACTCTCTCAGCCTGTCCTCATAGGAGAGGTGCTCCAGCCCTCGGATCATCTTCATGGCCCTCCTCTGGACTCGCACCAACAGCTCCATGTCTCTCCTGTACTGGGGCCCCCAGAGCTGGACGCAGTACTCCAGGTGGGGTCTCACAAGAGTGGAGTAGAGGGGCAGGATCACCTCCCTCGGCCTGCTGGTCACGCCTCTTTTGATGCAGCCCAGGACACGGTTCGCTTTCTGGGCTGCAAGCACACACTGCTGGCTCATGTTGAGCTTCTCATCAATCAATACCCCCAAGTCCTTCTCCTCAGGGCTGCTTTCAATCCATTCCTCGCCCAGCCTATAGTCATGCTTGGGATTGCGCTGACCCACGTGCAGGACCTTGCACTTGGCCTTGTTGAACTTCATGCGGTTCGCACGGGCCCACCTCTCCAGCCTGTCAAGGTCCCTCTGGATGGCATCCCTACCCTCCGGCGTGTCGACCACACCACACAGCTTGGTGTCGTCGGCAAACTTGCTGAGGGTGCACTCGATCCCACTGTCCATGTCGCCGACAAAGATGTTGAACAGTGCAGGTCCCAGTACCGACCCCTGAGGAATGCCACTCGTCACCGTTCTCCAGTTGGACATTGAGCCGTTGACCACAACTCTTTGAGTGTGACCATCCAGCCAATTCCTTATCCACCGAGTGGTCCATCCATCGAACCCATGTCTCTCCAATTTAGAGACAAGGATGTCGTGCGGGACAGTGTCAAATGCCTTGCACAAGTCCAGGTAGATGACGTCAGTTGCCCTTCCCTTATCCATGGATGCTGTAACCCCATCATAGAAGGTCACCAAATTTGTCAGGCACGATTTGCCCTTAGTGAAGCCGTGTTGGCTGTCACCAATCACCTCCTTGTTTTCCATGTGCCTGAGCATGGCACGGAGGTGAGACTGACTGGCCTGTAGTTCCCTGGGTCTTCCTTTTTACCCTTCTTAAAAATGGGGGTTATGTTCCCCATCTTCCAGTCGGTGGGGACTTCACCAGACTGCCAGGACTTCTCAAATATGATGGCAAGTGGCCTGGCCACTTCACCTGCCAGTTCCCTCAAGACCCACGGATGCATCTCATCAGGTCCCATGGACTTGTGCACCTTCAGGTTCCTTAGATATTCTCGAACCTGATCTTCTCCTACAGGGGGCGGTTCTGCATTCTCCCAGTCCCTGCCTTCTGTGACCTGGGCAGTGTGGCTCAAGGATTTGACAGTGAAGACTGAGGCAAAGAAGTCATTGAATACCTCAGCCTTCTCCATATCCTGGGTAACCAGATCACCCGTTTCATTCCGGGGGGGACCCCCATTTTCCCTCATCCTCCTTTTCTCACTAACATACCTATAGAAGCTTTTCTTGTTGTCCTTGACATCCCTGGCCAGACTAATTTCTATCAGGGCTTCGGGCTTTCCTAACCTGCTCCCTGGCTGCTTGGACAGTTTCTCTGTATTCTTCCCAGGCTACCTGCCCTTGCTTCCACCCTCTGTAGGCTTCCTTTTTTTTGTTTGACTTTGCCCAGGAGCTAGTAGTAGTCTTTGCTAGAGAAGTAGTAGTCTTTCATCTCTGTACAGCACACACACATACACTGCCCTCTTCAACATCCTGGAAACAGCGCTAGTAACTCGGTATTTCTGAGGATTTTCCTGACTCTGTGTCCCAGTTCTGTCACTGGCAGAAGGCTCAATCAGCTTTTTCCTAGGCATTGAGCATGATAAAATTGAGTTTTACCAAAACTTTGAGAAGTCTTTAGCGACTTCTAATGTTTTGTGTTTCCTTTAAGATACTAAATACAGAATAGAAGACTGAATTTGAATGGAAAGTCAGGAGGAAAACTAAGATGAACTCAACGAGGGAGCTGGGACAGAGAATAAGCAAGTAGGTGAAGAAGATCAATGGAAAATTGAGACAGGTTTGTCAAGAAGTCTATAATGCTAATCAAGGCACATAAGCCAATTTTTTTATGATGGTTCACTAATTATTTTTTGTAAGTGCCTAGCTAACTCCTGGCGTCCGATTTGCAGGAATGATGAGCACTCTGTGCAAGAATGGTACCAACGGGGGCTATGTGCAGAGCTTATAAAGTGTGAAGCAATGTTAAGTGCTTGAAAAATAATTTCCTCAGTGACTTAAATTGGCCACTTCAAATCTATGTATACTGTGGACTTTAATCTCTCCAAGCCTTAGCATCTCAGCTGCGAATGGAAGAAACATTTTTGAAAGGGTGCTGTGAAAATGAATGCATGATAGAGATGAGTTACACAGAAAAGCCCATGAGGAAATTATTAATTCTGTCTTCCGAGCAGCGTTATAATTGTGTGCAATAAATAAGGCCTAGAGATGCACAGTGAAGAATAAAGAGAAAACAAAATACTGAACTGTTGCTCATTAAGTAAGCACTGTCTCTTCCGTGCACTGAATGAAGCAGGGGTCCTCTGGGAAAAAAAGTATGTGACTATGTAATTAAAAAATATATCATTATGTGTTCACATGAGGGAGTCAGATTAAGGCAACTGGAATTCTGACATTTTCTGGGTTTGAGTGTTTTCTATGTGGATAGTTTTGCAGGCCTTGGAAACCAAATCTTCAGGCTGGTTGTGTGATCATACATTCTGCACAGGAACTTTTGCCCTCTTTCAACAATTTCAAACTTGGCAAAATTTTAAGGACACTAAAGAAAGCATTCACTTTGAGGTTAAGTACATAAATGTAGGTGTCTTAAGACAGTAGGTATCTACAGAGAGTAGGTGTCTAAATTCCTGATACAGTCAGTGGAGACCTAGTCTCACTTCCATCGCCTGCACAAAAGTCCATTGCTATTTGATATAAACCTATATATCATGCATGGTTTCCTGCTGCCACTGCAGAAGGGTTTCTTATAGGTCCTGTGTCCAATTTGCCTAACCCACATGGTGACCAAGTGCATCTCAAATAGTGGTGGACACCTGACCACAGAATCATGCTCTGAGGCAATTCAGTTAACGAAGCCCAGGGAGAGCAATCTCTCTTAATGTAAACTTACCAGCTGAATCATTCTCCATACTCAGCTGACTGAATTGAGAAGATCTCTCCAATTGACTAAAATTGGAGCTGAGACATATAATGTTCCCTTCGATATCTAAATGTGGATATCTAAATTTAGATGTCTTTTAATGAAACTGAATGCTGCATTAAGTAGCTGAAAAAATATTATGTTCTTAGAATCATAGAATCATAGAATGGTTTGGGTTGGAAGGGACCTCAAAGATCATCTAGTTCCAACCCCCCTGCTGCGGGCAGGGACACCCTCCACTAGACCAGGTTGCCCAAAGCCTCATCCAGCCTGGCCTTGAACACTTCCAGGGATGGGGCCTCCACAACCTCTCTGAGCAACCTGTTCCAGTGCCTCACCACTCTACCAGGGAAGAATTTCTTTCTAACATCTAATCTAAATTATTTTAATATACCTGTCTGTGGGAAAGACAGAGTGAACTCAAACATTGTCCATTGTACTTCAGCAAATCCCTTGCCAGTTAACATGCCTATGTTAGCTGATCATTTGGGGTACATATTATTCTTGATTAGTTGTGGTGCATGTTCTCCCTTGTCCAGATAGAAGACAAAACCAGAGGTAGTGCACATGGGAGGAAACAGAAAAAGGAGTTCAGAAACAGAAGTTATTGTCTAGTGATATAAGAAGGATCTGAAAGTAATGCAATCAGGGTGTTACATAGGATGTGGTATTGTAATAAGGAACAGGTGACACATGAAATGCATGACACAGATCAGTTGTAAATATGGTTTCATTGATTCTTCGGTTCACAGACAATGCATTTTATAACACATTTAAGTTTGGATAGTTAAGTCATTTCTTTTCTACAGAAATGGATGTGAATTCTTTAGTTTTACACATCACTCTGTGTTTTGGAGGGGTACTGCCAATTGCTCACTCTGAGTCAGGTGACGGGCAGGTAGGAATACACCAGACATATTACCTCTATCAAGACAAGAGTTCGTGCCACGAGTTCATGCCCAAATCAACCTCTTTTTTCCTCCTTTTACTTTTATAGCATTAAGACCATATAGCTTAGTTTGAATCCAAGAGGCTTTGGATAGATCTTGTAAAGGCTTCCTATAAGGTGAGCCTCCCAAATAAATAACGTGCAAGTTATTACATTTCCATTAAAACTTTCACATTTTGTCTAAGGCAAATAAAATAGTTTGCAGCGCTTTGGTGCTGCAGGCTTCTTTGGTGTCTCTGTATTTGTCCATTGTTCATAAGCAGGTTTCAGTGTCTCACATGAGGCTATTAGCTGGCTGAAGTTATTACACTGTAGAGTCCTTAAAATAACAGAATAACAAACTAAAATAAAATCCACACAGATGAAATGCCCTAAATGCTGTTTATGAGTTATCTATGGGATGTTACTCCTTTTATATATATTCAGATTCTGACATTTTCTAGGGATCTCTTCTGAAAACAATGGATTTCCTTTTCTGCCGAATGTATGAGGAAATTCCTCTTTTTGATATCTACTTCTCCCACTCTGTGCATTACAACCACAGGAAATCTTACAGCTTAATCTTACTGTCTCTCCATTCCTGTCCTTTTCTTCCTTTATGTTTGTTTTCAACTGCCCATCTCCCTTCCTTTCAATGATCTTCACTGTGGGAAAGACAAGGAGAACTCAGCTAAGTTTGCCTGCTCACCATTTGGTGTTTATGCTACCCATTTCCCATCTGTCTCTCTTCCATATTTTATCTGACACCCCGTTTCTCATCATGTCCTACCTCACTTCTCCCACACACTTTACAAGGTTCTCTTTTTATGGATGTTCTTGCTTGTCACTTGTAACATTTTGTACTCCTGCTGTCCCATTTTCCTTCCTGACCCACCACTGCCTGAGGCCTCTGTGTATGTCTGGTCTATTCTATTCTTTGATGGTTGAAACTGTTGAGTAAATAGAGTGGTGCTTCAGGTGATGCAGCAGTTAATCAGTGATGGAGTATGGCCAGTGTAAACCTCCCATGTAAAGAACCACCTGGAGCCACGTTTAGTTACCTTAATCTACTTCTGTCATCCTAAACCAGGGCTTCGGCTCATCCAGCTCCTGAGCCTGGTGCAGAATCAAGACTATACTACCGTGGATAATACCCTTTGAGAGGAAATTTAGGCACTTGATTCTGTTTTTCAGTCAGTTGGTCCCTTTCCAACTTACATTACACCCCTGCTTGGATTTTCAATGAATTTCTAGCAGCAGCAGTCATTTTACGTAGCACATCCCACTGAGGGCTGTGTATAAAATTTATGCCTTTAATTTTTGTATATAAAACCTCACTATTGTGGCTGTAGGCATTTTATAAACCTCAGAATGAATAACGAAGATATTCACAGCCCACGCCCCCACACTCCATTATAGATATGCTACAATCAGCTGGGAGTCATAGCATTTATCAACTGCTGAAGGATAATGCAGTTTATCACTTTTTAATGAATTATTTTCTGTACTGCTCATTTCCAGAACAGATAAATACAGTCAAGGACATCCTGTATCAGGAGGGAGTTATGCTGAAATGTCTTCTAAGTTTAATGATATTTAGCTAGAACCTTCCCCACAGGTTATGGTTTGTTTATGTTGTACCATGGTACAGAGGCTGGTGCAGGAAGACTTGGTATGAAGCATAGGTGAGGCATCTTATTCTTGCACCCACCATAGAAGACATGTCCAAAAAACCTATGTGTAAAGGGCTTCAGCTCCCTGGAGGGGATGAAGAGAGATGTAGAGTAGAGCACCATCCTTCAGGTGGTCACCAGTCAAAGAAGAGCATACCTAGTCTGAACTGTCAGCTTGAAGAGATTTGTGCTTCATTTTATAGAAACAATGTTAATTTTGTGGTATCTATCTACATGCTTTTAATTCAGATAGAGCTTGTGAGAAAGCTTGCTCAAGCCCATCTTTCAAATACGAATTTGAAAATGGGAGCCAGACCTCTCTGGGAGATGACATGTCCATATTGCTGCTGTTTTCTGGAGTTTGAAAGAAATGCCAACACAGCCCTGGGCAAGTAAAATACCCAAACCAAAACAACATTCATACTAAATAAAATGTAAGTACCAAAACCCTCAAACATATCTCTTAGTGAAATGGTTGTTGAAAAGATATGTCTCTACACAGTGTTCCAGCTTTGGTAAAATGAGTTGTTATGACAAAATTTCATTTAGCTGGAATTAATCTGATAAACTCTTAGAAGAACATTATTAACATTTGAAATCTAGAACCTTTTCAGATGTATCAGCACTGACATTTCTACAGAAGATGTGATGAATAGCTACTCCAGGTTAATATCTAAATGTTATTTAATACATCACAGCTAGTTTATTTATATAGGTGTTGGCAATACATCAGAATTTTACAGCAGGAAGTTAGGAATGTTTTTAAATGCCTTTTTCAGTGATGCCATTCTGTCTGGCTTTTATTTTTTGTTATTTTATAAACGTGCATTGTAAGGTTTTATAATGGTTTCATTTTTCGTTTATAGATATTGTCCATGTTCAGACTTCTTTGACTTTTTGGTGTCCTGTATACTCTATGGCATATTTTGATATCATTATTCATGCTATTACTGGTTACAGGCAGCTTATGTAATGTACGATTCTTTTTGTAATTACATACTTCTCTTTCTTCTGTTTACTTGAAATGTTCTGATTTGGGCTTTGATTCAGTAATATTATTACCCTGTACAAACAAGCATAAAGCACTGAAGCCATTAGGATTTCCAGAAATTTACTGAATAGATGTCAAGATCACCACTAAATATAAAATTCTTTAAAAATGTAGTTGGTTTGAATTTTTTTCTGTGGTCTTAGTAACATATATATATATATATATAAAGAAGTAAATATTTTTCCATCTAATATATTTTTCTCCTTCTAATAATTTAAAATTTGTGATACTTATTTAAAAATAATCCAAACTACTAAATGCACCAAAACTGAAGAATTAATACTGGAAAATGCTATCATTAATGTAAAATGTTTACGGCAAGATCTTACAAATGAGTATATACTTGCATTTTTCATTTGCATGTTGCCTTGCACAGTCAAGCCTTACTGAAGTTATGTATTTTCAGACAAGTATGAATAGGATAATATATAGATTTAGTTAAGAATTATATATGAAGATGAGTGAAAAGAGCTTGTGATTTGAAAATAAAATACTCAGCGTGAATCTATGCAATCTGTGGAATTAACTGCAGCGAAGTTTTATGGAGGAGCTGGACACAACTGAATGTTACCGAGTTTTGAATATCTTATGTATAGCTTGATACTTGTGTAGTGTCAAATGGTGTATTCTTTTATTTTGCAACGTCAAAAATATTCTAAAACAATTGATAAGAAATTAATCTTTTGATCTGCTGTAGTTTAAATATGCCTCGTTTCTTTTAAAAATGATGTCTTTTTCTTTTAAAGGAAAATGAGAAACCACATTTGATGAAGATCTTATAAAAGAGACTTCAGCCTAAAGCAATTTTTTGCTTTCCAGTTATCAACTCTTTTACCAGGGGGTATATGATGGAGACTCAAAACACAACTATAGTGATATTTGTATGGATAGCAACACTGTAACAAGGCTCCCATGGTTGCAAATTGTATCCTTTTAAGAGTACTTCAGGATTTGAAAAATATTTAAGTAATCACAGTTTCAGAGTTATCATCTGATAATGCCTGGGAATTGGTAACCCAAGGGACTAATTCCAAACATTACTAGAAAATGACATTGCTCATGTCAGTGTGGAAGTGTCTTGGTGAATATAAACTGTAATATAAAAGCATTTGCAAGCAATTTGGCCATCTGCTGTTTCCTGTCGATATTGTTTAAGAATAAGCTCATAGCTTCACAAAAACAAGTCAATGTGCCAGCACCTGAGGTAAAAGTCTTTGAGATCCCAAGAGGATATAGTAATCTTTTTTTTTTTTTCCCCCTCTCTCCTGTCTCATAACCGTGCATTGTCTCATGATGATAATAGAGAAGGACTGGATCTTAAACCTACATATGGAAGTTGCTCTTCTCAACTCTCAACCTTCCTTGCACTGAGAATTAGAAACTTGTCCCTCTTGTAAACCTCCATTCACTCCGCTTGCTGCTCAGATGGAAGAGAGATACCCCAGAGGCTGCCCAAGGCAGGGAAAGAGAGATTCCTGAAGGACAATTAAAGTAGGTCTTGTATGTTACCAGCATGTAGTGGTTTATTGTCATTATGCATTTCATTACTGTGTCTGCTTTGCATCAGTCCATTTGCACTTGGTTTTGCAAGGCTGATAGATCCAGCCACATGCATCTCTCTGCAATGGGGAAAAGCTCAGTCTGCACGAAAACCGGCTTCAAGATACTGCCATGCTTGGCCAAAAGGAAAGAGGGAGTCCTCACTAGGCCCTTCCTTTTCTGTGATCTCTCTCGACTACAATTTTTTTGAGGTTGTGAGCAGTTGAAAGCAAATTAGGGAAGTCTTTTTTTTCCACTTCTCTAGACAGTTCACTGGGTAAAAATCTGGTAATATTCTCATTTGCTGGAAAAGTCTTCTATTGCTTCCCTCTTCCTTTTTTTCACATTGGCTCTAAATGCTGCCAAAATGAAACATGAGACTGAAGACATTTAATATGCAGAAAGTCCCACAAACTTCATTAGCCCAGTAGTTCTATGCAATTCATGCTTTTACATTTGATCCTTGTTCTTACTTTTCAGGCTGACTCTTTTCAGACTGACTTTGATTTCTGTCTGTGCATTAACAAGCCTGAATTCCTATCTCACTTCATTTTTGGTTTTATTTTTATTCTGAAGATCTTCCTAACTCAATAGTTAGCATCAGAGTATATTGATTTTCAGGGTAAAGCTCAGTGTACTTGGACACTGGCTGTATTATTGAGTGCCTTATGTGAGACTCTAAACACGTGAAAATAGCACACTACGGCTTTTTTTTTTTTTTTCCCTTTTTCCATGCCATATTTGGAAGCTCATTCATGGTCCATTGGGAAAGGTTAGGACTATAATTAGACCTTTTTCTCTAGACATTTCGGCAATAGGATGCATGAAGGTTAGTAACAGTTTCCTTTTAATTGATCCCTGGTGATTTTACTGTAAAGCTGTTAACCTGTGCACTGGGGACCCACAACCCACAGGCTCCTTGTGCTGACATTTGCAGCAATGATTAGAATGTCATTGCGTTCCAATACTTCATTGTCATTCAGGGAGCACTCGAAATGCGTTTTACCTCATATTGCAATGAAACACACATTCGCTGGCACACACGCTGGCTTTTCCATTTGAGCAGCATAAGCCTTTGAAACTGCATTTGTTTTGAACATCCACTTCAATATTGCCTTGCTTTTCTGCACAGTGTCACTCTCGTCTCTCATACTACATGAAAACAAAGCTAAACCGCTCACTCTGCACATAATAGCGGACCCCAAGGGCAAAATGTCTGTCAGTATGGAAAACAGTGAAAACAAAGAAATTGTAACTATTTGTGTGTGCACAAGAACTAATGTTCATCCATGTCGGGTCTTTGAACATTAAATAGCCCGGTTTCAACTCCCATAACATCACTTATTAGAGATCAGTACTCAAAATTTTAACAGGTCCCGAGACCAGTGTACTTAATGTGCTGGAGGGCTTGAGGAAAAGTTTTAAAAAAAAAGGATATTCTGGTTGAAGAACTATAGTGTCTGTCACTGAACTGTGTAGCTGTTCCTAAAAATTTCTCCTTGCATCTTCTAATTTTCATTTTGCTATCTGGAACCAGATTAAATATAAAATATATATGTAATTTGAAGTCTACTTTTTTGGGGGGTGTAGACTCACTGATTTCAATATAAGTAATAAACAGAAAGGCACATTCAACAGGAGTGGCAGAATTCAGGTCTTAGTCATTCTTGCTGTTCTCAAATTGAAGCTGAACAAAAGTTGGATTTCTGTTTTGGTTTTTTTCCTCTTTTCTTTTCTTTTCTTTTCTTTTCTTTTCTTTTCTTTTCTTTTCTTTTCTTTTCTTTTCTTTTCTTTTCTTTTCTTTTCTTTTCTTTTCTTTTCTTTTCTTTTCTTTTCTTTTCTTTTCTCTCTTCTCTTCTCTTCTCTTCTCTTTTCTCTTTTCTCTTTTCTCTTTCTTTTCTTTTCTCTTTCTTTTCTTTTCTTTTCTTTTCTTTTCTCTTTCTTTTCTTTTCTTTTATTTTCTTTTCTTTTCTTTTCTTTTCTTTTCTTTTCTTTTCTTTTAACTTTTCTCTCTTATCTTTTCTTTTCTTTTCTTTTCTTTTCTTTTCTTTTCTTTTCTTTTCTTTTCTCTTTTCTTTTCTCTTTTCTTTTCTTTTCTTTTCTTTTTCAAGACATATAAGTAACAATGAACTAAAGTGCTTTCTGTGAAAGTCTTTATTAAGGATTTTAAAACAATGCCCAAGTTAAATAACTTTGACTTTCTTGGAAAGCATCAGGAATAAACCTTACTCTCCACCTGAAATCTCCAATAGAAAAGGTGATTGCTTCACAAACTAAAACCTGATTTCTTTCTAAATACCTCTGAGGAGTACAGTGGTTTGATTAATAAATTGATTTTATCAGGATGATTTAAGACTTTCATTCCAATGCACTACATAGGTACAAATTCTGTAAATCCAGCATAGAAAATTCTGCATAGAAAAGCACAGTTCAAGGTTAAGTTCATTTATTTGTTTTTATTTCAGTAAAACAGGGATGAGGGGGACATAATTAATGTTCAATGTGTCTCTGAAAGGGCCAGGAGGGAAATAAACAGCACAATCATAATAAATAGGGAAGGCAAATGAGACCTCCTACAGTGCCAGTTGACTGGCACATGTGGTATTGAGTGACAGTGCAAGGGCAAAACTTGTAAGTGCTTGTACACCAATACTGGAATCCTAAGAATAAGGTGGGAAAACTAGAGCGCTTGGCATCAAATGACAATAGTGATTTAAGTATCTCAGGGACCTTGTGGAACTTTGTAGGAGACACTGGTGCTAATTTTCCAGGGATGACAGTGTGAAATGTACAGGCAGAGTACCTGAAGGATAATATGATGTGTTACAGCATAAAATATGCTGAAAATAGAAAAATACTTGCAGATGGAAATCCCATATTCCAACAATAAAAAAAGTAGTGCCGTTCTTGTATTGTGGGGTGATAGTGATCAGGACATGTTAAATAAGATTAAAGAAGCTGCAGCTTTAGCATAGGTGGTGATAGTCAGCGATTTAAACTACCTGTATTTTGACTGGATCAATGTCTCATCAGGGCAAGATGCAGAGATTAAGTTACTAAATGCAATAAATTACTGCTTCCTGGAACATCCCACAAGAAAAGGTGCTGTTCTGTATCTTGAGGCCCAGGACCTGATCCAAGAAGAATAAATGGGAGAGCTGCTCTGTAGTAGCAATCACAAAGCAATTTGGTTCAATTTATCATAGGAGAGAGTGGCCAAATAAATCTAGCACACAAATATTGACATGATTCTTGAATATTCAAGACAAGGAACTATATAGAAATGAGGCAATTAATAAAAACAAAACAATGTAACAATGGAAAGCAGTGTTCTGAAAAGGAAGATGTCTGCAGTCTAGAAGCTGTTCAAAAATGGCAATAACAGCTAATAAAACAATTGTGGATAGTGGAGAACGTGAGGGATTTAGGCTATAGGAAGCGGTCAAGCCTTTCTGCTCTCCTCCAATAACAGCTCCTGCTGTCACTGGTATAGAAGTAATACTGTGTTTGTGGACCACAGTCTGTTGCAGCAAGGCACCTCTTATTCCAGTTCCCACTTGTTCTCTGGATATGGCTGTCCCAACAAATTAAACAGTACCAGGGTCTGGTACCTGGGTCCTGGGACTGAAATATTCACACTGTTAAGCTACTGGCTGCTGGGGTTAATCATGAGCCAAGGCTGTTCTCAGTAAGCAAGCTGTACGTGGCCAGCTGCTCCTGGGAAGTTGGAAGCGTTTAGATGTATGGATGTGAGCTGTGCCATGTCAGCTGGATGAGCTGTTGCGTTTTATGTGACATTATAGATACAGAGGCAGAGACTATATTGCAAAGGCAGCTAATTGTATCAGGGGAGGCGTGATATAACCACAGCATACATATCAGAATAGATGCATCAGTATATACAACAGAGTATACATTTCTGCCAGACCATTGGGCTTAAACAAAAAAATTATAAAAAAAGTAGCAAAGCTTGAAGCTTGAGCTACTTAAAAAAAAAAAAAAGCAATGAAGCAAACGATTATTTTTATTATATGATGAACTATGTGAAATCACTGGATACTTCATCAATATGCTGGTTCTAGTAACTTTTGTTCACTTTTCCAGCTATTCGCTGAATAACGGAGTAATGGAGAAATATATTGCTAATTAAAGAACAGAACTGTTTTCTATGCATAATGAGGCAAGAAATCCATTTGCAGCCACTTCAGAATCAAAAGACGACAAAGAAAATTCCTTTCTTGTCATACATTGCTGAATCAGTCTTGTTCTGGAGACCTGACTTCTTCATATTTTCCCAGGAGTTAGATCATTTCCCGTACCATCTTTATTAAACAAACTGATTCTACAGTGTTTCTGAACTTGAAAATGTAAAAATATCCGTGGGAAAAAACCCCACAGAAAACAAGGGAAAGTGAAATCATACTTGAGAATTTCATGTTCCTTATCTAGCTAATTTTTAAATATTTTAGACAATCCACTGCACCATTACATCCCTTTTCAACAATGCATTAGACCCACATGATTTCTTAAAAGTCCACTTAGTACTTGAGGTGAAATAATGTTTCACATTGGTGAAATCATGAAAAGGATATTGTGTCAACTAAATTCATAATCAGTCATGCATTTAGGAATATTTGCTACTTAAAGATCAAGGGTTGCTTAACTTCTTTTTTTCAGAAATTGATCCTTTATTCCAGTGATTGTAAATTATTGTGAAAAAAATACATGTCTAATATTGCAATTATAGTTGTACCATTTTGGCAAGAAGAGTGAATGCTTGTTTTCTACACTCTTCTGCAGTTAAAAATAAATAAATCAGGAAGCCGCTTGTTCTAATGTGGAAGTGAGGTACCTACAAGGCATTCAGGGTGCCAGTGTCCTAGAAAGGAACCCAAAGCCCAGAACTAGGCTCTTAGGCTTGCTGTACAGTTTAAGAGAAGAATTAGGTGTTTTAGAACAGTGGCTCAAAGATATGGACGCTGATCTGGGGAGCTGGCCCATGTGAAACATTGACCATGGAGATATTTCTGTCTGCAACCCCTGCTATCCTGATTCTGATAGCCTGAGATGTCCCTCAGTGCAACCAATGCCAAGGAGCTGGAGTCCTTCCAAGAGCATGGGTTTATACAGCCTCTCTTCCAAAGCATTCAGAAGACTTTAATATTTTTATGTACACTTGGTATCCTGAGGAGGTGAAAGAGGTGGTGGTTGCTTTATCTAAGAGGTTGGAATGAGTGCAAAGGAAGAAAGAGCACTAGGTTCAAATGCTGTCTCAGCTTAAGGAGATTAAAGTCTATGTCTAGGGTAGTTAAGCAAGTCCATAATCAACGCAGTCAGTAGATCCAGAAAGGTATTCAGCTTATTCTAAAGAAAACAGCCATTTGATCAGCTGAATTAAATAGGTCTTTCAATCAGTTGTGTACACCCAGACCTCTAGTGTCATCTGAAAATGTCTTTGGATATCTATGAAGTCCTTTCAGGGCTGTCACATACAATACAGGACCTCTGGCACATCTGTGCCCTTCCCGAGGAACAGAGAAAGGAGCAAATAGAACACTTGCAGTGCAATTGCACTAGATACCAGATGTGAGTGAGCAATTGATTTGGGCTTTAGATGCCTACATCAGGTACTTGTGTCTCTGCTTCTGTGATGGAATGGGGACAGATAGACACCTCCAGAAGAGAGTTCAACATGCATTAAAGGTCGTCCTATCTTAAGGTAAATTTGTCTCTGATGATGTCGACTACAAGGTCTTACATCACAAGCCAGTGTTCTTATGCTTCTTTCCAAACTAAAGATGAGATCACTATCGTGGACATAACGTTTATTTTCAAATTGCAGTTGGAAGTAAAATTCCATTATCCAGTGCATGCAAAGCACTGAAGTCTTAATTAGTTACACTGATTAAGCTCCAATTTCTGAAATGAGCAAAGGCACATGCCTGGCAATTTCACCGTGTTCTCACTATTTAGCTAGCCTAGTACATATACAAATAATATTCAAGTTCAATTCAATTTGGATATTCAGAGCTGAATGTTTTTGGAAGTTAATGTCAGCACAAATGAACTCTCTTCTCCTCAATTCATTTCCTTTTCTGTTAGAGTTATTTTAAAAAGAATACCAGACAAAAAAAATCTGTCAGAGAACTGTAGCAACTAAAGTTATATTCCATGAACACTTAGGTATTATTTGCTAGAGACAGGGCAGTGATGTGCAGTGAATCATGTAATTTAAGATTATAGCTTCATTTTTTTGCTCACGTTACAACCCTGTGAGGTATCCATAAATACATATTTGTTCTCTGATTTTTTTTTCCAGATTTTTTTTTCCCCTCTCCTCTTTTAACTCTGTGTTCATTCCTTCTAAGCCCTAGAAGATTATTTAATAATTAGGTCCTATGTATCTTTTTTTGTGAGAGATAAGTATACAGGCCTTCTTCTGCAGAAATTCATGAAGAATTAACAATTATTTCCATTTCATAATAAATATACTTTTTGAAATTTATTTTATGTAAGCATGTGTATAAAATAAGCATTAAGAAAAAGTGAAAAAAAATCACATTAAATAGGAGCAAGTCTTTCTGGGATCTTTTTTTTAAACAAAGCTTGGCTTGCATTGATATTTTGAAAGCTTTTGCAACAAATAATTCTTATCCAGAAGACCACTCAAACACCTTCAGAATTCTTATTATCACTTAAACACATTTGAAACCTTTATTCTGTATAACATTATGTATGATGTGCATAACAGAATGTACAGAAGTTTACACTAATTTGCTGCAGATATTGATTATGTCACTGCTAATATCTATGGGGATTCAAAGAGTATTGCTGTCCTGCAAGGTTAGACAGTACCGTGGCATATTCTTGCCCTTACAACAAGAGGAACAGGTTGAATGTGTCAATACCAATAAATACCCCTTCAGAACCTAAAATCAAGTGTTCATATCCAAACTGCTGTGGGCTCTGGATCAGACTAACTTCTGAACAGTGCCTAGTGAGAGTGTATTGTGTTTTCATGACAAGATTTTGGTAGCGGAGGGGGCTATAGGGCCTTCTGTGAGAAGCTGCTAGAAGTTTCCCCCATGTCTGATAGAATCGATTCCAGCTGGCTCCAAGACGGACCCGCTGCTGGCCAAGGTTGAGCCCATCAGTGACTGACAGATGTAGTGCCTCTGGGGTAACGTATTTAAGAAGGGCCAAAAAAAGTCACCAGGAGCAATTGCAGCCAGAGAGAGGAGTGAGAAGACGTGAGAGGAACAACTCTGCAGACACCAACATCAGTGAAGAAGGAGGGGGAGGAGGTGCCCCAGGCACTGGAGCAGAGATTCCCTTGCAGCCCATGGAGAAGACCATGGTGAGGCAGGCTGTCCCCCTGCAGCCCATGGAGGTTGATGGTGGAGCAGATATCCACCTGCAGCCCATGGAGGACCCCACGCCAGAGCAGGTGGATGCACCCGAAGGAGGCTGTGACCCCGTGGGAAACCCACAGTGAAGCAAGCTCCTGGCAGAACCTGTGGCCCCCATGGAGAGAGGAGCCCATGCTGGAGCAGGTTTGCTGGCAGGACTTGTGACCCTGTGGGGGACCCACGCTGGAGCCGTCTGTTCCTGAAGGTCTGCACCCCATGAAAGGGACCCACACTAGAGCGGTTGGTGAAGAACTGCAGCCCCTGGGAAGGACTCACACTGGAGAAATTGGTGGAGGACTGTCTCCTGTGGGAGGGACCCCATGCCGGAGCAGGGGAAGAGTGTGAGGAGTCCTCCCCCTGAGGAGAAAGGAGTAGCAGAGACAACGTGTGATGAACTGACCACAACCTCCATTCCCCAACCCCTGTGCTGCTCAGGGGGAAGAGGGAGAGAAATTGGGAGTGAAGTTGAGCCTGGGAAGAAGGGAGGACTGGGGGGAAGGTGTTTTTAAGATTTGGTTTTATTTCTCATTACTCTACTCTGATTTGATTGGTAATACATTAAAGTAATTTCCCCAAGTCGAGTCTGTTTTGCCCATGACGGTAATTGGTGAGTGATCTCCCTGTCCTTATCTCGACCCACGAGCCTTTTGTTATATTTTCTCTCCCCTGTCCAGATGAGGAGGGGAATGAACCTCAAATGTAACATCGTTGTTTCCCCTGTACTGATTATTTTTTTACTCCCCTCTATACTTCCTTCCTCCCTTCCTGACATGAGTGCTGATCAACACTTAGAAAGACAGATGGGGAAATTTTGGTCTGTCTCTGGGGTGACAGTGGGGTGGTCAGCCCAAGCAGCTGTAGTATGGACATGCTAATAGCCTAATGCTGTAGGTGCCTGTTCTGGGTTGACCACAGACTGCCATGCAGATTTTGGCCTTTCTGACATGGCTGAAGGTGACAGTGGATGCCCTCGTGTCTGGCTGCTACAGCCACACAGCTGTAACTGCTCCGGGAAGACCAAACTCTTTTCATGCACCCCAGTGAGCAGTCAGCAGATGGCAACACCTTTCTGTAGTTATCACCCTGGGCTGGTTTATAATCACAATATGGATGGCAGAAGTATTATAGCCCATTAACAATCCCCTGAGCCCCCCACAGCTCTTTTGCTTTCGTGTGGAAGCCTCCATAGGTGTTTCCTAGCATGAACAATTCTGACGTGTTAAGCTGTAACCAATGCATGAGCCTCTGGAGCCATCATAATGTATCATACCAATAGGACTGCAATAGTTAGGTATTGCATTATTAAATTTTTGATGAAAATTATTTTTTGCACAGCAGGTGCTTTTCTAAATGAAATAATTTGGTTGATTTAATTTTTTTCCCAAGATCCCCAAAGGCAAAAGTGCACATTATTGACTAATGATGTGAAACATTTCAGTTAAACTCACCCCCAGATTCCCAATCCCACATATACATACAAAAAAAGAATATTTTCTTTTTTTTTTCTTGGTCACCACAAGAAGCACCTGGCCTTTATTTGATCGATTCCTGGTGTGTAAATTAGAAGTAAGCAAGTTATATTTATCCTTTCAGGTTTTTAAGGTTTTATTGGAAGTTAGATGAAAGCATCTGGAGCTTTTCTGCCAAGTGAAAAGAATAATTCTGGATTATATGAATCTAAAGAGAAATTACAAAATAATCTTCATGATAAGATACAGGATACTACCATTAAAATACTACTAATACAAAAAGCCATTAACCCTACTGCTGACTCAAATGCTCAGGTTAGTTTAAACTGTGGCTGTATTCCTTAGCAGGAAAAATCAGCAAAGAACACATGTCTAAGAACAATAGGAATGTTAGGGTGCTCTACTATATTTTCCTTCCTTCGGAGGCTGGGTAATTGTTTGGCTGATCAGGCCAAAGAGTCCCAGCTTTTTTGATGATGCCTTTCACCATGAGAAAGTATGATCTACCACACTTTCACTGTGTGATAACTTAAAATTGTCATAAAATTTTCATATGACAATTTTAGGTCAACCCATGTCAGAGTTCAGAAAAAAAAGGATTTGCAAAACCACTATCTAGTTTTTCTGTTCCTATCTGATTCCACTGTGTGGTATGTATAAGTGCAGGCACATATGCATATAATCAGTTTAGTTGCACTGTGTTTCCTGACAGTATGGGTTAGCTACTATCCCTCAGATATGGAAAGGGTAACTGGATGAAATGCAAGGGTTTACCAGACTAGCTGACTAAACAGTTCCTTCTGCATTTAATCTCTATGGATCCCAGCAAGGTTAAGGACACATTTGCATTTAGATATGAATTTCAGCTGCAAACAGATATGAACTGTTGTCATTTATGGTAACAGAAATATTCAGAAATGCAACATGGAGAAGATAAAATGACAGTGGTGTTGCGCTTGAGGGAGTAAGCCTTGCTAAGAGGCAGCTATACTGCTTCAGATACGAGATGGTAAGTCCACATAGGTAGTTTCCAGGCTGTATACGGGTCTCTGCTACTTAGAGACCTCAACACCTTATTTGGGACTATGATGTAGACAGTCATCTAAGAAAATAGATCCTACACCAGTTCTCACCTTTGTAATCACTGTGAGATATAGGTAATATTGAATGTGAAAAGGTTATGGAGGATGTGATTATTTTTTTTAAGAAAATACCTGAAGGGGCAGTCCTCCCATAGCTGAGACAACTGGGCAGATATGGTGAAATGATTTTGAGATCACTGTTCTTATGAGTTATTTTACCTCAGGTATATGCAGCTGTAATCTGGGATCAGAGAGGGGTTGAGATTCGTATAAGAACCCTGAACCCTTATTTCTGGCTTCCATGCCCAAGCACGACCAGATCAGTTCACATTCTCCATGGCATCAGTAAACTTTTGTTCATTTGTATTCCTACCATAGACTCTTGTCCTCAGTTTGGAAGCATAATTCCTTGATTAGAAAAGTTTGCTCCTTGACTTCTGAAGTGCTGAACAGCACTAATGCTTGTTGTATTAAATTTCACATATAAAAGAAGGCCCTGGAGTTGTGAGGAATGAGTAAGTGTACAGCTAGTCAGAACAATTATGTAGTGCTGGAGGCAATATTTGCTTCTTGTTTGTATATATCTAGCTGTAGAGCCCTTATCAAAAACTACTTTACTGAATCTGAAAAGGTTAGGGGATTTTTGGGGGGTTATCTCACATAGCTTCTTCATATCGCCTTAGGTTGTTTAAGTTGCGTCCATAAAGGACAAGTAAGCTATGGAAGGAAAAGATTACAGTGCCCCTGCTAGTTCTAAACAGTGTGTATTTGATTTATTCAGCCCTCTTACTTTTATTTGAGGTGGAAATCTCATCCAAAGGCTGCTGACTCTCTCTGTATTCCAGATGTTGCCATATCAGCCTAAGTTGCATTTCTCATATCTCCCTTCTCCTATCTGCCAAGTTTATGAGAAATTAGAGCCCTCGTACAATCAAAATGTCATCCTCCCCACCTTCCCAGGCAATCCTGGCTTTTGATTATGGGTATGCAGTCATGTGTAAACCTCATATTGGACCTCATCAACAGGACTGCTTAAGGACTGTAGAATCTGCTGCATGATATTATTATATCAAGTTTTTATTGAAAAACTTTATGTGCTACGAAAGCATTGATTTTTTCTTTTTTTTCTTTTAAATGAGATGGTGAACATGTTCTGGGAGGCTTGAATACTTAGGTAAAAGGCTGTTGTGGTTTGAATCCACCCTGGATCAGTTGTGATCAAGAGTTATTAACACTTGATGGTCTTTGGTAGTGATTCCCAATATTAAAATGGATTATGTGTTTGTATTTCAGTGGAAGAAGGATATTTAGCTGTGTTAGCTGACCTAAAAGCTTACTTCTTGTTGCTCAGCTCAGAAAGAGTAGTACTGACAGAATGGAGGTAACTCTTTAAATGTCTTTTATTTTCCTTAAGCACCATGAAAACAAATTTATAGGTGCTGACAGGACATGTACACTATGTGCCACCCTCCAGCTACATTCTGTGAAACACTTGCCAAACCTGAAGTAAAAGACTAAAAGTCACAACAGGAAAGTACACAGTAAAAGTAGAGAGGAGGGATAGCACAGTGGTTTGTTTTAACATAAAACAACCTGAGGAAGTCAATCCAGTCCCAACTATAGAAAGAATGGCAACAAGAGAAGTGATAAAATAAAGCGTATAGTTTCATAATGTGCAACTACTGGAATTCACTGGCACAAGTTAACAGGGAACCCAAGATTGGTAGCAGCAACTGGACAAAAATTTGACATGCAAAATCAGATTTCCAAATGTTCTGGTATCTTTGTTTTTCATGAGTGATGCAAAAGGGATGAAAAGCAGCTGGATTTGTTTAGCTGGAGGGGGTCTCCAACAGTGGAGAGTCTCACATAAATCACAGATTTGGGTTCTGATGAATAGGGGTTTGGCTGGAGGACTTAGCGACCTCGGAACCTATAACCAAATCTTTATGTCTAAAAAATACCTATCATGATGCTGGAACCAAGCTGGCATTCACACAGTTCTATAAATAGAATACAATTATTTCTGATTAACTTTACCTGGAAAACTCAATGCAACAGAGAATCTGCTCCTTGTACGGCAAACAATGTCAATAAAAAGACTGAGAAGGCTTTTTGTTTTTATTGTTTCCATGTTTCCAAGTTTAGTATCGCAATTTTGTACCCACATGTTGAAATTTAAAAATCAGGGACTCCCTCCGCTTTCACTTTTTATAAACTACAAAGGTGTGCAGTTTTGGGAGAAGGAAAGGTAATGGCAAACTCTTTCATGAAATGTCATGAAAAATGCTGGCTGCAACTAGAAAATTACATTTATATCATTGGAAACCTACACCAGTATAATGTCCCGTGAGTTGAATTTACCAAGTTCTTAGGACCACAGCCCAAATTCTAAAGAATAAATCTTTATTTAACAGTAAAAAAATCCTGTGTCACTTAATACAGCATAACATTGCACACTAAGGAAATTGAAAACACTAACTGCATGTGGTTTTTCCATCAACACTAGTGTGATAAGAACAGGTTTGGGTCCCTTCTGGCTCACTGTTCCCTTTCACCCATCTCCCCCTGCATTCCAGGTCAATCCATCTCTTATCATTTCAGAAACTTTTCTAGTTTTAGTTTTTCCATGGTATCCATTACTATAATGTCTAAGTGCTGACTTTCCAACCTGCCCAGTTTTAAGAAAGTCTTTGAGAAAAAGGCCAGTTCTTTAACCTCACCTTGTCAATTGGGTTATTTAAACCAGTTAGTCTTAATAGGTATATAATACTCTTTCCAAGGCAATAACTCAAATTCTTATGGCTTCATGCCCATTTCACCACATTTTAATTTGAGTGGAGTCTACCAAGTGTTATGTGAAATAAGAGTAGGATATACTTTTCTTTGTATTTAAATATTTCACCATGACATTTTATCTGAGTAATTTGATTATAGTTTCAGTGCCTTTTACACAATGAGTTCAAAGCATTGGCTGACTTTTTTAAGAACTGGCTTTTTCAGAAAAGAGGTATATTTTGCTACAGTCTCTGCCACTAGAACAGCTTACTTTCAGTGTTCTGAATATAACTGAAATTGAGATGGGCTCTTTAAATTTAGATTTGGTCTAAAATAAAACACTTTGATTGAGATAATGCTAACAGTCTGATCTGGATAAAGATTCCCCTTTTCCCTCTTTTTTTTTCTTCTTCTCCTTCTGTCCTGGTTTCAGCTGGGATAGAGTTAATTTTCTTCCTAGCAGCTGGATAGTGCTGTGTTTTGGATTTAGGATGAGAATAATGTTGATAACAGACTGATGATTTTAGTTGTTGCCGAGCAGTCAAGGATTTTCAGCTTCTCATACTGGCCTGCCAACGAGAAGGCAGGGGGTGCCCAGGAAGCTGGGAGGGGACACAGCCAGGACAGCTGACCCAAACTGATCAAAGGGATATTTCATACTATATGATGTCATGCTCTGTATATAACTGGGAGTTGGCTGGGAGGTGGGGTGGCTCAGGAACTAGCTGAGCATTTGCCTTGAGTGGTGAGCAATTGTGTTCTGCATCACTTGTTTATTATTATTATTGTAGTTGTTGTTGTTATTATTATTATATTCTTCTTTTTATGTCCTATTAAACTATCTTACTGTCTCTATATCAAGCCTGGAGTTTTACTTTTTTGACTAGACTGTGAGCGTGATAGTGATTAGGGTGGTAACATCTCATCGGAAGGTCCAGATATACCTCCCTAAAAGAAGAGTATGCTCAGCGTTTTCCTGAATGAGAAGACAGTAGATCATTGTAGACACTTATTATAAATATTAGCTTAAGCTCATGAATAAAGATTTTTTTCTTTTATGGACCAGAAATCAGCAATAATTGCCATAAGCCATTCAATAGTTAATGCAGAAAAAGCATTGGTTCTTTATGACGGACTTCATGGTGGACTATCCATCATGCAAGCAGAGTTGATCATAAACAGTAATTCTAAGAACAAACTTTCTGAAACTCTTTCACTGGTAATGTAAGTTAATAGAGGCTCTGTAGCTGTCTGCCAAAGGAGTCAGCATTCTCAACCCTTCTTTGCCATGTAGTGAGGAATACAACATTTAATTTTGCTTCAGTGGCAGAACAGCTTCTTCTAGTCTAAGGAAAAACAGAACTGAGAGGGGACCAGCTTGTTCCAGGAGAAGGTGAGAGGTGTTAATAACAGCTGAAATGTTCCTTTCTTTGTACCCCCTCTTTCCCTGAGATGGGGTTTACCTCCTTCCCAGGCAATCATCTGTTTCTGTTCCAGCATTAGAAGAAAGTCCCCTCTCCACTGGAAGCCCACGTTTCCTTCCTGCACTTCTTTGCCTGCTGTACAGAGGAAAATGAGATAAGGCCAGGGAAAAGAGAGCAGATGCTGGAAAGAAGAGTAGGGTGGCAACTACCAATGGTTACTAAGTTGCTAGAACCGAAGGCTCCCCTGTAAACCTGACCGAAAGGGACATACTTGCCTCTGTGCGCAATGATGCCTCAAAATGTGGAAATGTAAGGATGTCTGATTGTTTTTCATTACTATGCCACTGAAATAGAAGAACATTCTTATTTTTATCATTTCCAAGGTACCATTGAAACTGATTTGGGAAAGTCTGAAAAAAAAGGTGCCTCAATATTAAACTGAATTTCGATACATATCCCATTATTTGGTAGTGCATACTTTAGGTGGCATTTCTTTGCCTAAATGTAACAAAAATATTTGCAGCTAATAAGTAGCTCATTTATTTGTGTGCTGGAAACCAGATATTAGTTATTACTTCATCCTCTAGGAAAAAAATATCAGAATTATAAGACACATTTCATCACTCTTGAAAAGTTGGGCAAATTGAGGTATATCCTCACAAGACAGCTGTTTCTAACTGAAGTTAAAGGTTCTTTCAATGTTTTCTGACTATTAGAAAACACTTCCTTCAATTTTGCAGTTGCAAACATTCCTCATTTTTTTTAAGATTCTTAAAGAATTTTTTTCTTAAAATGGAAAGATGTAGAGATACTTACTTTGATTAAGTGCTACTTATATCTTACATCAGTGTAAGAAATATATTTAAAATAATATGATATAAACAGAAGTTCATGACATCATCCATTAACAGAAATGTAAGTGACAACAAGGATTTTATAGTAAAGTATTTGTCTTCATGTGTAACTTAAGTAAGAATATACTATGGCAAAACAGAAAAAATGGGAAGGGATACTTTGCTTGGTTATCTATTCACCCTTATGGATCTGGTGGAGAAGTAACTGCAGCATCAGACATCTCATTAATACTTTCTACAAAATAAGCTACAGCTGTGCTGTGTACCAGCATCTCAGCTGTGGAGAGTTACGGTGTACTCATAACTACCAGTGGGCTATATTGACAGCTGTGTCCTCATCTGTAGATCATTTACTATGCAAAACTTACCAAAACGCAAGAAATCTCCTTTTCCAGTCTTAGCCTAGAATCATATTCAATCTGTTCAGGTACGAAGTCTCTTGCATGGAAATAACTGAAAGTCCTACTCTAAGGATTGCTCTAATGAAATAGAACCACAGCCACCTTGCTGGGCAGGTGTTACTGCAACCTTCTGTAGACTAAAGTTACATGCCAAGCCCTGGTCTGTCAACAGATTGAAGATCTTAGTGTGAGTGGAAGTGGAATTCAAGAATACCTGGTCTGTTATGGACATCTGATTAATGGCTATTCAGTTTAAAAGAAGAAAAGAGACAGGAAAAGAAGTAAATTAAAAACTCAGAAATGCAAACCTGAACAATGGTGGATAGTGAAAACAGTAACAGAGGGGTTTAGATCATGGACTGATAAGCCATTGAAAAAAACACTCCAATACAACCTGATGATATGTAGATAGAACTTTGATGAGAATAAGGGGAAATAAGACTGTGCTGAGTCTTACTGGAAAGAGCAAACTTATGTGTTATCATAGAATTATAGAATCATTTAGGTTAGAAAATACCTTTAAGATCATCGAAACCAACCATTAACCTAGCACTACCAAGACCACCACTAAACCATGTCCCTAAGTGTCACATCTACACATCTTTTAACCATGTCCCTAAGTGCCACATCACCTCCAGGGATGGTGACTCAACCACTTCCCTGGGCAGCCTGTTCCAATGCTTGATAATCCTTTTGGTGAAGAAATTTTTCCTAATATCCAAATCTAAACCACCAAATCTAACTGGCGCAACATTTACTCCTGTCCTATTGCTTGTTACCTGGGAGAAGAGACCAACACCCACCTCACTACAACCTCCTTTCAGGTAGAAAGGAGAGCAATAATGTCTTCCCTCAGCCTCCATTCTCCAGGCTAATCAACCCCAGTTGCCTCAACCACTCCTCATAAGACTTGTGCTCCAGACCCTTCACCCGCTTCGTTGTTGTTCTTCGGACACACTCCAGCACCTCAATGTCTTTCTTGTAATGAGGGGCCCAAAAGTGAACACCTCACCAGTGCTGAGTACAGGGAGACAATCACTTCCCTAGTCCCTGGCCACACTATTTCTGATACAAGCCAGGATGCTGTTGGCCTTCTTGGCCACCTGGGCACACTGCTGACTCATATTCAGCTGGCTGTCAACCAACATTCCTAGGTCCTTTTCTGCCAGGCAGCTTTCCAGCTCATCTTTCAGCCCACGGGGACAGCCTGCTCCTGCACCTTTAACATTTTCTTCTTGAAGAATGTCCAGCCTTACTGGACTCCTTTGCCCTTCAGGACAGCCTCCCAAGGGACTCTGTCAACCGGGCTCCTAAACAGGCCAAAGTCTGTCCTCTGGAAGTCCAAGGTTGTAGTTCTGCTGACCCCCCTTTTTACTTCTCCAAGAACTGTAAATGCGATCATTCTGTGATTGCTATGCCCAAGATGGCCTCCAACTGTCACATCACCCACAAGTTCTTCTCTGTTTGCAAACGACAGGTCCAGCAGGACCTCTTCCCTAGTTGGCTCACTCACCAGCTGTGTCAGGAAGTTATCTTCCACACACTTTGGGAACCTCCTATACTGTTTCCTCTCTGCTGTATTGTATTTCCAGCAGACATCTGGTAAGTTGAAATCCCTCACAAGAACAAGGGCTACCGATTATGAGACTTCTCCCAGCTGCTTATAGAATATTTCATCTGCCTCTTCATCCTGGTTGGGTGGTCTATAACAGACTCCCACCAAGATATCTGCCTTATTGGCCTTCCCCGTAATTCTTACCCATAAACACTCAATCCTATTGTCACCATCATTAACCTCTAGACAATCAAAACACTCCTCAACATACAGAGCTACCCCACAGCCTCTCCTTCATTGCCTATCTGTTCTGAAGAGTTTATAGCCATTCGTTGTAGCATTCCAGTTGTGCAAATCATCCCACCACGTTTCTGTAATAGCGACTATATCATAGTTTTCCTGCTGCGTGACGGCTTCCAATTCCTTCTGTTTGTTGTCCATGCTGTGTGCATTGGTGCAGATGCACTTCAGTTGGACTATTGATCCCACCATCTTTTTGGGAGGAGAAGCCCTAATTACCACGTGACTATTCTCAAGCACTTCCATGATTTCTAATACATCAATAACCCTTGCATCTTTGCTGCTGTATGGATCTCCATACACTACCTCCACTGAGATGGCAAATCAAAGAACCTTGCTAGCATACCATCTTTCAAACATTGGTGTGATGCCCCCAGGCTTATCTCTAGCGAGCCCGGTTTTCTCCCTTTCCCCCTTCAAATCTATTTTAAAGCTCTTTTAATGAATCCTGCTAACTCCTGTGCAAACATCCTTTTCCTCCTTTGAGGCAGGTGTACCCCGTCTGTTGCCAGAAAGCCTGTTGTTGTGTAAACCGACCCATGATCAAAAAATACAAAATTCTGCTAGTGACGCCAGGCTAGGAGCCAGGTTTTGATCTGCTGGCTCTTCTTGTTTCTCCCCTCATCATTCCTTGCAATTGGAGGCATAGAGAAGAACACTGCTTGTGCTCCTGACCCCTTAACCAGTTGTCCCAAGTCCTTGAAGTCTCTCTTGATTGCCCTCAGACTTCTTCTTGCAACCTCATCGTTGCCTACCTGAAAAATCATTAATGGATAGTAATCTGAGGGTTGTACCTGGGTAGGAAGCTTTCTCTTCACATCTTTAACCTGGGCCCCAGGGAGGCAGTAGACTTCCCTAAGAAGTGGGTCCGGTCTGCAAATTGAGCCTTCTGTTCCCTTCAGAACAAAGTCTCCTCTGACAATCAATCACCCTTCTTTTTTTCTTTATGGAAGCAGTTTTGATGCAGGGTGTAGGCCGACTTAACCTCAGCAACACCCCCACGCTAGATGAACTGTCATCCTCGTTCCTGTTGGGTTCCACTTTCAGACCCTCATAGCTATCATGCAAGGGCACCTGTGAAGGTGGGGTAGTCACAGAAGAGATGCACCTGCTGTGCCAGGATGGAACTTGTCACCATTGCACCCTATTCCTTAAGTCACTGTGTTCAGTCAGGCAGAGAGAGGGCTTGGAGTGTGTGAATTTGGTATGGGATGTTAGAAGGGGGCTGTGAGGGTGTGCAAAATGTTGTAGAGTATTCAGGAGAAGGGCCAAATGGTAGGGAAAGGGGGAGAGGTATAGTTGGAGTGGATCAGGGAGAAACAGTTATGGGAAAATGTAGAGGAGAGGGGACAGAGGAGATGATTGGCTGTGTGAGTGTGTGGGCATATTTGCTAGTGAACTTTAACAAGCTGGACTAGCCTGAGAGTAGAAGACTAGCTTCTGTAAAGAGCTAAGGTATGAGATCTTAGGAACCAGAAATGGATTCTGCATGGATGTAAAGTCCACGCTAATATTTATAGATTATCCAAAACGACAGTAAGCTTGTGAATCAAGCTTGTTACCCTCATGAGCTTTAATCTGCATTGTCTGCAAAAGAGGAGCAAGATGAGGCTGTCTGTGTGTTCTCCATCGTGTAAGTGCTGTTTGTGTTAATGGGGGTGACAGTAAAAGCCTTTCTCTCCTGCTTGTGCTATTGTGTGGCCGGCTGCATTTGTGTTCTGTGCCTATGTATTTGTATTGTTGGAACATGCACCCAGCCCGGCCACTGGCCGGACCCGGAAAAGAGGCAGAAATGCTGAAATGCAGAAGAAATGAGATTAAGCAATTTAGTCAAAAGATTACAGTCTTTTTTTTTTTTTGGCTGAGTCTATTCTGTTGCCACTATTTGTTTACACCCAGGCTGTTGAAGCTCTTTTTCCTTTCTTAAGGAATATTAATGACTGAAAATGAGTATATAGATCTGCAGTTTCTATGAAATCCTTTAATCTGTACTGTGGGAGTACAGTCTATTATAAATGCATACACATAACAGTCACTGACATTAGAAGGAGTTACTGGCACTCACTGAGTGGAGAATAGACAACACTGTTGCTGAATAAGTTACTCATCGGATCTTTCAAATGCATGAAGTTTCCTTAAAAGGTTCTTTAAAAGGAAGAGTTAAGAACACAAAAGAGAAGCTAGTATTTTTATTCAAAGGAATTTTGGCATTTAACTAGTGCACATTCCTTATCTGGTTGTACTAAATATTTTACCACAGATGATACTTTGAAACAAAGCAAAGTCACAAGCTGCTAATTTATATACTCATGTAGACCTGTGGATGTTGCAACACTTCTGAGTTTTATGGGTAATATAGGTTTTACGTCCTAATGTGTAGGAAATTAAGAGTCACAATGGTCTGAAGAGTGATGACTTCCCTGATAATAATGATAAACGGATTGAGGACTTGATGGATGTACCTAACCTAGTGGAGGTTAATGATGGTGCTCCCAAAAGATTTGATTTGGTCATGATAAATTGAAGATGACCTGCAAAGATAAAGTACAGATCCCGTTAACTTTACCAGAGCCTCCCCCTCATAGAAGAACTAGATCAAAGGGTGCATTGGGTGCTTTCTTACCCCCAAAATAGCAGATTTTTTTTGTGTCCTGTCCAGTGGCATCCACTTCTGACGCAGTTGATTAGTTCCTCCTCAGAGTAAACTACAAGGACAAATATCTATTACATGGTGGTTAAGTCTCTAACAGTGAAGATTAGCTTTTAATGGCAGAGCTTAACAGAAAAACCTCTGAATATATATATATATTGACATAGGTTTGGGGTTACGTTGCAGTGTAGTGCTGGGTTCATTAGAGCAGTGATGCTCCTGCTGTAATAGCAAAGTAATAACTTATGTGAAGGACTATACTAAAAGGGAGAATTGTGTTGGCTCTCCCCAGCTGCATGATACCATACGGCCAGACACCAGAGGCCACATGATCAGCAGAAAGAAGAGAGACAGAGAAGCAACACAACTGCATTTATTTTGGGGGCTTTCTGTAGGAAGATGATAGAGAATATTAATATATTCTTGTCAAATTTCTTATTGTTCTAAAATGTTTTTTATATCCGAAGTACCATTTTAAACACAGCCCTTGGTGGCAGTTAATAATCACTACTCTGGGAAACAAATATCAAAAACGTTGATGATTTTAAACCAAATTTTCAGGACAGAATGTCCATGCTGAAAAAAGCAATAAATCTTCCAGTGCACTTTGGCAATGTTCAGGAGAAATCAAAGATCTTACAGGCCCATAAGACTGAATGGCCCTTTTAACCTCATCCTCTCACTGTATATTGAACTAATAGGTGGATAGGGAAGTGTGAGGAAACTTGCATTATCTGTATCCCTACTGGGACTGGTTTTCAGTTGCTGCAGCTGTCAGTATGACCTTTTTGTTGAATTAAATTAGCTTAAACCCCCTGTTTTTCAAAGTCTACTTTTCCTTCATACAGTATTTGCATGAACGCAGAGGTGATTTTTGCATATTACATTTTAACAGTTAATTTTTAACACAATTAATTTTAACAAAAGGTAGGGGTATAGGTCAGAACACAGAAAGGACAGGTTAAAGAATATTAAATAACTTAGATATAGCCAAGTTGTCAAGATCTGATGAAATTAACTAAGCCAGAACTGTCTTTGAACCATTAGTAATTATGTTCAAGAACTCTAGGAGGACAAGCAGAGTCCTACAAGACTGGAGAAGGGCAAATACAGTACTATTTTTATAAAAAATGTGTGTGTGTGTATGTGTGTGTGTGAAATAAAACAGTCAGGAAAAAAAGTCTAGCTATATACAAGCCATCCTAACTTTGGCACCTACAAAGATATGATAACACATTTTTAAACAATCACTTTATGAAAGCCCAGAGAAAGCAGACCTGGTTCTGCTAAGAACAAATGTGTTCTCACCCCTCCACATTCATTTCTGAAGAGGACAACTGTGAAATGTAGGATGGAGACATATGTACAATATTAGCAAGATTTTTCACATGGTCAAAATATTCTAATACTGAAAGAAAGAGAATGTAGTCCAGGAGAAATTAGTAAGATATGATTATGTTAATAGTTTGTTACTGACATACGAGAGAATCTTATTTGTAGTAGGCTATTCCAATGTGATGCTATTTAGTATTTTTGTTTACCAACTAGGTCAGCAAAGTAGGGAATATATTTCTTTGTGGATCACAAATGATTGCATTTGGATGAACATTTTATGAAGTAGGGACTTTTAAGGATGGAAATGAAATTGGAGATGGTCCTAATGAAAAGAGAACCATCCAAAGTATATCAAAAGAAATTAACTGAAGACCAGTTTGAAGTAGTGCAGTTAAGAGCCATATCTCTATTGCAAAATTACAAAATTACCCTGCAGACAATGTACAGTATAATGAAGTACATAGGCAGTCGATGTTATGACCTTGTTGTAAAAATAGCTAAACTTCATGTAGGTATTTATTTACCAAAGTGTAGTATATAATACATGGGAGGTAAATTTTGCATTTTCCTTAATGTTTATTCAGCCTATTCTATTTTCCATTCTATTTTTGACACTACATTTTAAGAGAATGATATCAGTAAAACAGAAGTTCTTAAAAAAACCCCAACATCAGAAATGAGCAGGGACTGTGAGAAAGGGTTGAAAGAAAAGACCATGTTTTCTGTAGAGACGAGAAAGATGGCTTCAAATATATTGAATGTGATGAGAAAACCAGCAGTGGCCTGTTGCTGTATGTATGTAATCTCCCAAGCACTAGATTTTGTGCGGAATGTAGAAATCCTTCTCACAGGTAGTTCTTGAAAACAGGCTAGATGTGGTTTTGATCCTACCGCAGACAAAGCTGATGAACTATCTCGCTTCCTGAGTTTGTCAGTCCTGTTGTGTTTTCTGTGGCTGCATTTCATCCCTGCGTGTACTGCTGTGAACTGACACAAGATATTCTCGGTATATGCTGTTCTATGCTATTTTTTCTTTCAATTCAGGTACAGTTACAATTTACACATGTCACATTATAGTACATAAATTTTGGACTCCTCACAAACACATTTCTAATTATCCCAAAATACTGAGTATCAGCAATATTTTCTATGAGTTTTGTTGTCTATGGTATATAATTAGTCTGAACTAGATAGCTTTTCATTCAAAAAGGGTACCCCGCTGCCATTGGAATTGACTGGGTGAGTATTATCTATTTGTCCTGAATTAGGCTAGATATAACAGCCAAAATTATTCCTATTGCTCATTTCTCATTTCTCTCTTTACTTCCACTTCAACAATTCAATATTTTCTTAATTCTTTCAACAAATGAAAGTTAGTACAAAGTAAGAATTGGATATCTTTTTGTTAGCCTTCAGAATACCTGTCGCAGAGAAGATAAGTGGTTGGCCTACATTAATTTTATAAACATTGAGGAGTTTTTTCATCAGTTGTGTAGATTTGAGGAGGAAAACCATAAAGAATGCCACTGATTCAGAGAAGACAAATGCAGTTTACAGCAAGCCTGGTCGAACTGATGTCCTCTGAAAGTGATGCCAGAACAGAGAAATGAGAATCCAAATTCAAATAGTGTACTTTTAGATAATTCTCATAACTGGGCATGAGTTCATTAAAGCAGGTGCTTACAGAAGAAAAAAAATGTAGCTGCTAATCCCATGCTTTTTCACATCTCCAGATACTGAAAAGAGTTTACACAGGTAACTGACATTACAGATTCTATTAGATTGCTGTATTTGTATGGGCAAAAACTGTAGTGATATAATAACCACTCATTTTTGTTATGATAACTATTTTATCTTATTTTTTGCTAGCTCCTTTCTGTAAACAAGAAGTACAGTCATACTCAGGCGCTCTCCTTGGGAGCCTTGGGGTCAGAGATAATGGCAAAATTACCTCATTATAGAATAATTCTAGAAATATAGACTTAGATTTTTATGCTGTATGTTAGCTTTCAAACTAATAAAGGACTAAATATTTGCTTTTGCTTTTCATTAGCACTGATATAACCCCATTGTGAATGATGCAAATGTTACTAAATGCCACTGAATGAATGAATATGATAGTATGAACCCAGCAGCGTAAATTATATTCATTGCCATCTGAACTTTGTTTTCCATTTAAACAAGGCTAAAATGTACTCTTCATAGATACAAATACAATCAAAACTTTAATGTTGCAAATATTGTCAGTGTATAATAAAGGGCAGGAAAGCTCAAATGGTAGTTGAGGTAAATCATTCCACTCTGAAAGCTCAGTACCCCAAAATTTAGATTACTAGTCTGAACATAATAATTAATCTCGTCATAAATAATTCATAGTTTAACCATGTTAGAAAAAATGTTTTGGAAAAAAACCCACAAAACCTTAAAGCTGCAATAACTTTCGTATGTATGTTGCTTTTATAGCTATTTTGGAGAAAGAAAAATAACTAAAATATTTACAAGAAATATATTTAGAGTGCCGGAACATATAACATTGATTTTCAAGAATATTGAGTAACTATTTCATCTGTATCACTGTAATGTGGAACAAAAGATTCATACATGTTATATATAGACACATTTACATTCTGTTTTTCAGAGAAAACATTGCAGGCTATGCTGTTGATGGAACATCATTGGTGTGTATTAAGAAGACGAGACAATCTGCTTGCTACTCATTTTAGCTTGTGGATGAGCTGCAATTTGGATGGAGTGAGGATAATACACCATATTTTTATGGAAAAACAAGAAACATTTCCCATTCATATGGGAAAAAAAACCATCCAGCCCATTCTTGGGGGAACTGGAGCTCCTTATGTGTTATTTCACACAGAGTGATAGGGAAAATTTAGCTCTATTAGCCAAAATACCTTCCGCAGTTTGGCACTTTTATGTTATTGGGTAACAACATAGGATTGTGCCTTTATAATATCCTTGACATCTAAGTAATTATCACTCAACCTCTATATGGTACATGTAATTTTTATACTTACTTTACATCTTTTAAGGTTAAGGAATTCAGGATATTTTCAGGAAGCCGAGTAGAAATGCCTTTTGTAGCCTGTAACACTTAGAAACAAATTTATCAATAACGCTTATTCTGCATGTCTGCACAAATTTATCCCCTTTCAAATATAAATCCTCCATAGTCTCCATTTCGATTTCTTTTTAGGTTAGACCAAGCAAATTCCTCCACAAAAGGCAACTCAAGGTCACAATCCTCCAAGGATATTTTTATCAAATCAATCCTTCATAAAGCTTGAAATGTATAAAAGCATTATTGAACAAATAAGAAGCAGCATCTCTTTTAACAATTACTTGGCTCCATAATGAAATTTTGCAAACTTGTCTCCTTTAACTCACTGTAACAAATTCATGCCTGCCAGAAGTGGAATTTCCCTTTATTTAATTTTTCTAATTTCTCTTGAACAAACCGGGGGAAGGAGACGTGGCAGAAGGTGAATGGATAGACAATGCAATACGCAGAGCCCCAAAGGCCGAGAGTAAAAACATAAAATGAAATCATCAGATATACACATTTTGCATTAGAAAATAATAATAAAAAAATTAAAAAAATCCAACTAGCAGCCTAAGTCCAAGCCCAAAGCGAGCAGCTCACAAAAGCATTAACACAGAGGCATATGTGGTACATAAAAAGTACAGTATTCAAGAGACATCAACTCCAGATGTGTTTGTTTAATAGCTCAAGCAATTAAGATGTGAAACAGCCAGTCTTTTAGCCTCCTTAATGTTGCTTCCATCCTCATGTTGCGTTGCCTTAAGTTGGTTCTCTGTAGTAAATGACTCCAGCGAAGCTGACAGCTGGGTATTTCTGGGTATATTCTCTTTCCTCGTGGCCCAAGCAGATTATTGGAGCAGATTCCTGGTGCTCAGATCTGTCCATAATTAATCACAAAAAGGTGAAGTGCCCATCCATCTTGAGTTTTCAATAAATCTGGAGTTAACATTTTATGGATGCAAGTGGGCTTAATCTGAGTCAGGGAACAAAAGACTGAATTGTGAATAAGTAGGTGTCATTTATTTGACTCTGGCCTCCTATCTTCCTATTTGCGCCATTATTTAACTTGTAATACACTATTATTCTGCTCAGTGACATGTTTTTCTGGCACTGCTGCTGATGTACTTTAAGTTATACAATGCCACTTTCAATGCTTTGCCTTTTGGTCTGATTTTGAGATGTCAATTTCCCCCCTGCCCCCGGGACCATGAAAATCAATGTTTCATAACCTAAGCAAATGTCCACACTAATTCAGGGTAGTAAATGCACATAATTAATACAGCTTCAGTATACTTAAGATGAAGTGATTACACATTCTTTATATATGTACACATAGCATCGGGCTAAGTTTCCGTTATGTTATTCAAGCATGATGGAAATGTAAAAGAAGAGACAATCACGACTGCAGAGGTTCCTGACATGAGGATGGGGCCAGCTGTGTACTAGGAGTGGTCCAGTCTCTACTACTCTAATTAGTTTACATCCGAGAGCAAGTTACCATGGGAGATACAAGGTATTCCTTTCTCCAATCAAGCCAAGAAGCACTGAAAATCGCCCTACTCTGTGAAGCCTTTTGCTGTTTGTAAGCAGGATGTCTCTGAAAACTTGGTAATCCTTCAGTCTTCATCTTTGCCTAAGCAGAGCCAGAATTTAGCCCTTAGCAAGAATATATTGACAGATGCTAAAGACCTTGATGTTCCTCTGCTTTCAGAAAGATGTGCTAGTCCTCCAGGGACACAATGCAATTTTAGTTGAACAGAGGCATGCCTTGATTAGAGTTGAGCTAAGAGCAAACCTTCATATTTCTCACTTTGTCTAACTGTAATATAGAAGTTTGTTTTCATGCTTCTTTACTCCTGATAAGCTTAAGATTTTTCTCCAGAGTAATATTTCTAAGCCCATCTTGCCCTGCTACCTGTTCCTCTGTCCTCTGATACCTTATTTTCATGGATTGTGTATGCATTTGGAAGTCTTATCCTAAAAATGGTCTGCATGTTGCAGTGGAAATGCTTACTTTTTGTAAATGAATTTCTTTTTGACATATCTAACAAACAGATTGCATGGTTTTATTAACTAACTCTCTGTAATTCCACTGCATATTTGAGAGATCTAATGAATTCAGTTGAAGCAGACTCCCTTGAGTATTTCCCTTTATTTTGTAAGACTACAGGAAAGACCAGCCTTGACATCTTGTTAATCTATAAACCCCCCAGACAGTTAACAGTTCCAAGAGCTGCTGATAGAGAAGTTATCTAACATGATTATCGAGACAGTAATATTTATTATCTTGGAAGACTTCAACAACAACATAGATGAAGTCCCCATCTGCCTACTGAAATTTTCACCAAGGTTTCCTTAAAACAGTCTGACTCACACATTCATATATAGCTTTATGTACTGGAATGCCTGAACAGGACATGCAATATGGTTGCTTCCACAGTTTCCTCTCAGAGTAACAACAAAATTGTTGGTCAGCAGAGAAGACTTATGAATGATGGAGGAAAAACTTCCATAGGTGAAAGAAGGAGACCGCGGTCCTTAATGTCATGGAAAAGAAGAAAGAGCATCAAATTTATTACAATGAGACTAGAACCATCTTTCACTGATTTTTCATGCAGAAGTTCCTCACAAATGCTGATGCTAAAGAATCTGTAGGTAGAAGAGAATGTTTACGGCTGAGCAACTGATGATCTTTGCTTGTTGAAAGTGAGGTTTTTAAGTCCATCCATTTCTTGTGATGCAGTATGAGGTCACCTGGATCATCTGACTGTCTCAAGCGGCCTCATTAATTATGACCTCAATTATTTCAGACCAATATCTCTGTTAGCAATAAAAAGTAGGACAATAAAGAACATAGAATGGCATTACATTTCAGACATTTTTTATTGTATATACATTTTAAAAAATTATACAAATGCCCTAATGCTTGACCAAAACATTATTAATTTCTTATTTTTTATCCTAACTTGAAATATATCACAAGTATTTTCTGTTGTAGACAACAGTATTTTTTAATTCCAGCTCTAGAAAAAAAGTCAGAAAGAAAAATAGTTAACACTTTTTCACATTTAATTCCTGCTCATATGTTAAGAGACCATGAATAATGAGACCCAGAAAGGGGGGTAAATGGAAATACTGATATGAAGCTGTGTAACTACGTTTCATGCAGAGGAGGTATTCCTGGTTACATCACTTTGGGATGTGGACCACTATCTAGAAAATGCTCAAAATGCAGTGCACATTTCCTTATACCCAGGAATTTCTTATCAGTTTGACAATAATGCAATATTAATATGAAGTGATGACACTTGCACTGTGCAGTTCTATTATGCCTTCAAAATAATATTTACACAAAAATTAAACTTTATTTAATTTTATAGGAAGGAATATTTTATAGATGTGTGTGTATGCATGTCTAGGCAAAGCACAATAGGGGACTTAAGTTTGTTTATTTTCCCACAAATTAAGACCAAAGCAAGCAAACTTGTGTTACTGGAATAAGTTTAGATTGTAGTCTGATCAGGCTACAGAAAATTTCAGCTGAGAATATTGCACCTGTCAACTGTTTTTCATTTCAGGGAATTAATCAAGCTGGCTGTTCAGAGAGTTTTTGAGAATGTTCATTATTTCAGCTATTAATTTTTAAAAGCAGCAAATGTTGCAAGTCAACAGCATCCATAGAAATTGATTTATTGTGCAATTTACCTCATGCTACTGGAAGGAAACAGAAGGGTTTGTACATCTTCTACTCTCCCTCTCAATTTTCCGAGGCATCCGCTGTATGTGAGTATTTTTTTTTAAGGAAAATTATTTAACTGAAAATAATAGCATCCTTTTTGCATTGGTTTTACACCAATGTGGATGGGCAATATTTGACCACTTGCAAGAACTGCAGAATTTAACATTAAAGAGAATGAGAGACAAAAGCAATTACATCGAGAAATAGTCACAGAAGTGTAATTTAAAACTAGTGGAGTCTCATCGTAAGATTGCATTGAGCATCAATATAGTTCTCTAGGCTTCAGTCTCAGTGAAATCTATTAAGTGCTATTCTTTTATAATATGTATTTTGTGTACTTACCTGTGGGTCCCATAAAGAGAGGTTTTATATATCATTTAGGCAAACTTAGCTAGAGGGAAGCTTCTGTTAAACACCTGACTTAATGAGGCTTCTCGCTACAGACTCTAAGTGTCCTGTTTGTATTGGAGGGGAAAGATATATCAAATTTAGAAGTTTGGTTTTATCAGACACACTAATTCACACCATCCGAAGTATCTGAAATAAGGCCTTTATGCTAAATATGGTTTACAGAATGGTGCAACACAGTCACCTGGTACAAAAGTACATTTTGTGTGCTTTTTCAGTCTGTGGTATGAGATACTTTCTGTACAGCAGTGGCTAAAAGCCTGGTCCCACTGTGATTTATGGGAATTCAGTCAGGGCTAGGATTCAACCTCTGCTTCTTTTGGTGATGTAGTATAGCCTTGACTTGAAGGCTTTGCTATTTGCATGTCCATGGTAAAAGTGACAGAGAGTGAGGAGCCCTGCTCCACGGTAGATTCATTGTGGGGATTCCTTCCCTGAACAGCAGATATAACATGCAAAGTCTATGCTCCTATAACACTGATCTGACTGGAGAGCATTGGAATTTACCTGCTTATGCAAGGGTCCAAAGGGGGCAAAACCCCAACAAACCAACCAAAAAAACTCCCAACTATTCCAATAGATAACTCCTGAAGAGATTTTCTAAGAGTTTTAGAGGGAAGTGCAGACTTGTAGTAGAGCACAGACCTTCAAAAAGGTTATTAATAATTCAAGAGAGAGACATAAATCAGCCTGAAAATCTTGCCCATCTGGGTAGAGGACATCACACAGTTCATGAAAATGCCCAATATTATTAAAGGAATGGTAGATCTTCTCAGTCCTTTAAGATTCTAAAACTGTGGATCTGTGGATCAAAGATCTACACTAACGCAATGAGAAGGAAAGACCATATAACATTTTTATAGTGTTTGTCTGCTTGATAGCTTTGCTCAGGAAAATATTAACTTACTTTGGCCTTTCATATCTGAAATATAGTCCAGATTATGAAATGAATAACATTGCATTTGCTCTGACTAGAGAAATCCGGAGTGTGGGGACCACTATTTGTTTTACAAATCCTTTTTATATTACATATCTAAATATTCCACAGATAAAAAAGAGATGAGAGATCGCTCACATATACTTTTTAAAAAGAAAAGACAGTGTGAGATGATATTTCCTGAGCAGTTTTACAGGAGAGATCCACAAAGAAAGGAAGGCTTTTATGCACACATTTCCCATGCAATATTTTTACTTCCCATTAACTTCTTATTAATAACATAAAGTCCCTAAAACTACAGAGAGCTTAGGCTGTGTTACAAGACCTTTATAGAACCATTTATGTGTCTTAGCTTCAGGCTTTCATATAACCCTTGGGTGGGCATTCAATGACACCAAAACACACCTGTAGGGGGTTTGTGGATTAAGTAATAAGTGACGAGTCCCCTGCTGGGACATTGCTCTTATCATTATCATCTTGATCCTCAAAAATATTCAAGCTGGTAATGATTTTATGCTACCTACTGTGTAAGATTTCAGCTCCAGTGTAACATTTAATAAAGCATTATCTGTGGAGTTCAGTGGGGCTGTATCGATAAGACTTGCCTTTGTGAGGCTGAGCAGTGGTGGCTGTGTAACACAAACATGGGAAATAATGAAATAAAAACAAGCTACATGATATGCAGAGATAAAATTCCACTGCAACTAATGAAGAAAAAATAATAGCAAAAGGGAAAATATTGTAGAAACAGAATGCAAGCAAATAAAGCAATAGCAAAGAAAAATAACAAGAGCAAACTAAGAAATGAATAACAAATACTAAAACAATAACAAATAATGAACAATAACAAACTAGACTTCAGAAGTAATCAAAGTGAGAAAGAAAGGAAAAGTGTATTATACAAGAAGCGGATTAGTGTTGTGTGCTCTTGGGATCAACAACTCAAATTCCTTTCATAGGTAAAATGGGTTAGGGAATATTTTTGCCAAAGTTTTGCACATCACAATAAACACCTCACAGTTTGCTGCACTAATTGTTCATCAAGAGAGACCTCAGAATTGCTAACCTGTGGATTAGCATGCAGGTTCATGGAAGGAGTGTGATATGGGGAAGCACATAAGCTGCTTTCTGCTTGTCTCAACATTTGCTCAAAAATTAAAGGTATGGTAACTATTCAAGGGAATCTCTCCATTAACTTCAATAGTCTTTGGATTAGGAAGAGATAAAATGTACACACAGATGGATAAATGGAAACGATGTATTTAAATTTTGTTCATGTTGATTTCCTTCCATTTTCCTGTGAAAGTGATGTGTGTTTAACATTGGTCGGAAAAAAAAAGATGGAAGCACTTTTCACCTGCAGATACATTTTCTCTGAAATTCAAATGGTTTGTTAGGGTATGCACATCCAATTGATACTTTGTTTTGGCAAAACCCAAACCCACTTTTTGACAGAACAAGATGGTTTAATTTCTCCTTTGAAATGACTAAGCTTTTATTATGTTATTACATATATTCCACTGTATTTTGAGATCATTCAAAATCATATTGCAAGGCTAATTTAATCAAAATGAAGTGTTTTGATTGATCAAAATCAATTTCCAGTTATTAATTTCAGAATTTTCTTTCATCAAGTAATATCCGCCCCACAAGTTGCAATAAAGACAGATTTGAGAACTCAGTATGCTGTATGAAATACTCATCGTCTGCATGGAACTACTCCTATTGTTGTGCAGTCTTTAACAGTGGCATCTTCAGAGAATAAACATTTTAGGAAAAACACCTGGAAAAGTATTATGTTTCTTCCACACTTTTTGACCTTGAGGATATGACAAGAGCATACAGAGAAAGGGCAATCTCAGAGGGAGACAGGCAGGGGAGATAGCAGCTCATGAACGAGATGATGTAGCTTTCCGTCTGCAAAGAAGGAGCATTCTGCTACTGAAGAAACACAAGAGAGAGAAAGAGAGGGAGAAATATCAGCATTTGACCAGTCTCCTCCTAACCTAGTGGCCAGGGCACTCTTGACAACTGTCTCAGTTCACAGTTTTGATCTGTGTGTCTTCCCACGCCACCAGGAGAACCCGAAACAGCTGTCATCTGCAAGGGGAGGCATCACGTGTGATCCACATGTCACTGGAATGGGCACTGCATTTGTATGCCACAGGTGATGGTCCTAAAGGGGGATCCGTGTTCCCCTTTGTCCTCCATCAATTTCAATAAACCATCAGCTTCAGGTGGAACTAGTCACTCTGGAAAATTCCTGGCCTTCTCTAACAAATTCCGCAGCTGGAGGTCCAAACTATCCTGCACGTGGCAGCAGCATGCCCACTTCATGCCGCATATCAATATCCTTCAATTATTGCTGTGAAGGAAAGGTTATCTCACAGACAAAAACCCTCCAACTGAGATTTCAGTGCACTCTTTGTTTTCTGTGTTTGAAATGCTGTCTTGGCTTCACAAAACTTACTCCTTTAAGACATTGGATTTTAATGACATAAAAAAACCACTGAGCCAGCTGTCACCGTATTACAAATGTGAGTTTGAGAGCAAAACCAATGAGAGTTTGAATCCACCAGGACTAGAGTTATTGCAGAAAAGGTCTAAGGTCCTCTTTCTACACTGCTGACTGTGGAGGCATTATCGGATTGTAGACTGACATTTTTAGAGGAGTGAGGAAGGCTATGATATTGAAATGATCAAGTAAATTATGTTTAGATGACCCTAACCAGCCCCACAGAGAAGCCCCTTCCTCCATACTCTCCTCCTGCGCAGCCGCTGACAAGTTTCCTTTCTGACTTCAAGTGTGGCAAACTGTTTACAGCCATGAATAAAGCAAACCAGCTACGTAGCTGAGGGCATATTGACAGTGCAGGGGAGCACTGCATCCACCTGTGTTAGCCACAGAATAAAGAGCACGCTTGGTTTCTGCCTTACCTGAATAGCAAAGTTCAGATTCCTGGGCAGAGCCTGGTGCTGCCCATTATTATTCCAATAATATTCCAAACTCCAGTTTGCCAAAGTTTGCACTATACTAAGTTTGCCAACCAGAATAATGCTGCCTCAGGTGTCTTTGATCTATGCTTGAAAGCTCAAATGACCAGGAGTTAGAAGGACAAAGGTTTTTCTTTGCATTTTGTCATGGTTTAACCCAGCAGGCAGCCAAACACCATGCAGCCACTCGCTCACTGCCCCCACCCCAGTGGGATGGGGGAGAGATTCAGGAAAAAAAGTAAAATTCATGGGTTGAGATAAAAACAGTTTAATAGGACAGTGAAGGAAGAGAAAATAAAAATAGCAATAACAATAACAATAACAATAATAATAATAATAATAGAATACACAAGTGATGCACAATGCAATTTTCACCACTCACTGACCGATATGCCTAGTCTGTTCTTGAGAAGCGATCACTGCCTGCCTGGCCAACTCTCCCAGTTTATATACTAAGCATGATGTCACATGGTATGGAATATCCCTTTGGCCAGTGTGGTGGGTTGACCCTGGCTGGGGGCCAGGTGCTCACCACAGCCGCTCTATCACTCCCCTCATTCACTAAACAGGGGAGAAAAGGCATAACGAAATGCTTGTGGGTCGAGATAAGGACAGGGAGAGATCACTCACTAATTATCGTCATGAGCAAAACAGACTGAACTTAGAGAGAAAATTTATCTAATTTATTACTAAGCAAAACAGAGTAGAGGAATGAGAAATGAAATCAACTCTTAAAACACCTCCCCCCACCCCTCCCATCTTCCCGGGCTCAACTTCACTCCTGGCTTCAACCTTCCCCCCCTCAGCGGCACAGGGGGACGGGGAATGGGGGTTACGGTCAGTTCATCTCACGTTGTTTCTCCCACTTCTTCATCCTCAGGGGGAGGACTCCTCTCATCGTTCCCCTGCTCCAGCATGGGGTCCCTCTCACGAGAGACAGTCCTTCACAAACTTCTCCAAAGTGAGTCTCTCCCACGGGCTACAATCCTTCACAAACTGCTCCAGCATGGGCCTCTCCCACGGGGTGCAGACCTTCAGGAACAAACTGCTCCAGCGTGGGGTCCCCCACGAGGTCACAAGTCCTGCCAGCAAACCTGCCCTGGTGTGGGCTCCTCTGTCCACGAGTCCACAGGTCCTGCCAGGAACTTGCTCCAGCGTGGGCTTCCCACGGGCCACAGCCTCCTTCAGGTGCCTCCACCTGCTCTGGCGTGGGGTCCTCCATGGGCTGCAGGTGGAATCTCTACACCCCCTCATCCTTCCTCCATGGGCTGCAGGGGACAGCCTGCCTCACCATGGTCTTCTCCATGGGCTGCAGGGGGATCTCTGCTCTGGTGTCTGGAGCACCTCCTCCCCCTCCTTCTGCACTGGCCTTGGTGTCTGCAGAGTTTCTCACATCTTCTCACTCCTCTCTCCGGCTGCAAAAGCTCTAACGGTTTTTTTTTTTTTTTCCTTCTGAAATATGTTATCACAGAGGCACTGATTGGCTTGGCCTTGGCCTTGGCCAGCGGTGGGTCCATCTTAGAGCCGGCTGGCATTGGCTCTGTCAGACACAGGGGAAGCTTCTGGCAGTTTCTCACGGAAGCCACCCCTGTAGCCCCCCCGCTGCCAAAACCTTGCCACGCAAACCCAACACAGCCAGTTTGGGTCAGCTCTCCTGGCTACACTCCCTCCTGGCTTCTTGTGCATGTCCTCACTGACAGAGCATGGGAAGCTGAGGAGTCCTTGACTTAGTATAAGCATTACTTAGCAACAATTAAAAACATCAGTGTGTTATCAACCTTATTGTCATACTAAATCCAAAACACAGCACTATACCATGTACTAGGAAGAAAAGTAATTCTATCCCAGCTGAAACAAGGACACATTTATAGCTGAACCTTTAACTTCTCAACCACTGAACTTCTACATTAGAGAAACACAAAAAGATTTAGGAATCTTTGCTAATCTAACACTATCTTCCACTTTCTTTCGTTACAGAATTGGATGAGAATGTGTTGAGGTCAAATGCTGGTTATGCTAACAACTTTTCTGCTGAACCGGGATACTGAAAATCCAGAGCACATAGACGTGCAATTCTTAGAATTTCATTGCCTTAAGTCAAAGCTGAATTCAGCAGGGATCTCATTTTACGATAACTAGTATCATTATAACATAAACTGAGGTTGAAATAAATGTTGGTATGCAGTATTAAAAATAACAGTTCATGCTGGCTTGGGGTTTAGGAGGTTAACTTGGGAACAGACACATTTTACAAATGATTAAAACATCAGAATCTTTTATCTGTCTGCCTTTGCTATTCAGCTGTGTAATTTATTTTACTGTAGCTTAAATTTTGCACTGATACAACAGTGATGATCACAGATGCTAAGACTTTATTTTTTAAATTACTTCTCTGTATATTATATCATATTTCTGTACAATCTTATCTATGGCTGTTAAATTAGTCCTAGGGAAGCTTAGGTTGTTGTCAGAGATATCATATAAGCATCCTGAAAACACTGAGGAAAAGATAATTGAAATATATGTAATGGCTAGATCAGTAAATCAGGTCCAGTCTGGTTTATACCATGCTCGAAGTAACCATCGAATGCCAGAAGTCCCATTTATAACAGCGCAGTTCCAGTGGGAGAGAAGGTGCTGAGTTTAAACCAGGGTATAAGTCTCAAGCAACTCTATCAAATTTAGTGCAGTTTCTTTGGATTCAAAGCTACAAGTGTGAGAGATGATTTCATTCTCATGGTGTTTCTAAGTGCAGGAGCAGGGAATAGAAAGTTGAAACAGCTTCTGTCTCTTTTATCTTTGCAGGAAAATTCTGCAAGGCTGGGTAGGACTGCAAGCATACACTCCAATTTACCCTCTCCGTAGAGTTTGGAGATATACCCTTAACCCATCCACTTGCGTGGCCACTCTTCGGTGTGTGAGTCTTCATGCTCTGTTTAAAGTTCCCTTTGGGTCTGAGTGAACAGGAGAGGAATCTATCAAAGGGCTGCAATGAGAGGATGTGTTCAACGAGAGTCCTAAATTCATGTGGCATTTAGGGGTAGATTTGGACCTCAAATTCTGCCCACATCTCATGTTAAACACTTTTGTATTATGTTTTGGTTGTCATCTGCTTGATATTTTGAAAATGTTTAACCTTTGTTTTTTCCTAGATTGAATCAGATCCAAATTTCGCCAGGTATTTGAGAAACATTAAAAATGGAGGAAAGTAGAATCTGAAATTAGTGTACTGCTTTACATTATTTTCCTTTTTTGTGACTCTGCCTGCATTAGAATGAACTCTGTGCCTTATTCAATTAATGTCCTCATGACAGCCCTCAGAAATGAAAAGAGTTAAAAACTCACAGGGGAACTGTAATGGTAATGTGTCCTGAGAGATATTCATTTGGCCCCAGCTGTCCATTTTATTCTAAGTGCTAAATGCTTTAATATACATAGACTATCATTTACATAGCAAGTGGCTATGCCAGATGAATTATTTATTTTGTGACAAATACCTAATACCCAATGTACTGTCAAACACAAAGAAGTTCCTTATTTGACCCCCATGTGTAAATTTGCATTATAGAATTCATTATCTTTGCACATAAGTCACATTGAAGTTATGTGCAGATATCTGTCAGTGGAGCTGCAGATTATCGCAGCTTTGATTTAATTGCACTGTTTGCTCTTATGCTACACTTGTGTAGCAAGGAACCTGATTTTTAAGCTTCGTGCCGTAGAAGCTGCTCATATATGTAACAGCTGCGCTTCTAATGTAAAAAAGGTAGGTGAAACAGAAAAACAAACTCAAATTATGATGAAAATGTTATGAAAGTCAGTAATTTGTATGTCAGACAAATTGCACCAGGATTTCTTATGCCTGGATGAAGACAGATCGGGATGTAAACCTCCCAAAATCAAGACAATAAAATCAGGTCTGTTTCTGCAGGCAATAGGCGACCTGATCTTATGCAGCCAGCTCTCTGTTTACATTCCAAAAAAGTTAAAGATGTCAGCTTGAATAGGAAATCGTATCATATCAGATTTACTATTCTTATACCACATACAGCTCTGTTAATTCTCACAAAGTCTCACATTAATCTTTGATTCTCTCCTTAGGATCTAAATCTCATAGTCACTATATTTTAACTGTAATGATTACAGAATGTGACAGAGTCGTTAAGACCTATCTCAGGAAAAATATTGTACTGCTCACCTTAGTAATTGTTTGCCAAATTTGACATTTGTTAGCATGTCTTTATATGACAGTTATCTGCATAGTCCTCAGTGGTTGGTGTATCATCTGACATAAAGGAAATGCTGAGTTCGGAAACATTACATCTTCTCTCTGAAATTGCAAGGGTATACTTCAAAGGATTCTGGGATATGACTTAATCTGCGTGCACAACACACAAAATTAAGATGTTTATTTACATAATTTGGAGCCATAAAACAATGTTAAAGATCTCACAGAAACAGTCCATCTTATACTTTTTTGTACGCTTAGCCTTTTGGTTTGACATTTGACATAACTTGTGGAGAGAAAGAGTAAATAAAACATTTCTGAAACTTGAAAGAGATTTTGCCTGGGATGAAGTCAGAACAGGAAGGTCAGGTCAATTTTTATTGAATCAGTCCAGTTTCCCATCCTTTACTGAGATACAATTTCAGAAGCTGCTGCCTTCTAGGCTGGCTTGTTTTAGCAGTTCTGCAGATGAGAGGGAGTTTAGAGTACCCAAGGATTTTCATTCTGTAGGTTAGAAAGTTGGTATAGTCACAGACTGAGCTCAGCCAGAAGGAGTTTATGCCTGCTAAAAGTGAACTGAAAATTAGTGTTGACCCTGAAAAAGCTCTTCTGTAGTTGGAGAATTTGTTTATCTGCACTTTGGCACATCTTGGATAATGAAAGCCTTTGAAGCACAATAGGCCAATTACAGTCCTGGTGTGAATGGGCACAATGCCAGTGAAACCAGTCGAGTTGTGCCCACTCACACCAGGTTTGAATTTGGCACGTTGCCTTTGTCAATGGCAAAACAATGTTTTCAAAAAATTCCTGGCTGAAGCTATGCTGCATGGAAAATGCATTCATTTAATATGTTTATTTGCATAACAGATCTGAGCTTCAGCAGAGTTTATTATTCATTATTCAAACTCATTCCCTTCCCAGCCAGCAATGAGATGCACATCAGAAAGGCTAGTCAGAAACTTTTAGAATTGAAGAGACCTTCTTCTGTTTGTTTTTTATTGCAATCTCACCCTACTTCTTTCCCCGCAAAGAAACAACTGGAATGCTGGGCCAAACACTTCAAAAATAAAAGTTCAGGAATAGATAAATATAAGGTCCTATTCAGATACCTGCCTGTCTTTCAGTAGTGCTGTGTTCTCTCTGGCTCTTCTGCTGATGCAGTCTTTGATTCTGAAACAATCCGAGAGAAATCAACAGGACCCCAGCTTTTAATCAGGTAGAGACCTAAATATGGATTTAGATGGCTGACTTTAGGCTTCTGTTTTTGAATATCTTACCCCAGATTATCAGAATTATCACAGATTATCAGATTTTCCAGTGAAATCTTCCAGTAAGAAGGCTTCCTTTAAGAGATGGAAGACAGTCTATTTCTATGGGAAGGAAGTTTCATTTCCTCTACTACCCTATATGAAATTCTGTGTATTTGGTACCATAGTATTGAATAATGAAGCTTGAACAGTCAGATAGTACACATGGACAGATTTCTGAGGGCCCATGAGGTCAGTGTTACAGGCTTTGCTTCAGGTAGGATACAGGAAAATGAAATGACTCAAATGTGTAAAGAAATTGTTCCATAATGTCATCTATCTGTTTTCTCCTGTAAAGTTACCAAGAGAAAAAGTTTTTAATGATTTTTTTGGCCACTCTTAGAGGTAAAGAAAACAAGTCCCTTAAGACATTTAAGAGAAAAGGAGGTATTTTTGGAAGCTAGGGGCTAGTGGCTTAAGGTGGGCAGTATATCACACTGGTGTCTGCTTGCAGGGAAGAGACGGTCCCTAGCTGGGTCCATGACTAGTGTCTCCCTTTCCTCCTCCAACTAAGTTCTTTGGACCTGCTTTTTTAGGCAGCTTTTTTAAAAGTAGTTATGTGAGCAGGGTGATACAAATAGGAGTTTCCAAAGAGAAGTTTGAGGAACGTATGTTAACTGTGGGGTTAACGTGCAGCTGAGCATGATAGTATACGAAGCATAACCAGAAAGCCAGACTCCTGCAGTTGCAAGGGCTGTCTGAGGATGCCTGAAATCATGTCTTTCATTGGGAAGTTGTGTGAACTCTACCTGTCAAGGGTGGAAGGGGCATTGCTATAGGTGTATTGAAAGGTTTAATCTAAAAAAAAAAAAAAATTAAGATATGGGGAGAAGAGCTGCAGGAGATGGCACTTAAACTAGGAAACATCCCTGGCTGTGAAAACATCGGGGGCATTATGCATGCAGAGTCCTCAAATGATACAGAAACTCATTGGTCAACAGAAAGTATGTTTGCTATTCCTAAGGAAAGGAAATGGCTTTTGCTGGAAGGACACAGCGAGTTTCAGCTCTGAACAGCACCTGCTGAGATCCAGAACAAAATCACTGTTCCAGCAACAACTGAGGATCTAAATTCTAATGGCCTAATCCTGTCTGGCTGTTCCAGATGAAGGTCTGTGTATTGGGTTTGCATGGCAAGGTTTCCGTAGCAGAGCAGCTACAGGGGTGGCTTCTGTGAGAAGCTGCTAGAAGATCCCCCTATGTCCAATACAGCCAATGCCAGCCGGCTCCAAGACAGACCTGCTGCTGGCCAAGGCTGAGTCCATCAGCGATGGCAGTAGCACCTCTGGGATAACATATTTAAGAAAGTAAATAAGTTTGTACAATGGCAATTGCAGCCAGAGAGAGGAGTGAGAATATGTGAGAGGAACAACTCTGCAGACACCAAGGTCAGTGCAGAAGGAGGGGAAGGAGGTGCCCCAGGCACAGGAGCAGAGATTCCCCTGCAGCCCATGGAGAAGACCATGGTGAGGCAGGCTGTCCCCCTGCAGCCCATGGAGGTTAACGATGGACCAGATATCCACCTGTAGCCGATGGAGGACCCCATGCTGGAGCAGGTGGATGCACCCAAAGGATGCTGTGACCCCATGGGAAGAGACAACATGTGATGAACTGACCGCAATCTCCATTCCTCATCTCTCTGTGTTGCTGGGGGAAGGAGGTAGAGAAAATTGGGAATAAAATTAAGCTCAGGAAGAAGGGAGGGCTGTAGGGAAGGTGTTTTAGGATTTGATCTTATTTCTCATTACTCTTCTCTGATTTGATTGGTATAAATTAATTTCCCCAAGTCGAGTCTATTTTGCCTGTAACAGTAATTGGTGAGTGATCTCTCCCCGTCCTTATCTCAACCCATGAATCTTTTCTCTGCACTGTCCAGCTGAGGAGGGAGAGTGATAGACTGTCTTTGGTGGGCACTTGGCATTGAGCCAGGGTCAACCCATCACAGTCTATTATCGGGAAATATATACAAATATATACATATACAGTATGTTTTCACTTGCTGGCGTTAAACACCCAGATCTATAGAGTAGCTGGCCCTGGATCCCTGGGAATGTTCCTCCCCAGGCCACCTTATTCCATCATTTCCCTGCCTTTGGTTCCTCCTCTAATCATTTCGTAATGAATCCCCAAGGCCCGCAGCTCCAGTTCAGCTGTTGTTACTTAGACCTACACACACATGCACAGACACATGCACGATGGACTGCCCCAGTAGCTGGCCTTACGCTCCTAGTTTAATCTATATCTAGCTACTGGATCCTCTGATATCCCAGCTGCTTCATGTACAGACACACACATGCAAATGGGTCTTCCTGGTAGGTGGTCCAGACTGATGACCTTACCAGTAGCCAACTGCCAGACCTTGCATCCTCCCCAGATGTTGAATTGGACCTCCTTGTCCCTTCAGTAGCCAGCACTTGGGCTCTCTAGTCTCTCCAGTATCTCGTCCAGACTTACAGCTGCTCTAATATTTGACTACTGAGCTTCTATCCTTCTCACTAGCTAATTCAGCTTTATCCTTGCTAGTGATTACACATTGACATATACACCCACACAAGGTGCACACAATCTGGTGTCTCCAGTTTCTGGCACCCTGGGCACATAGTGCTTATGACCCAAGGTCCCCACACCAATTGCTGGCACTTAGACCTCCACACACACACATGCTCACAGAATACAGAGTACTCTCATTCAGGAAAATAAGTAGAAATGGAGTTTAACGAGAAGACAGGACAGACTGTGCAGATCAGATGTAGGGCATGGACAGGCATAAGTACTAACCAGCAGCCTGTTTATGTGCTTGTTTGGCTGGTTTATCACCTTATTTCTCTATTATGTCACCCTTGTTCCTCCCCAGACCACCTTATTCCATCATTTCCCTGCCTTTGGTTCCTCCCTTAATCATTGCATAGTAAGTCTTGTGCAATCTCAAGAAGCTTTTCCCCTGCATCCCATAAGAAGTCTCATACCTCTAAAGGCAGTATCTACCCTCAGTCTGTAAGGCTGCCTGGGGAGCCTATCCAACTGTCCAGTGGTGATAGTTTCCACTCCTGGCCCATGGGGATGACACCCTTCTGGGATCCCCTAGGAGAGGATGGGCCAGGGGCTCATTCCTGTGCCTCTGAGCTCCTTTGTGTGTGTGGAGATGAACTTTTAATCACCTAACCTACCGATTTCAACATGTAACTGTTAGTACATGAGATAGTTGTCTAGATCCTTGTTATGGTCACTATCAACATGTTCAGTGAAGCCTGCAGTATTCACCTATGCGCTTGTGTCTACTGCCATCTGAGACTCCACAGAGAAGGAAGACCTCTGCTCAGAGCTGACAGATGCTGTGCAGTAGCTCCAGGGGGTGCTCAAGTTAGTATAGAAACAGCTGGATGCCAGGCAAGATAAGCTGTGAGGTCTCAGATGGTACTAAAAGCTACCATGTGGGCAACTGAGTTTAACTTACAGTGATGGATCAGTGGAATCTCCCACTAGGCTCAAACAGTCATTGAGTAGATAAAATGGAGATCTCTCCATTGACCATAATAGCATTTAGTCATCTATTCCATCTATCAACATCTACATATAAAGCACTTGTATTTAAATAGGTGTTATCAGTAGATAAATGGACAGTTTTCTCATCAGGTATTTTTTTGTTGGGAGGTCCTGACTGCCTTGTCGTAGTTCGTGAGGTAGACAAATGGCTGTCAGTGACTGCTGTGACTGAAACATGTCATGAAAGCCAGGATACATCAGAGTGGTGCAGGGGCAATCTTGCTTTCTTTGTGGTCCAAACGGCATTCTTCTACTGGTTCACAATAGCAGCAGAAGTGGGGAGAATAAGCAGAGTCATGAAAAAAAGCAGAGGGGAAGGCTCGAAAGAGAAACTGAAGCCAGTTTTATATCCAGTAGTTAGAAGAAACAGCAGAGAACTCTCTATTATCCAACAGCTTGGGAATAGAGTACCAGACAGCGTCTTTTGCTTCCTTGCTTTTTTTTAACATATACTGCAGTTTGAAAAATGTGGCATGATATATTACAGAAAGAGCAAGGTTCAAAGACCAAGTGAACTGAAATAGAGGATGGATGAGACAGAAGAGTTACAAAGGAAGACGATAAGCTGATGAGTCTGTCCCTGAGGTCAGGATATCTGAAGGTGATCTTCAACATTCCTTCCCATTGAAGACCTGCAGCAGAAACATTTGCTGCGATAGTGACTGTGCAGTGTGCAATGAGCTTAATTTCCTCTAAAATATTTGCTAACACTTAAAGCTGTGTTAAAAATTCACATTGTTTATAGTTCTATTTGAATAAATGCGGGAACAAACATTCCTCTTCATGGTTTCAGAAGATGGCTAGTTTTGTAGCATAAAATATTTTTCTAAGTCCTGCCTCAGGGCAGTTATTGAGGCCACGAGTTTTATTTCCCAAAGTTGCATGCGCAGATTGTTAAACTCTTGTTCTTTCATATCTGTCATATTCACTAAAGGTCCAGGACTGCAAATGTAAGCTTCAAGTCATACTTTACCTGTTTTTACAGGTGACCACTTCAGCACACAATGACAAACAACAACTGTCATCATGGAACTCAGGGGGAAAAGATTTTAAAATGTTTCTTAATATTTCTGTAGGAAGAAAAAAATGATTATGTGAATTCAAGGAACAGTAGCTTCTTGTTGGTTGGTTTTGGTTTTTTTTTTTTGGTGTAAACACTGTGAGGATTTCTATGAGAGCTTTTCTGTATATGGAACTATAAATAGTTCAGAAATATTTTAACGCTTCTGGTGTATTTAAAATGTGTCCATTTGTTTTTCTGTGGTGAATCCACTGGTAACTAGACATAATATTTGTAAAATTGGCGATGTGAATATTTATGATTAAGGTTTTTCCTTTCTACTTTTTTAATCAGTAAAAAAATGTGTGTGCAATCAAATTGAAGGAATTAATGAATTCCGTTCCTAAATGAAAGCCTTATTTCTAGCCCTAAAGTTTAGGAATGGGTTTTCTATTGTATTGGAGGGCTTTTGTTTTCTGGCTCTGAATACTCTATCTTATTTAACTTTTTTTAAAGGTATAAATAAGAGAAGGATCGTTTATGAAAACTAAGTAACATTAATCAGAGTTGGTGTGAGATGTTACACAGGGATTCCAAATTCAATCAAGAATGAATAAATTCCTTTTCTGGTAAGCATGAGACAATAAAAATAGCAAGGTGCTCGTTATGCACTATATTTTATCAATGCATTTCCCATTTAATTCAACATTCTCTTCTCTCTTCCTTTACTGTATCATTGCAGAATTCTCCTACATTTTACCAGCTATATTCTTAATGGATATGTTAAGATATAATAGAGTAGATGATAATAAAAGTAGTATGCAGTAGTTTCATCCCGGTTCTTCTAAGTCTCGAACAGTAACTCAGAGATAGGCCCTCTAATGTGATAGGATGTTGAGAACAAACATTAGCAGTGACAGATGTGGACTTGGAATCACTACTGTACTGGGGTTTCAGCCTTAATTCAAATCCTGTATCACATGACTTCATTTAGAGGTGTGGATCCTTGACATGTTCATTTTACTGTGACTCCTTCCTAGATTTTCACTTTACCACTCACTACTTGTCTGAAATGAGGAATCACATCTAGTGGACACTGCCCATTTCTATTGCACTGGAGTCATCTCTCATGTTTGTCCATGAATTTATGTTCCATTGAGCCACTTCCTCTCAAATGCCAACATTCTTCTCAGTTTGTATTGTTTATATCGAGTCTAATATATTAACACATACATATCAGCAGCATGACTACTCTAGGATCAAACTATTTGCTCATGTTTTTGAGAAAAGTAGGAGTTTTATGGGCTAATGATTTGTTGAACATTGCATTAGATTGTTCTTCTATGTTAGCACTTCTTGTTGCACCAGATTTGTGATGCTAAGCCCAAGGTGGGGACTGAAAGGTGACACTTGCATATGCTTTTTACTGACTATGAATAAGGGACTGGATGAATTTAAAGTCCCTTTCCTGAGAAAGCATTCTTTCCCTCTTCTGGTCTCCAGTAATTCATTACGGAGCTTACTGCAAAATTTGTCTTTCGGGAGTTGGAGTGTTATTTAGAGGAAAATACAGTGTGGAGTAGAATTATAATCCATGTTGAATCTGCCAGTTCCTGATTTGCCTGAGATGTGATCACGGTTGGAGAAAGGGTGCTGTTGCTATTTGAATTGATTACATAACCTTGCTTTATTGTGCTTTAAAACTTAGGTTAATGCTATGCAAGGATGTAGACAGATACTCTTTGATGTGAAGTGTTTAAATCAAAAGGGAAAATGAATAAATAATTAAACTGTCTGTGTAATTTTTCAAGTCCTAATCATGACCTGAAAATTAAACTAGGTTTTCTGTGCCTTGCTGGGGAGAAGAAGGTGCACTATGGTTCAAAAATAGATTATGATAAAGAAACCTCAAGCGAACCGCATTAAGTTCAGCAAGGCCAAGTGCATGGTCCTGTGCTACAAGACCAAGTGCACATGGGTCAGGGAAAGCACAAATGCAGCCCAGGCAGAGAATGGATTTAGAGCAGCCCTGAGGAGAAGGACTTGGGGGTATTGATTGATGAGAAGTTCAGCATGAGCCAGCAGTGTGCGCTTGCAGCCCAGAAAGCCAACCGTGTCCTGGGCTGCATCAAAAACAGCGTGGCCAGTAGGTCGAGGGAGGTGATTCAGGCTCTTTACTCCACTCTTCTGAGATCCCACAGTACAAGAAAGACGGAGCTGTCGGAGCGAGTCCAGAGGAGGGCCACGAAGCTGATCAGAGGGCTGGAGCACCTCTCCTGTGAAGACAGGCTGAGAGAGTTGGGATTGTTCAGCCTGGAGAAAAGAAGGCTCCAAGGAGATCCTATAGCAGCCTTCCAGGGGGGCCTGAAGGGGGCCTACAAAAAGCTGGAGAGGGACTGTTTACAAGGCCCTGTTGCAATAGGACAAGGGGTAATGGCTTTAAGCTGAAAGAGATTTAGATTAGATATAAGGAAGAAATTCTTCCCTGTGAGGGTGGTGAGGTACTGGAACAGGTTGCCCAGAGAGGTTGTGGATGCCCCCTCCCTGGAAGTGTTCAAGGCCAGGTTGGATGGGGCTTGGGCAACGTGGTCTAGTGGAGGGTGTCCCTGCCCATGGCAGGGGGGTTGGAACTAGATGATCTTTCAGGTCCCTTCCAACCCAAACCATTTTATGATTCTATGAAAAAAATATAATAAAGACAAACAATTGTTTTGTTTGATTTCTTTACTTTGCATCTTTTCTAATATTTAAACTATTATGAAGCATCTATCATGTGATGACAGGATTCTGATACCTGAGTGAACTACAGATAAGAGAGTACATTTTTAGAAATATAGTGGTAGTATTTATACATTTGCATTCTTTTTATCTTAACTGCACAAATTAAAAAATTTGGAATATACCAAATTGAAAATTTGGCTTGTAAAAACACATAGATACAAACATAATGATATTCACACTGCCAGTTGCACCAATAAAGTTCTCTCACCTGTAATCCAATATACTGAAATTGGTATTAAAACTGAGAAAATAAATGTTGTATGATACAGGAAGAGAAGGGTCTGGAGAGAGATGGAGAGAAAGAAAGAGATCTGGGCATCAGAACTTAGAGCAAACACGAGTTTTGTACTTTATAACATGACTGAAATCCTTTTCTTTTTCTTTTCCTCTTCTTTGAAATGTGATTCACTAAATGTCTGTTGTCAGCTGGTACTACTTCTTACAATATATTTTATCACTGTTCTTTTGGGAGGAATGCTGGATGCTGCAAAATAGTATTCATTTGGCTGCTTAGTTTTCAATTAAACGGTGCAATATGAACTGCAGTAACTCAGGCAGGGGGATGGTCTAGATGAACCAATGCTGTTTTGATCAAAAATGTTTGCTGCTCTGAACATAGCATATAAGCCAGCTGCTGTGAATAAATGTTCTCTTTTTATGGCCATTTAAATCAGTGCTTGTACTTCTGTAAAAAATTACTGTAAAGGAAATTGTAGATATGGGAGACTTACTCTAGATAATATTTTGTGAAAATGTAACACAGATATATAAAGGCATGTTTAGTTTAACATTTTTACAAAGATGAAAACAAGATAATGTATTTTATAAACAACTGAGTAGGAAGTGTACAAGGAATTTTTAACAAAATGCTTGGGAAACAAGGAATTATCTACTGTAATCAATCCATCAGGCTTAAATGATGACTCTCTAATGACTTATCAGTCAGAGCAAGACCTCCTTAACAACCTCAAATAAATGTGTCAGTCATAAATTCACAGAAATGTTGACCATACACTGTAAATGTTCCTCTTGCATGAAATGACTCTCCTTTTTCTCCTAGCTAATTCAATGAGTATAATGCACTGGATGAATATATCTATCTATAATTCTGAAAAAAAAAAAAAATCAAATACTAAAGTGAATGTGGTGGTGCCAAAACTTAGCATGTTTACAATCTTTTTTCTTACTTGCCCTTAAAATCCACCAGAGTGCAAGGCTGAGTGACAATGGAATAAACTTTAAAAAATATTCACATTTCAATCCAGTTTTGAGTGCAGAAAGGCAGTCTGACTATACTGTATACACCAAATTTTAATTTTACAAGCTGTGTTCTCTATGGCATATCTACAACATGTAAATATCATGGAGCTAGACAAGAACAAGACCAGTCCCAACAGCAAAGGTCTGTATTCAGGGGTTTGTAAAAGCAGCCCTCATTACTCTGCATCTCCCACTCCCTGTCATGACATACATCACACATTTACAATATCACCTAGGTCAGTTATACAAAGCAAGAAGTATGTGACTGGGAGTTTCTGCATCTCGTCTCAGCAGGTAGTGACCCATGCACCATGTAACCTGAAGTGAAAGAAGAAACTTTTATGTGGTCTGACACAGACAGGGCAGGTCTACTGCCCACACCACTCATATGAGGGTCCAGGTTAACCCTTTCTATACCAAGTAACTTTGCTGAGAGGCTTTCTGCACCGAAGTCAGTTGTGTCTGCACAGTCTTGCATTGCTCTGTGCTAATTCCGCTTTGTGCACTGGAAACTGAAGATCTCTTGGTGCAGAGCATGGAGAGGATTTGCATATCCTGGAAAGTTATTTGAGTTCATCTTTGGTATTAAAACTTAGCAATACTGTTTATACCACTGAGAGCCTTGAGGCGTATGAGCACATACTGGTCCCAGCTGCTCAGCTGGGATCTGGACAACCACGTCTCTGTCATTTAGCTCAGTTCTCTGAAGGGTCCTGAAATGGACCTCAGTTCAGAGTAATGCAAATATGTAGGGTAAATTGAAATTTTTGGATTTTAAGTCCTAAAAAAAAAAAAAAAAATTTAGGTCAGTATCCTGTTAGACACCCCTCTCTACCTTTAAAATTACAGTAAAAAAGAACGGATACTAAAACATTGACATCTTTTTTGGTACATAATGGGTGTGCTGAATCAGATTACACTACATCAGTAGAATTATCCTCCATATGCACTTTAGAATTATTGTCAAGTCTTGACTCAGTGCAACTAAAACCCTCAAACAAAGACCCTCTTGCTTCCCACACTGTCTCCTAAATAGTAAAAAGAAAGAAATGAGAACCTCCTGATAATATTTGGAGGAAAAATTTGTTAAGAACATCTTTCCACTACATGTAAAATATAGGTACTGCTCATGTCTCCAAATTGTGGCTTCCCCATAATGATTGGGAGAAGCAAACCAGAATGTTTGTTTGATCATCACCCTGTGATGAAGCCCACAGCAGATAAATTTACATCCCAGTTGGTGTTAGAGGGATTCTGTCTCCAGAGACTTAGCAGTGAAAACTTAAGATTTTCTGCAGCTTCTCCTTTTTTGCAAATGAAGAAAGAAAAAGGTGAAAACTTACTCTCAGGTATCACAGCAAAAGAAGTAAGGGATAGATAAATAGCTCTCCTTTTTGCTCTTAAGTCAGGGAAATAAGTTTTATCTTTATTGCATTCCTGTGCTTTATTACATCCAATTTGTTTTCTTATCATAGGAAAAAGGTTTAATCATTGTCCTATTGTTGAGATATGACACCTTTAGGTATCGGAGACTTCAACTTGCCAGCTTGTAACTGATCTCCTCTCAAGGGTTTCCCATGATGTTTTATGAAGGTGCTGCTTTGACGAGCATGTTGGTGCCAGCTCTGGGATTTGTCATCTTCTCCACTAACAGCTGCAGATGAAATGCTCCTCCTGCTGAAGTGGAACCCTCACTTGGACCGTTCTTGAGTTAGCATTGCTCACACAGGATTTCATCCAGGGCCTGGCCATATTTATTATAAAGTCCTACAAGAAACTGCAGCTGTCACAAGACTGGGTGCCTATGCCAAGAACATAAATAGATGCTTTAATGTGCTTATGAAGAGAATTCTGGATCTTGGCTCTTTTATGCTTTTCTTCTCTCCAGATAGAGACTCCTTTTGCTTTCCCTTCATCCTGGGTGCATTAGTTTTTGAAAGACATTTTAATACTCCACATATTAATACAGAAACCCATGTGTTAGTTAGCTCCCTCATATTGTAAAGATGTCATCAGTTTGCAAAGGGCTCACAAATGAGCTTTACTGGCTTATTGAACTACTAAAGAATCTGTGATGAGCATATGACTCTCTTGGATTCTTTATCTCCTAGACAAAATTATTTCTTAGTCATTGTGACCATTTATTTTCTATGTACCACACTTCTGGCCAAGAAATCTGTAACTGCAACCTGGAAAGTTCTTACCTTGTGGATATTGAAGTCAGAATTTCATATTCCTCAGCAAAAGTTTTCTGAGGTTTATTTCTTGCTTGCTGTAAATAGGAGGGTGCACATGTGTAAGAAAGTGAACATTTTTCCTTTCTTGACTTTGACATTACCCACAAAGTATGTTAAACTTTATAATCTAATGGATATATTATTCTAAGCCTAAATATACATCCCTGATTTGGTCTGCATGCAATTATTTAGATCGACTGGATTTCAGGTTACTTTGTGAATCTGAAAGTTATTGCTTATGTCTATACTATTCTACTCTATTTAGTTAAGCATTGCCATTTAACATTCCTGGGCATTATAAACTTACTGTCTATACGTTAAGTAGTTAGCATAGTACAGTTTGGCTACTTCTGAAATCCTATAATTTATAGAACACGCTGACACCAGAATTATAAACATTTGTATATTTGCACAGGTCTTGAAACAAGCTAATTAAGCGCATCTTGAAAGCTTAATACTGACTCGAATGAAAATTTGGAAGGCTAATAAGAAAACATTTCAGATGACTGATCATTATATCTTTGCACTGTTTTGCTCTAGGAAAAGTTTGATCTCGGCAAACTATCAAAGAGTATCACCTTTCCAAATGTCTGCTTTTCATAAAGAAATCACATAATTAAATGTTTTTTCCATAATCTGATATTTTTGCCAGTTGGAAGAGTTTTTCACTAGTCAAAAGCTTCTGTTTCATTTTGGGTAAAGACTGTTTGTACCGAGTCTGAGTGAGATGGAGTTAACTTTCTTCATAGCAGCCTGTATGGTGTTGGTTTTGGATCTGTGGCTAAAACGGTCCTGATAACACACCAACATTTTGGCTACTGCTGAACAGTGCTTTTGCAGCATCAAGGCTTTCTCTACTTCTCCCTCTAGCCCCCAGTGAATAGGCTGGGGGTGCACAGGAAGTCGAGAGGGGACACAGGACAGCTGCCCTAAACTGACCAAAGAGATACTGCATGTCCTATAACATTGAGCTCAGCAGTAAAGTTGAGGGGGTAATCTTTTCCAAGGTAGTGGTTGCTTTGTGACTGCTGGGTAAAGCCTGCTTGTGGCAGGTGGTGAGTGACTGCCTTTACATCATCTGTTTGTTTTTTTCCTCTCTTTCACTTATTAAACTGCTTTTATCCTGATCCAAGCATTTACCCTTGCTGTTACCCTTCTGATTCTCTCCCCAGTCCCACTGAGATGAGTGGGGAGTGACTGCATGGCTGTGTGGGAGCTTAGGTGCTTCTGGGGTCAATCCACCACACATGTGGATTCATATTCTTATATAGACCTTTTTTAGCTGACTGGTAGAGCCTATGGACTTTCACCCCACTGCCTCCCCCCCCCCAAAAAAAAAAAAAAAAAAATCAGTGATAAACTGCCTAATGAAAATTGTAGAGGAATTGGATGTGTTTCCACAGTGTGGTAAAGCTTGATCTAGGGCACTCGCCTTATCTTGCAGCTTCACTGTGTTCTGACTTTGATTTACCTATCAAAATAACATTTTTTATGTACACATGAAAGCTAAAACAAATTAGCCATTTTACAACACAATAGTTTCCACCAGAAAATTCAAACTTGTTGAGGCCATCACTGGCCTTGATTATCTTAATTGTCTAACTTAATTGTATACTTCAAATTGTTAGTGTAGCACCTGGCATTATTTTGAAGCCAGACTGAATAACAGTCCTAAACAATTCCCAGGCACAGTTCATGAATTAAATTGAAACAGGTGCTATTCCCAGCAGATAGCTTGCAGGCCCTATGTTTTGCTGAATACGAAGATTTAGTAGTACAGAGGTGGGCCATTCTGTGCTAGTGAATCTCCGTGCCAAAACCAGTCTGGGATTGCTCAATTTACTGGTTTATCTATCACCATTGAGTCTGTCGTGTTCTTTTAAGAGGAACTCCAATACTGAAACATTTGGAGAAACTGCAGTTAGTGGGGAAAATAACAGCTTATGATGCAAGGCTTATTTATAGAAGTCAAAGATTCTTATTCAGAGGAGGACTTGAATGTAGATCCCCCATATTTGAGGCAGGATGCAATCACTGAGTTCTTTCAATGGGCTTCTGTCTCCCTCTCTCTGATTTTTGATGAAAAAATAAGAATAAAAATAGTGAGGTGGAATGTAAATAAATTCGATTAATTCAATTGGTCATAAACAGAACTTATTTTCTAGAGAACACATAACTCTAACCTCCACTCTCCTGACCAGGAAGAGAGGACTCTTTTTACTTAATATCAAAAGTTGACAATGTAGATAGATACATCTGAGCCTTTTAGACATATACTGGACATGATTTGTCCAACTTATTTTAGGCATCTATTCCCTCCAGTTATAGAGGTTGTTTAGATGTTTAGTTCATATGTAGAAATATGCACTGTAGATGTCTAAAAAGCTAAGATAAATCCCTCAGCTCAGGTTTATTCAGTTTTTACTATACTATTTAAAAATAATTGGTTTATGAAAACCTGGCTGTATGAAACCTGATTATACTTATGTAAACTCCAGTCTGCTAGACACAGGCAACTTTACAAGTTGTTCTTTGGCTGGGAATATATAATTTCAAAAATACGTTGTGTTGACAACTGGAGGGACTGGACTCCTGCTTTCTCTTCAGAGAACAGGTTTAGTGAAGATACCCCAAGAAGGATTTTTTTTGTTCTGGACCCACACATGCTACTTCTATGGATAATAAAATAGAAATGTACATTACACAGTCAACAGGAATGCAACTAATTTCCAGTTATGCTAATGATTTTTGTGATAAATATGAATGTCATATGGGACATAGACCATGATTGACTCATTTATCACCATAGTCACAAGGCCTGCAGAAGGTAACACCTTCAAATTATTAACAGCAGAATTGGATTGGCATTGGCAATCTCCACTGAAAAGGCCTTATAGACCATTATTGATCCCAGCAGTCCACAAAAGTAGTTTGAAGGCATGTTATGTGGATAAATAGGATTGGTGCAGTTCTCCCAGGCAGAATGTAATCAGTAAGAAGATGTCAGGGGAAATGGTATATGAAAAGATGTTGTTTTAATAAGTAGCCCAGCATAGAAGAACTGTTGAATTACTGGCCTACAATAGCATGGATTGGAAGGTTATACTACAATGTCTCTACCATCTTCAGAAAACTTAATGTAAATACTGAGGCAACTTCTCCACAGATTACACCCTATCAGAAACCATTTTTTAAATGCATGTTGCCAGCATTGAAGGTTTTACAAATTGCAGTATGTTCAGCTCAAATTATTCCAATCAATGGAGCATTTTTCTCATGCACTGTCAAGCTTCTTCTGTAATTACAGTCCACATTGCATTTTCAGTGCTTTTTGCATGCCTATAAAATCAGAGCCTTCCAATACTATCTACTTGTAATTTCATAAACATTCATCATAGCTTTCTTTGCTGTTGGCTATCCCCAAGGACTTTAAGACTTGTACTGTTCAGCGCGCCTGCCCAGGCAGCTCAGTGGCACTGAAGTTTATTGACATTTCTTTTTGCTCTTATGCAGCCCTGCTCTGTAACATTTACTCTGTCAATTACATTCATTTTGGTATTCATAGTCAATTCTATCTCTGTGTGACTTTAATTGTATTTCACTAAATTAAAGAGGCATTATAAAGTTGTTACCCTTTGATTGTGTAGCTTTAATTTCATTTTTCTTTAATCTTTGGAGCACACTAGATTATCAATTAGCATAATAAAAGTCACTGTGGAATTTAGTAACAATACTGGATATTCTGTGAAGTGAATCAGCTTATTTAACGTTAGTAGTATGACAACAGTATGTGCACTAAGTAATAAAGTAGCTGAAATTCTACTCCACACTTCTACAGTACCTTATACATGAATTAAAGGATTTTGAGATTTTTGAGGGGATTGTTTCCAATGATGGTGGACTCTTTTTGAATGTTTTGTACACTCTAAAATTGTAAAAAAATTGCAAGATCTTGATTCTTTAAATATTTTCTTCATTTTAGAAGCTACAGTCACTGTTATTGGCAGAATAAAATCAGTTGATATTTTATCGCTGTCTTGGAGAGCTCCTTTCAAAACAATGATCTCTGCTCCCATTTTGGGTCTTAGAACTTGTTTCATTCCAGTGGTCAAGCCTTCCTAGCTTGTTGTTTGTGATACACGTCCCGAGAAACTAATAATCTTTGCGTTTTTCCTGTAGGTGAATTCAGCTTCTATGTTAATTCTCCTAAAATATCTGCTTTTTGTAGGGAGGCCAGTTTTACTGGTGCATATTATGCATGCCCATAGCACATAGAAGAAAATTAGATAGAAAACTACCTATTTCTACTCTCTTGGTGAGGAGACAGTGGTGAGGCCAGTCATGTTTAAGTGACAGGATTCTAAGCATCTACGGTTTTTATTTCTCAACCAAGAATGGATATTTGTAGTGGATTTAGCCTTCAGGTTTATATGAAAGTCAAGAGGAAAGGAGAAGATTATAGTCATAAGTCCCTTTGTAGTACTCCAAATCTTTAATGTATTGAGTGCTTTTTACTTAAAATGCAAATGCTTATCAGGCCACTTAAACATATGTTTCAAAATATCTTCTAGGAACGGCAAACAACTGGAAGAGATGCCAATAGTTACTCATGAAATTTTTAAATAACAAAAAAAGTCAATGTGGCTACATACAAGAATTATGAATGTCAAGTCATTGCAATTACCTAACGATTTCTGAAGCTGATAAAGGAGAAGTGGGAGGGAAGGATATCAAGCAAAGGAGAAATGTGGAAGGATATAAAGAAAATGAGAAGTGTAAAAGCAAGACCAAGGAAAAAGAGCTATCAGTCTACATATTCGCCACATCAGCGGTAGTCCGGCTGTTTTCCCTATAAAGGATAAAAGTTCATTGTTACAAAGGTATAAGCTTTTCTGAGTCACTGTAAAAGACTTCTTACTAAATTGCAGCACAAAACCTTCTAATAAACTTTGAAGGAACACACAATAAAAGATCAATCTTTTTTTTTTTTCTTTTTCTTTTTTTTAATTCATTTTATTATTCTTTATAAATTGGTTGAATTCAGGAGTACTGGGCTACCTAGTTGTCTCCTTTTCTTCTGCTCATTGTCACCTTCTGTCTACAACAGAATTTTCTTGGAAGAGAAAAGCCTTGGTGAGCTGAGGTCTCCTGATGCTACCTCCACTGTCATTCCTGCCAGCCCATTTACCTGGTCATTCTGGGTGAGGCACTGCCAAGGACAGGTGAAATTGGCCAGTGACACCATGACACTGGCTTCAGCGTTGGCAGATCCGCTCTTCCCACCACCAGGTTCACCCTAGATAGAAAGCACAGGGCTGCCAGGCAGAATGGAGCCTATTTTACATCAGTGTAGATGGGGAGAGAGAAGATGTGAATGAGAGCTCCTCTTCTGAAATACTTCAGTTAAAACATGTCAGTTGTTTCCCCTCCTCTGTTAACACCAAAGCTGATCTTAAACATGCTGCATTCCAGACATCATGTGCTTCCTATTTGTATTCATTGCAGATGTGCACTAAAACTACTGCAAATAATTTAGGTAATTGGCAAACCACAGGGGCACTTACCCTGTTCACTGGCCTATTTTAGGCTGGCTCATCATCACCATTCTAATTGATGACAGGTCTCTAGTTTTTCACTTGCCAGGCTGTAAGACAAGGAATACTAATAAAGTATTCTGGCAGTGGGAATGTTGTAACTGTTCCCAGCCTTTTGCAAGCAGTGGGCTCCCCCCACCCCTGCCCCTGCTGCTAAAGCACAATTGATGTGGTGGGGAATTTTTTCAATAAAAGAACACTCTCTTTTCTCCATCCACTCAGCCTCTGCAATTACATAATTCTAATATCACCATAGCTTTTCTTTATGCAATGCTGTACCCTGCAACATGTTGTTATTAAAAAGTAATGCCATCGAAGTTGATGACATCCTTATTAAAAGAGCAAACTTTTCTCCCTTATATAAAGAACATTTCAGAAACTAAAATTGTTTGGTTTTTTTTTACTGTTTCCCCCCACCCTGTTCCCTAGATGTTCAGCATTAGTATTTATTAATTGGAGAACATACACACATGCGCTCACCTGTGCTTTTTTCTGCACAAACTCACCATGGAAGCCAGTTCCTGGCCCAAATTATCTTGCTGTCTGGAACACAGATAACAGAGAGAGCTATTAAGTCCACTGTAGACTATGCAGAGGTAGAGAAGTCACAGGGCTGCAACAAAGGACTCTCAGACCCATAAATTAATTGTTCCTGTACCTACATTTAGGTTCATGCCACCCTGTAGTGAGAATGCAGTAGAGTTTCTCTGCACTGCGCCTAAGGCATGGGAAATGTGTTAAATGTCTCAAGGTCTTAAACACCAGATCTTAAACACCAAAACACCCCACACTGATGCCTGCTGAACAAAACTATTGCTAGTCAATACCAAACACTAAGCACAAGTATATACAACACAAATGATTGCGTGTCACCGCTTGGGGCTTGGCTTATGGCTTTAGTTAAGCTCAGAGTCCTCTCCTGAGAGAAGGCAGCGGAAGTGGCTGGTGTCAAACTTTTGTATAACTCTGTAAAATTGGAAAGCCCTCATTTGTGGCTCTGTTTTCTAGTCCTGCCTTTCCTGATACTGATGTGGATCACATCACCACATCATCTTCTGTGTAAATGAATGCCTTTGGCACTACTCAGTAGAAAAGTCAAAGGAAATGAGATGCTTTAAGTGCTGAAGTCCTTTACAAAATCTAACTTTAATGACTAATCTAAGATCAAATAATTAACCTTAGCCATGCAGAATAATTGTATATGCATTTCTCTTTGGTTGGTGTTTTATCCACCCTCTATTCAAAGTACAGTCTCATCATCCATCTGGGGTCATAATTTGGTATATGACTTAAGTCAACATAAGCTGTTCTGCTGATGAAACAGGCAATCCTGCCTTCTGCTTGTTATTTTCTCTTTACTTTTGCTAGTGTGAGGACTGGAATGGCCATTTGTTCAGATTAGAAAACTGACCAAGACTTGGGCAAAGAAAAAGGGCTCTCATATGACATAATGTAGAGGATGTAGAAAACTCACTCCAAAGAAGGCACAGGAATACAAAGCTGGATAAATGTTTCTTCTAGAGGAGTATGGGAGCAAACCAAGCTGTTTGTTACGTACTCCAGTCTTGCCACATAATCCTGAATCTGGCAGACAACTACTGGAAATAAAAGGAAGGTGGAATTAGATCCCTGAGGTATTTAATGACCTAGTTATTTTTGAAAACGTAAGGGATCTGCAGGGATACTTCCCAAACTGTACTTTGCAGCAGGTCTTACACACCATGGTAAAGAACTTCAGAACTGCTTTATCAATTGTCTCAACTTATCGTTATGCTGTTTTATGTGAATAAGTTGCTACATCTAGACCTCTTTCTGCATCCTGGTCCAGTATTTGACCACTCTCAATGTAATTTCTTTTCCTTATACCAAGTGTCCATTGCTTCTCATCCTTTCACAATGAACTTCTGAAAAGAGTTTGGTTCTATCTTCCCTACATCATCCCATTGGTTAATGGTATAGTAAGATGATGCACATAGTAACGAGATCAGGTTGTTTCACAGCAGCTGTGAAACCTCATTGGTTCACAAATTTGTTTTGGTTAAACCCTGAACTGTATCCATACTTGAGGGGAAAATGAAAAGTCCTTCCAGGACCAGGATCATCACCATACTTCATGTCCAAAGGTGAGACTCCACACCTGCTGAGCAGTGCAGCTCAATGGCTGATGTTTGTGGGGCAGTTGGGTTCACAGCAGTTGTTGCAGTTATGCTTGATCCTTTCAGAGGATTGGGTGGTGAATTCCTAACTAAGTGTGTTATATACCACTACACAGCTGGTATACCAGCTGTGCATATACCACTACTGTATAGACAAATTACATATGTATGTGCATGGATAAACATGTATACATATGTATTACACATATGCTATATATTTGTAGTCTTATAATTAGTGCAGAGAATAATCAGATCATATACAGTTAGGTCACATAAGCTGTTATGTTGTATACTTAGTGAATGTTTAATTTTTGCTTTGTTTTTTAAACTGTAGAATTAGTGACTGAGTGCCTTTGATTTCACTATTGATGAATACAGGGAGAAACAATTTGGGTTTTTTATGTGAATTCATCGCAAGCATCTAGAAGACTGCATAAAAGTACTTGAAGGATTCCCATGTTGCATGTGGAAATGACTGTCTAGTGCTAATCTGAGGCTTGTATACATCTTATATTTAACCTCTTATCAAACAGTCAGAAATCCCATAGTTCCTTTAGTTCCATGCCTCCTTTTAATGACACTGATTTCTCCAATTCCCACTGAAATCAAAAGAAATAGAGAGCACTCATATTACAGTGAGCCCTTTGATGGTGATACTGGGGAGAATAGCATAATGTTTTTCAGAGATATTTCAAAGGTTAAATATGTGCATTTCCACAGCTCACTACTGTATTTACTCTAAAAGTGACTGCTCTTGGTGGATTGATTTCCCTTCTGAATAACATAATATGAGTTAAAAAAAAATCCCACAGAAAACCTCCTCTTTAATAAAGCCTAGACCAATAGGCACTGAAATCAGTAGCAAAACTCCTACCGAGTTAAATAAAAACAGGTCAAAGTGCTGTGCAATCAGAATTCCTCACTGTAAAACAGGCAACCCCTCCTTTCCCTCCTTCCCCACCTTCTGTGTGTTTTCCTATCAGCTGTGTGATCAAGTGAAGGGAAGGAAAGGCTGACCCTGATGCTAATTGAAGAAGACTTGGCTGGAGCCAGCTGGTTTGCAACATTTGTGAAAACAGTTTGAAAGTGGAATTTTGAATAAGTCATCCAGATTGAATACTAAAAGCAAATCTAGTTGATCATGCAAATTCAATAAAGAGATTAAAAAAGAAGGAAAATAAAAAATCTAGAGTCTAATAAAATTGACTAAAAAAGGTTCAACATCTGAAATGGTATGAAAAAGTGTGATCACATTTAAAATTTTTATTAGAACAAACCACATTTTTTAGTAACATATGTAATTTTCACTTAAAATGTTAAGTTCATCTGCAAATATCATCTGAGAAATACTAACAGTGTAATACCAGATAATCCATTCCCTAGTCATGTGGGGTTTTCCTCAACATAATCTTCAACCCAAGCTCCTTAATGAAAGGATATTATGTGGTTATTGCCCTGAGGAACAATTGTCCTGCTAAGTTAGTGAGCAGCAATTCGAAATGAGAAGAAAACCCCAACACAGAAGGGGAAGGTCATTTGTTTTTTTTTTTTCCAGGAGAAATGAAGCTCATTTATCTATACTGATAAAGGGCAGGGGAAGTGGAAGTGGGGCATATATGTGTGTGTGCTCTTGTGGGTGAATACAACTGTTTTGGTATTCTGCTTGTAACCATTTCATCTCAAATATTCTCAGAAGCTTAAAGCCTTGGTATATTAACACCTCAGTAATTAGCTTCCAAAGGAACAAAGAAAAGAGCTAAGGAACAAATTATTATTGATAGGTAGATTTTTTTTTTTTTACCCTGGATGAGAAGTATAATGAAACTTTAATGTCCAATCGCCCCATGTTCTGCCTGTTGGTCCCAAATTCTGCAGCTTTTTGTTCAGTCGTGGACTGCTGCTCTTGAGACCATAGAATTACAGAATCATAAAATTCTTCAGGTTGGAAAAGACCCTTAGGACCATCAAATCCAACTGTTATCCTAGTACTGCAAAGTCCACCATTAAACCACGTCCCTAAACGCCACATCTATACATTTTTTAAATACCTCCAGGGATGGTGACTCCACCACTTCCCTGGGCAGCCTATTCCAATGCTTGACAACCCTTTTGGTGAAGAAATTTTTCCTAATATCCAAGCTAAACCTCCCCTGGCACAACTTGAGGCCATTTCCTCTTGTCCTATCCCTTGTTACTTGGGAGAAGAGACCGACACCCACCCGGCTACAACCTCCTTTCAGATCAACTAAAGTATAACTTGGGTTTTATTTTGGATATTTTTAAATATTTATTTATTTAGTTACTTAGAGAATCTTCCCAGGGTATGATTGTTAGAGAAGCAATCCCTTTCTGGCACCTGTACAGCTGTCTGTCACGCAGCAGGTGAGCTCCAAAATGTGATGGCAGAGGAGCTGCATGGACTTACGCAGTATTCTCACTGTCACACAAGACAAGCTCTGGTGGCTGCTGTAGCTGTGATGGCTAACTATTCCTACTAACTATTGCCACAAGGTAGTTACACTGAGAGTCACAATTTAAAATATTACAACATTTTTGGAGGGGGAGTTTTGGCATGGCAAAGACTGTAAAATAGGTTCCCACAAAAGAACAATGTGCTTTAAGGGAGATGATTCAGCAATCTCATTTCCTTTAACACTGCAAAGATTTGAATGTATCTGAATTTAATATTTGTCATGAATACTCCTGTTCTCAATATAATACCTGTCATACCTGTATCTGTACCTTCATCTACAATAAATATTGTATTCACTACATCAATACTGTATACTATGCAGAGACAATACTTTGTGACCATAGGTAAAGATAGGCTTAATTATCAGAAATACAATAAATCCACCAGATATTATGTTATGGATAACAGTAGATTTCTTCATTTAATGCATGGGGATATAGTCATACAACTCTTTCATACTAACAGATGTCCATGGCCTGAGATTGTTCGTCTAATGGTGAATGAGCTCCTAAGAGTTTGCTCTGTCAATCAAAGCTCTGTATTTATGTTTAATAATCTTAGCGCTTGTATGGAAATATTAACTTTTTGAAATTGTCTGCTGGAATATGATGCACTGATCTTTTGATCATTGGATACTTTTTCTCTGTCATTGTGTCAAGGCCATATTACTTCTCTGATTCTCTTCCTTCTTTCCAGTCTAGAAGAATCACTTTTTGAAGACTTATGTAGCTATTTTTCAGTAGAGTACATACTTGACTGTGGAGAATTTTGCAAGTTTTGAAAATGTGTCAGTTAAAAAAATAGTCTTAGGGAATTATTATACAATTATTTCTAAATCAATACAAGATATATTTTTTCCCATATTAGTTGGCTATTTCCAGACCAAAAGAATGGCTATCATTACACTGGCCAGCAAATGGAGAAACGAAAAAGGGAACCTCACTTTAGAAATCTTTCCTCCTTCCGAAGAAACTTGGTTGCCTCAATTGTCCTGCTCTGATAAATTATATGAATCATAGAAATTCTGTTCTATCTGAAGCTTACATAGGAAAAAAACACTGTAGGAATAATCTTGTATCTCGTAACACAAAACATGGTGAAGTGTCAAGAATAAAGAAAGGCACTTAGAAAAACAAACTAGCAAGAAATTCCCTTTTCTCCAGGCAATCACTGGAGGTTTTTATTAGGCAATACTTTTTGCCAGCAAGGACCTAAGTGCCACATGGATGATTATTACAATACAACACCAAACCATTGTGTGTTTTGCTTTTAAATTGTCACAATTTGGATAACAATAAAGATATGGTGGAACCTTCTTATCATAATCTTGCCAGCTGCACTGGCTAGCCTCAACTACCTCCTTCAAGGGAGGGAGGAGCATGAAGCCTAGAAATAGCATGCAGGTACTCACAGAATAATTGTAGATCACCATTATGCACTTACGGGAACCCTCCTCTTCCCTTCCCTCTTACTACTGACCAAAATGACCCAGGAGTTACTGAACACCATAAGTATTATCCTCTTCAAACTAAATAGGGTGGGAACACTATGGATGCTGAATCTTCAACACCAACTCATTAGCTCTAGAGATCAACCGGGTTGTGTTGCACTAGTTGTTAACATAGACATTGCTTACCACTATACATATATATATATGTTTCACAGAATCTTCTACCCCTTTGCCTGCTGCCAAACAGTTTCAATAAAGAGATAATTATAAAGTGAAGTGAATAGACGATTGTGGGAAGAACTTGGGAACCACTCAACACAGTAAAACAAATGAGATTTTTGCAGTTAAGAGTCTTTAAAAAGTCCGTTATCCTATTCTTAAAAGGTTCCTAGAAAAGCAGCTTGAAGGCTATCAGTCTTCCATTTAAAGAAACCATGAAAGAGAACACAAGTGCTTCTGATTCTTACCCAGTATCAATTCTCTCACTTCACTGCTAGAGAAAGCTCATTTGGTGGTTTAACCCTGGCTGGACACCAGGTCTCCACCAAGACACTCTATCATTCAGCAGGACAAGCAGGGGAGAAAAATGGGAAAAAACCCCAAACTCGTGGGTCAAGATAAAGGCAGTTCAATAAAGGAAAAACAAAAGGCCACACATGGAAGCAAAGCAAAACCAAAAGATTTATTCTCTACTTCCCATCAGCACATGAAATCCAGCCACTTCCCAGGAAGCAGGGCTTCAGTATGCATAGCTGTTGCTCTGTAAGACAAACATCATAAATAATGAATGCCCACACTTCCTCCCCCTTTCTCTCAGTTTCTTATTGCTGAGCAGACATCATATGGTATGGAACATCCCTTTGGTCAGTTTGGGTCAGCTGTCCTGGCTGTGTCCTCTCCCAAGATCTTGCCCACCCCAAGCCTACTGTTGAGGCAGGGGGCAATGTTGGAGAGACAGCCTTGGTGCTGTGCCAGCACTGCTCAGTAGTAGCCAAGACACTGTTGTGTTGTCAACACCTTGCTCGCTGCCAGTACACAGCACAGCACTGTGATGACTGTTATGGGGAGAATTAACTCCACCTCAGCCAGACCCAATACATACTTCGTTAATTGTGCCAATGATGAGGGATAGGCATTATTAAGAGGGAGGTGGACTCAACCTGCTTTCGGCTGTTGGAGTGGAGCAGAAAACAATACAGGATTGGTGAAACCATACAGAAGAGGCGGAAGGGGCCCTCCTGCTGAGAAGAATGATAAATAATTTCACAAGGTGTGTTCATTCACGATCTTCAGAGAATGTTTTTCTGGTAGAAGATGCAACATGGACACCACCTGGGTTCTTAATGGTTTTTAGGAACTTAGGTGCTTCAACTTGGACTTGAGGTTAAGTGCCAAAAGAGAAGAAAATATCCCTTTACTAAAAGGCATTTTACACAAGACTAAACATTAGCAAATGAGGTAGAAAATTAACATAAAACCCAAGGGAGTTTAGACAAGACATATATAAGATTCTCCAAGAACACAATGAAACTATTGCAGCAGGATCCAGATCCAAACTAACTAAACATGTACTAAACTAACATAGCCACGTACTAAACTAAACTTGTATTAAATGTGACCAAATGTACTGAAGTAAACTTAGGTAATCCTTACTTTTAACCCATAAAAGTTATAATAGCTTCATAATAACATGACAATGAATATATCCAAACAAGCTTATTCTGTAAGAGATGTGTGAATAAGAAATAATTCTATAATTTATTATTCGTGAAGAACAGTAAATTATTCTAATCACATTTTCTGCATTATGAATATTCTAAAAAGTGGTGCTGCAGGCAAATGAATAGCCATGGAAAGTATGATCATTCATTCCAATCTTTTTTTAATAAACTTTATTCAAATTAAGAAAAAAATAATAATTACAGGGAAGCAAGTGTCTAAAGACTATCTCTGTGAAATGACCATTTGCTTCAAAAGGACATCAGAAGCCTCTTCAGAGCAAAATCACATTTCCAGCATTAAATCTTTAGACTAGATCCAGAGACAGCAACACCTGTCTTTAGAAAGTGGAATAAAATGCTTTGAACTCAAGTACCAATTAATATATACTTTTGAGCTCTCCACTTTGCATAGTCATGGAGATAGCTTTATTTTGAGTAATACCAGAGTCCAGTAAAATACAGTGAATGTGAAAATTTTATTTTTATTTAATAAATGAAAGATAGATCAATGGCTTGTCTAAGTGAAGCTAGGTGAAGCTTGACCTTCTGAATGCTAATAAACTGGTTTTAGTCTGAATTAGTATTCTGGGTATTTCATAAAACTTCAATGTTTGAAGAATTTGTGTTGCAGGTATTTTAAAAACATTCAAATGTTATTTTAGATGTGTTTACACTGGACAGATGTTTTAAAAACCACAGGTTTTAGGGAATCTAACAATTGTAATTTTTCCTTTTCTTCTAGACTATAGAAAACAGATTCTGTACTGAACATCATTGCCTCCAGAGAAGAGAGAAGACCACTAGAAGGCTCCTCAAGGGCTTTAATATTGCCATTCTAAAATAATGGTAAGAGCTAAAATTGTGGGAATGGACTAGAAAAACCTCTAGACATCTTTTTTGTTCCTATCTTGTACAACTGTATGTTCCTGTACTATCATTAAGATTGGCAGTACAAAATATTAGGTATAAATGGGGTTTCTTAACAGCTTTCCATTTTTATTTTATGAGGCTTAGTGACATCCTGAGCTTATGCATAATTTTACAAGTATTTTTCTTTTTACACTTTTAGTTTTGTATCCTTCTTACAAAGCTCTGAGTTCCAATTACAGTAACATACCTTAAAGGACAGCTTCTAGATGTTATTTTGCAGTGAGAATAACAACAGTACTGTCTGTACAGAGGAGAAATGCTTAGCCTGCACTAAGCTCCATATTGTCTTGATTAAACTATTACTGTACAAGACCAGCTATTTTAAAACTAGCTGAGATGTGTAACTTTGTGACTGAAGTATAGACCCGATCTTTGAGTGGTCAATTAACATGGATTTCATTGTAATCAAAACATGCTAAGCCTCAGGGGAAAAAAAAAAATGAAATAAATGTATAACAAGGCAGCATCTTATAAGTAGGATTTTCATGAAGGACACAAAAACATAAGGAGAATGATTTATGCCAACAACATATACATTTGGTTCTCCATTAAGATGATTTAGCACATCCTGAAATTAGTGTCCAATACAGGCAACATTTTCTAAGAGTGCCTACGTGCCTACGTTGAGCCAGAGGGCTATTCTGTATGGGGCCAGGCTTAGGTGAGGCGAATCCCTCTCAATGGTTATTGGAAATGGGAAGGACAGCAGCCTCTCTTTTTCGCTAGACAAATGAAATATTTTGGGGAAGCCAGCAGGAAAATGGCATAAAAGAATGAAAGGTACAGCTACCGTGAGACATTATTTTCTTAACAGGACCTGGGCAACATGTTGGTTAAGAAGGTAGCCACTGCCTTTATTACTATTGATTTGCTTCTGTCATATTAGAGTTATTTCTTTACCACGTGCATAGAGAGAAAACAGTAAGAGTCAGGGTCAGGCCAAGGCTTATTCAGTCTGCAGGGAAGCGTACTGATACCCGGCATGCCACAGACAACTATATTTAGCAGAGAGGAGGCTCCACAGAGACATATTTCTTCACTCTGGTGACCAGGGAGTCCCAGAGACGGGAATACCCAAACTCTCTTTCCACCTTTAGAGTACTTTCTGACAAATACGGCAGGGGTGACACAGTGGATTGGGTGCAGACTGAGGCTTTTTCTACTCTTTGGAGAAGCTGGGAGATGGAGAGAGAGTCTGTGACTCTAAGTCACAGTTTCCATCTCAGGTTGATACTGGGGGAACACAACTGCTCCATACACTGGGCTGGGCTGAAAGCAGCGGTAATAAATACCCGCCAGTATTTAGTCATTTCCCCCCACCCTTCCTTTCTTATTAAGAAGGTGATTCATTTTCCATTTCAGTGAAAGGAAAGACCCCTGCAGACCGCATGGAAGTTGGATCATGCTGCAACACAGTTAATGTTACAGGATAGCACAGTGTTGCCAGCAGAACTAATCCCAGCAGTGGCATATCAAATCACCCCATTTCCATTTAGCTTTCGTCGGTATCATACACAGGCAGATATGGATTTGGTCTGTGGAATGGCATTTGCCTTTGAAGTTCTTTTTTTAATTTTTTTTTTATTATTTTATTCCTCTACATCATGCATTCAGCACTAATAGGAAATTTCTTTTCAGGAATGAATTTCATTCAGTTGCTGAGCATGTATCAGCTACACTGCTGATCAGCAGTGTGATAGGGAAATTTTAGGTTTTCTCTTCTGCATAAACCTCGTCTCTTTTCCTCTGCTTTGCGTGGCTGTTCATTTTTGACATGTAGTAACTTAGTTGCTGCAATTGTTCCAGAGATCACTTTGATATTTGCTCTTTTGTTGTGTTAATAGAAACACTAGTCTCTCTTACTTTGACCTTGCATTATTTTGTCAAGGCTTTCAAGCTCTACATTCTTCTGTATAGGCAGTCCTAATTTTTGTAAAGCTTTAATTTCAGATTAGCCCTTCCTGCAGCACTGAAAATGAACGTGTTTAGGCTGTTTTATGACATTTGCCAGAGAGAAGGCTAACATTCTTTTTTTTTTTTTTTTTTTTTCCCCCTGGTCATGTAATTGGTCATTATTGGATTTAGTTCGCCCTTGTGTTTCAGTCATGCATCTTGGAACAAGGTCAGATACTTATTTTCTTTCGCATGTTTGGTCCTGCTACTTCTGTGTTGATTGTGTGGTTAGGCACCACTAGATGTGGCCCAGTCAGAACTTGTAGCTTTTCTCTTGGTTTCCACAGCATAATAATCTATTTTGACATATAGTTCATTTTTATTTCATTGAAGTGTTTTCTTCCAGCAATATAATTTCAGATGCCACTGAATATATCGAATATGCTTTTACCCCTATGTGAAAACTTAAAGCCTGGAACGGGAAACATTCAAACACTACTGTAAGCTAGGAAATGATGTTTCAAAGGAGAACACGGATAGACTCAAGAATTTGAAAATTCATGCAGTATCATTTTTAGGGCTCCTTTCACGTCAAAGTCACTTTTATCAATAACCACATTACCGCCTCAGTCACCTAGCACTTCTCGGCTCTTAACCACAATCTCCGACTGAATTTTGTGGTGTGTTTCAGGGATGCTTTATAGCTGTGTCTTACATGGTAGGATCTTGCTGTCTTTCATTGCTTTCTCTTTAAATGTTTTCCTCCTCTTGCTAATACAATTCTGGATGGGGTGGGGAAGATTCCTTACAGTATAATGATTTCATCTTAGTTTAAGGTTAAAGATAGGAGACAGATTGATTTATATTACTGATGCAGGCTTTTTGCTTCTCAGCTTTCTGTTAGCACTATGTATTAGGACCAGATATTGTTTATATAAGATTACAATTATTTCTGAATTATACTAGATTACTGATCTTGTAACAAGTTGTTTCAAAATCTAAACATGTTATACAAAAAGATAATTCTGTTAATCAGATTTGAATTTCTACTTTATTAATTTAATGTTCCTCTAGCTTTGATAGAAAATCTCACACCTGGAAGTCTCTATGAAATAGAATTGTAGGAAAGGAAAATAATATTGCCATATACACGCATGTATGCATGACTATATACATGACTCAGTCAGATATATTGTGTGTCAGGTTTCCTGCATCAACAAATGAGTCTGAAATATTCCTTTCTGGGATTGTAAAATCTCCTTCAGGCCAAATCATGTAGCAGACTTACAATTTAAATGTAACTAGTTGTTTTGTTTGTTTGTTTGGTTGGTTTTCTTAAATAAAACCACTTATTTTGTCAGAGATTAGCAATAAACCACATTGCACTTTCCCTTATTTTTTTTTTTATTTCTGTTAGTATTTCTAATCTAAACATTCTTGTCTGCTTTTAAAAAGTAGCAAACAAAAATCACACTAATAAGAAAACTCATATGCTACTTCATGAAAAAGAAAGAAAAATGCTGATGTAAACCAGTGTTCACTAACATTTATAGAGGTCCTACTGAAATATAAAAAAACCCCAAGGGCTTCTTTTGTTATAGAAACATCTATCATGTTTGCCTTTCTTGTAACTAAAACAATATCTTAAGATGGATTAAATTAACCAACAAAATAAAAATATTTTTTTTTTGCCAGTAGACCTGATAATAATTAGGGAACTCATATGAATGAAATAGCACAGCCATGTTTCTGTAGATGTGAGTTATGTCTCAAGTTACAGTGTGAGCTTCTTTGTATATCTCAAATTATCCTCATTTAAAAAAAAAACCAAAAAACAAAAAACAACTTTTGTAGCAAGGTCTAAAATAAAATGTGTGATATCAGGTTTGATCTATAGCAGAGATTTTCCAATATATGTCAGTTAGTATGTTTTTCCTGTTACCACTTGCTGATATAGTCATATTGGTAAAAAAACTTGAATAGATATGGTTGTATTAACAAAATATTCTTTTTGTGTGTGTGATTTTTTTATATATTTATTTTCCAAGAAATTGATGTTAGCTCAATCCACAAAAGAACTACATTTGCAAGGTGAGGTATGTCTCTAGCACAGTGGTTTTTTACTATAATCATATTGACATGACTATAATTACAATTCCTTTTGATTGCACACAAGACCTCAGAAGAGAATAGATATGTGCTGTCTTCCTCTCATGTTCAAAAGTCAAATTTCACAGCTTATACCCATAAATCAGTGGACTATCTCTCAACACAGCAACGAACTAACATTTTGCCTCAATCTATTTCAGGCCCTGGCCTTAATGAACAGTTAATGGCTGAAAAGAAAAACAGAAGAAAAGCCAAAATATTAGTCTACCGTAAATCCTCAGAAATATTTTCCTTTTTTTTTTATTCTGACTGGGTATATCCCTCAAATTCCATTTTCTTGACACTACTCTGTAAAAATACAATTTCTGTGGCCTTTCAATACTTAAAGGGGGCTTATGAGAAAGATAAGAACAGAGTTTTTAATAGAGCCTGTACCAATAGGACAAGATTTTAAACTAAGAGACAGTAGATTCTGACTAGATATAAGGAAGAAATTTTTTATGATGAGGGTGGTGAAACTCTGGACAAGTTGCCCGGGGATGTTGCAAATGCCCCACCCATGGAAACACTCAAGGTCGGGTTGGTCGGGGTCTGAGCAACCCAATCTAGTTGAAGATGTCCCTGCTCACTACAGGGCGGTTGGACGACATGACCTTTAAAGGGCCCTTCCAACCCAAACCATTCTGTGATTCTAATATCATTTAGGAAAAATACATTTTCCATTTATAAGCTTCAACTCTGATCTTTTTACAGTTCCTAGGAAAGTAGTTTTGTTTTGTTATCATTTTTGAAGTCATATAAAAGATTTTTTAAAAGACGGTTATTTTTCCTCTAGAACACTGGTGGATATCATAAACTCTCCTTACACTTTGAAAAATACATAAGGTTAATAGGAAAAACAACTGTAAGGGATGTGCATCATTATGATGTGGATGAAAATACTTTTACTAAAACATAAAGTAAATATTTTAATACAATTTTATGATCCATGTTATCTAGAAAAAATCTGAGAGCTTTTAGTGTTGTGTTAGATATGTTCAGTTTAGAATGGCTTTTTTTGTTTGTTATTTTTTGTAAGCCTTAAGAGTTAAGCACACATTGCAATATTGTATACATCTTCTAGAGAATAGTTTTTTGGGGTTTTTTTTTGCATTTGCACCTCCTGGGAATGAAATGGTGAGTTTGAGCCATGTTAGTGTGTTAGTGCTAGTATCTGCAGAAAAAAAAATGTATAATTAAAGCATAATTTCTTTATGAATTAAACAGGCTATGAATGTTTGAACATTCTCTGAGGATATATTTATAAGATTTGTTAGCAATTAGTAGAATATATAAAAATAATAAAGTGTTATGGATAAAACAAGTGCCATTCCTCCATAGATCATTTCGGCCCAATGAAATAAATATTATCTGCCATAGAAGAGTTCTATTAAAGAGTTTCAAATGGGTTAGATTTGAATGCAATAAGACTGGTTTATTGCATCATTGGGCACTACCAGCAATATGTGTGAGGAATATACCTTGCTCAAGAATTCTTTATAATTACAAAGACAAGTTCCTTCTCATTTTCTTTGGCTTTATAGTTTTCTGTTCATCAGCATGATATCAAATATAAAACTGTGGGGAGTCAAAGGGATGGAAATTTAGAGGGTTCAGATTTTTTCCTAGTTAGTTCTTTAAAAGCAGATGCAATTTTTTTTCCAGAGTAAATGTTTAAGATATCTCATCGCTGAAACACCTTTAACATTTCAGTCATGTTTTCATGACTGACAATCTGCTTTCCATATGGAATTCATTACATGATTCTGGCAATTCTACTGTATGGAGTAAAACCTGGACTGTAGCTGAGAAAGTCCAAATGCATTCATATATTTTTAATCAACTGGTTGAGGATACTGACAAATATAAGTGAAAAAGACTTTTAAGAACCCACTGTAGTACCCATATTGCAAAAACACAAAACCACAGTTTCATTCTATAGCAAAGGCATATTCTATACATGACCACTATTATCACTTGACTTGTTCGTTCTATTCCTATTACACAGAAAGCCATATACTGAATTCACCCGTGTCACTTACACATCACCTGTCTTTCAGTTTCCAAATATGAATTCAACTTAGGAAGAAATCAGACTTTTATTGACATTATGGCTTGGACAAAAGCATAGTTACTTACATAGCAGTTAATATGAGCTGTAAGACCTTTCCCCAAACCTCTGCTGTTATCACTGAGAACCTTATGACTTGTAAAATTGAATCAATACCTTTATCCTTACTGCATACAAGAGAAATAATATTGATGGTGTTGGAATACATTCAGATTAGACTTCACAACTCTGTCATCCATGCTGGGTCTGAAGCACAGTCTGCAGGACTGGCTGGCATAACACACCAGTCTCCCAAATGGGAGCAGGTTATTGGCCACTGTCCACATAGCAGCACTAGACTTTTTGTAGCTAGAAACATTCTTTAAAATCCCACCAGTACAGAGAAGACACAGATCTTTTTTTTCATCTCAGCTTACTGCTTAAAACATGAAGATGAGTTAAAACTGAAGAATTGGATTTAGATGTCAGAGACATTCAAAACACTGATCTAGGCTTGAATTCACTTGTTTAAGTGGAATACTAATGCCCTCATGACTATTAGGACCTGTGCCTGGCAAAACTGAACAAAATCTGTCAAGGTGGCACAGTTGAAGCTTGCAGTGGGAAAATGTTCAAAACATTTTTCAAACTCCTTGACAGACTGTTGAAGCTTTTCAAATGTAAGAAAAAAATGTTGTGGGAAGGAAAACCCAGCAAAGCTTGGTGAGCTTAGCTAGAGCTTTAAAGAGATTATACCCAAAGTTCACAGGCAGACTTAGAAAAAGTTGAACTTGACTGTTATCTTGAAAAGCTTTCGAAGGCAGGGATCATCAACACCACCACAGCTCTCATCTCTGGCAAACAATTTCAAACAGCTTTAGGTATCAGATAGGATAGCCTGGGGACTCAAGAAAGATTTTCCAGGGCTGCTGTTTCTTTATAGGTTTCTGATTTGGAAGCAAAGTTTACTGTTGCTACATCTAGAGAAAGAAAAATAGTAGTTAGATACTGAAGATGTGTAAGATGGTCATTCTCTCAGTGTTGTCATTATTATTTTCAGTGGCAGCAAGAGTAAATCTGAGATGATTAGATTTTATTTTTTTTAGAGCTAGCTAACACATTAGGTGGTTTCTGTGGTTGGAACAGAACTACAGGAAACTTCCATCCCTCTGTCAGGGATGGTATATTGTCTGCGGTGGTTTGCCAACTACATGAAATAAACTCTAGTGTTCATTTCAGGTTATTAAAAGGAAAAAACTGACAAACCTCAGCACCACCATAGCACCTTTGTTGATGCTCTTATTATACATGTCAAGAGCTGACTGAATATGGTTCCTGAAGTGATCTCTTAACATTTTTTTAGTATTTGCTTTGTGGGTACAAGCAACTGGACAATGTTCCCTTCCAAGGACTAGCAGACAGAAAGTGCTAATATTATTTGCTAAGCAAGCTTTTTTTGAAGTCCTCTGTGTTTTGGAAAATGAGAGATGAAGTTCATGGTCTTGATTCACACAAACAATGCATAATGTATGAAATAATGTATAAAATAATTATGCTAGCTTACTGCAATGGTATGCAGTGCCACAGGCTGCCAGACCAGCAATGTGGGGGACATAGCTGTCATCGATGGCAAACCATTATGTAGATCTATATAAGATTAAATTCTTCCAGACTAGCAGACTGTTACTAATACTAAATAGGTAATTTAAATCAGTTAGGCAGGTCAAAGGCCAGCAGTGAAGATCAATTTGATAGTTTTATCTTTTTTTACTATGTTGCCTGCAACTAAATCAGTGCTTCAAGTGAGACTTCCCAACTATGTGAGAGTTAGTTGGAAGTTTGTTAGCTTCAGTTTGATCAAACTCACTTGCAATTGATAATCTCTGCTTAAGCCTCTTGGAGAACAGGAACAAACACTGAGGAACATCTACAGAGTCAGGAAAATGTAAATTTTCTTAGTTTATTCTATTAAATCAAAAAAATCTGGCTGTAAAATTCAGTAATTTTAAGGAAAGAAAATAAAATCACTATCTAATACACCTCTATGGTTTATTTAAGGTATTCCACCCAATTGATTATTTTTCTTTCTTCATATGTGTTCCATTGTGGTGGTCAGAGGCTAGTAGTCACTAGCAGCAGTCAGTTTAGTAGCTGCATTCTCCATAGATGTTAAGAAATGGACATGTTCATTTTAGGAAATGGGGAAGGCTACATAAGGTCTAACAACAAAGATGCGTACAAATGCTTCCTCAGCCTTCTGTTGCATGATGCTTTTCAGGATCTCATCTTCTTCAGTACTCAGATAAAATACATGTTGTTTAGACTCATGTTTTGTATTATTAACCTGTCCTAATCATTAGAATTTCAGCTCCAGCAAGTATGATATATATACAATCTATTATAACAAAGAATGTTGAAACAGTAAGGTTTCCATGCTTATCTTAGCATTTATATAGTTTATTCATCATTAAAATCAATGCATAATCGTCACTGGATATATGAGCAAGCTGGCAGGCACAGTGACAAATCCGAGGAGGCAAGTCATTTACCTGAGTCTGTACATTTGGCTAAGGAATAACAGTTTATGGTGGTAATCTTTCCCATTGATTATTTTCAGTTCATTTTTCAAGTGCAGACTTAAATAGAGAAAATATCTTTGAACATCCAGTACAAGGACAAAATATAAAAATATATAACTAATGAAGTATCTTATCTCAGAGCGCTCAGAAGTTGATAGATAATGATAATGTAGCTGCTTGCACCTGTAGTTTTCTTATCTGTATTAATGTACTTGAATGTCCATACTAACATGTGCTTCAGAGGTCTTTTAGCTAACTGGGAATAAAACATATGAATCAGTAGTCTGTCCATGGCAGTAAGAAATCTGAGTTGCAGTATGTTAGATTTATAGAACAAACACAGATCCATTTCTTAGTCTTTATCCAAGGTTTGACCCATATCCTACAGGAGTTAATCATGGCCTAATCCTGTTGCTATTGCAGCCTCTGGAAAGCTCTCAGACTCTGACCCTCTAGTGACAGTCTTTTCACAAGGTGACAGCAAAAAGCTTCAAGATAAGACCAGAAGCAGGATCTGAATGACTGCAGTGCTACAGAAGCAAGATTTCAGATATTTCCCACTGATTTGGATGAGGAAGGCACTTAGCACCTGCTTTGCAGATACTTAAAAGAGCAAGTGTCTGTAGAAAATTTTCTTTGGGGAAAATACTCCCTTGAATTACCTAAACATAAATATCAGAATTTTAATTCTTGTTGGACATCAGCTTTCAGCTTGCAAGAATTTTGGCACAGCCAGAAAGGCACAAGAATTGGGCCAGATTGAATGGTGGGTGCCTTGCAGACTTTGCACTTTGGTATTATATAGCAAGCCACACACAATACAAAGTTTTTTAGTTTCAAGCATGGAAAGTTCAGTTAACTAGACCTCTGAACAGCTCTACCATGTTTACTTTGAATGACTTATTGTGGCGGGTTGACAGTGGCCAGCAGCTAAGCACCCACATGGCTCTTCACTCCCTCCCTCTCCTCACAGAAGGATGAGGCAGAGAATAGGAAGAACAAATGCAAGAAAACTCATGGGTGAAGATAAAGACAGTTTAATATGTTGTGGTGGGTTGACCCTGGCTGGAGGCCAGGTGCCCACCACAGCCGCTCTCTCACTCCCCTCGTTCACTAGACAGGGGAGAAAAGGTATAACGAAACGCTTGTGGGTCGAGATAAGGACAGGGAGAGATCACTCACTAATTATCATCACGAGCAAAACAGACCGAACTTAGAGAGGGAATTCATCTAATTTATTACTAGGCAAAACAGAGTAGAGCAATGAGAAATGAAATCAACTCTTAAAACACTTCCCCCCACCCCTCCCATCTTCCCGGGCTCAACTTCACTCCCGGCTTCAACCTTCCCCCCCTCAGCGGCACAGGGGGACGGGGAATGGGGGTTACGGTCACTTCATCTCACGTTGTTTCTGCCACTTCTTCATCCTCAGGGGGAGGACTCCTCTCATCGTTCCCCTGCTCCAACATGGAGTCCCTCTCACGGGGTGCAGACCTTCAGGAGCAAACTGCTCCAGCGTGGGGTCCCCCACGGGGTCACAAGTCCTGCCAGCAAACCTGCCCTGGCGTGGGCTCCCCTCTCCACGGGTCCACCGGTCCGGCCAGGAACTTGCTCCAGCGTGGGCTTCCCACGGGCCACAGCCTCCTTCAGGTGCCTCCACCTGCTCCGGCGTGGGGTCCTCCACGGGCTGCAGGTGGAATCTCTACACCCCCTCATCCTTCCTCCATGGGCTGCAGGGGGACAGCCTGCTTCACCATGGTCTTCACCACGGGCTGCAGGGGGATCTCTGCTCCGACGCCTGGAGCACCTCCTCCCCCTCCTTCTGCACTGACCTTGGTGTCTGCAGAGTTTCTTACATCTTCTCACTCCTCTCTCCGGTTGCAAAAGCTCTCTCTAGCTTGTTTTTTCCCCCCTTCTTAAATATGTTATCACAGAGGCGCTGATTGGCTTGGCCTTGGCCAGCAGCGGGTCCATCTTGGAGCCGGCTGGCATTGGCTCTATCAGACACAGGGGAAGCTTCTAGTAGCTTCTCACAGAAGCCACCCCTGTAGCCCCCCCACTACCAAAACCTTGCCACGCAAACCCAACGCATATGTGAAGGAAAGAGGGGAAAAACAAAACAAACAGAAAAACCAAACATAGCACCAAAAAAATGTGATGCAAAGGGAATTACTCACTACCTCCCACAAGCAGACTGATGCCCATCCTACCTTGCAAAAGAACCTCCAAGCCCTCCTGCCCCCAATTTCCCATTTTTATCATTGGGCATGATGTATTTGGTGGGCGATATCCCTCTGGCCAATTCAGGACAGCTGTCCTAGTTGTGTCCCCTCCCAACTTCTTGCCTACTCAATGGCATAGCAGAGTTGGAAAAAGCCTTGATGCTGTGCAAGCACTGTTTTCCAATAGCCAACACATTGGTGTATTATCGACACTGTTTTAGCCACAAATCTAAAACTCAGCACCATATAGGCTGCTGTGAAGAAAGTTAACTTCATTTGAACCAGACCCAATACATGTACTTCCCTAGCAGACATACACTGTCGACCCTGACAATGGCAAAAATGATGAACCATCTGAAATAGGATAGCTATGATAACATAGCAACAGAAACTGAGACTGATAAGTAGACGTGTGCTAAAAACATAGCAACAGAAAGCATTTTGTCAGGATTACGTATCTATGTAAGGATTCAGTCTGCGACCCATTTAATTTGGAGTTTAAAAGCACAAGAAAAAAAGAAATAAACCCATTTTCTTGCTAATGTCTGTGAAACCAAGTGGCCAAATGGTAAATATACCTCAAAGTTTCTGCATTTGATTGGGTTTTATTTTTAAATAAGAGTTTAAATGGTGTTTACTAGACATGAAAGTGCTTAGTTGAATCTAGTGTAGCCAGTCACAGGAAATGATGAAAGTGGAGATAGTACTAGGCCAATTTGTCACATATTCTTTGCTCCTGCCATAAGCTGTGCAATTATTGAAAACACCTATTTAGAGCTCCTATATCAACTCTAAGCCTTTGAATTCAACCATCATAGAACTATATGTGTGTTATAATTATATGTGCATAGTGGGGAAAGAGGGTTAATTAATGTTTCTGAATGATAGGAAATTGATAACTACTTGTTCTGTTGGCTAAGGGGAACATCTGGAAGAGATGGAAGCTAATGACATTTATACATAAAGATTACTTAATGAGTCAGTGCTTCAAGGCACAGTGTCTCCTCATGGGTATTGAATGTCCTCTTCTCTAATTTAATGAGATTTTCAAAAGCGTGGTGAAAGCAATATAGAAGCACTTGCCTCGATTCCCTAGAGAGAGGGGATGGGTCTTAATGCTTGTGACAGAAAGAAGATGTTCAGCGTGATTATGAAATTAATTGTGCCCAATGATACGTTGAGTGGCAAAAACCACAGAGATGTGGTTCTTCAGAAAGTCACTTCCCCCAGATATCTGAATTTTCTCTCTCCTTCATGTATTGTGGCTCAGGGTAGAAATAGTAAAGAGTTCTCCTTAGTTTTCATAAGATTCCTAGATATATGTTAGAGTCAGCAGTGAGTGCCTTTATATTACGTATATATGTTTATGTTCAGCTGGCTTTATTACTAATTTATTTTTCCCAGGATATATTTTTAATGGTTAATTATGTACACAGACAATCCAGGAAGCAATTTAAAAAGAAAAGTCAAATGCATTTACAAATGCATGTCCATTTGAAGATCTGTGTGTATCACTGGAGAATCACATCTTGGAGTTTGGACAGTATATAAAGAAAAACTGATAGTATTAGCTGGTATTCTTTTCAGGAGTGGTGCTAAGCTTCATTACTTTCAGAAGAGTGAAGAGGCAATTATGCCTTAGCAGTCACAGTCTTCCCTGAAGATTTTTGTTGCATGCAGAAAATGCACTCTTAGTATAAGATTGCGCACATCTTACCAAAACTCAAACATTTCCAACTCAAGCTGTTTGTGAGACACAGAGTGAATCACTCTCTGGAATTTTCTTTGTTTCTTGATTATAGAAGGAGCTGAGATAGTGCCTTTGTTTAGACATTTTTTTTTTTTCCCCCAGATGAATGTATCCAATCTCTAGCATCTTCTAGTATAGTTTGAATGAGGCCTTTTTTTACACTATCTTCATCTTTTTGCTCTCCAGATGGCAGATCCTGTAGGAAGCTGTTGTTCTTGAATAGAGGCATGCTGAGAGGGTAGGAGTTTCTTATGAGCTCTTATAAAATTACTTACTCTGAATTTGCAAGCTGTGTACAGCGAAAAGCTACCTGTTTTTTCCCCTATACTTTTCTTCATAAACAACTGAACTTTCTAAATGAGTATTTTAAAGAAGTCCTAGTAAGATTAGACAAAGCTGGTCAAAAGACAAATTCAGATTATATCAGAGCCAAAGTAGTACATAAAGATGTATCATTTGGCAGGGTGAGACACCCTGAGGGCTGAGCACTGCTTAGCGATGTAGATGATTAAGGTTCTGCTTGATGCTGTGCTGGCCTAGAGTGATTAAATAAGGGTTTGAAACTGATCCTCTGTTAGCTTAGCTAAGATTCCTAGCCAACCAGCTGCGTGCAGATACACACTTGCTTTTCTGCATCTAGAAAGAAAATCAGGTCTCAGTCTGAGAACAAACTTACTGTCACATTTATTTTTTTACCTTGAAACTCTGAAATGGCTGCATTTCAAAAATAAATGCTGATTCTGCAACAGAACCATCGTCTTAGGGATGGTCCTTTAAAAAGGTCACCTCAGAGCCTGCCTGTGTTTTCACATTACTAAGGAGTATGAGAAGGCTTTTTCTCCTCTTTCCTTGAATAACTGGAGATCTCGGAAAATTTCAGAGTTAAATTTCCTCTCTTAAATCAGATATTAATGTTTTAAAATGCTGGGATTTCTTGTGGAACAGCAATTCTGTAGATGAGCAGGCTGCTAGAAATGCTGTGTTAGGAGGATTTTGCAAGACTGGCTGCAGCAATACACAGCAGCTGGTCCAGTATGTCAGAAGAGAAGAATGTTCTCACTACATAGATTCTTGAATCTTGCAGTAACTGTAGTAAGAATGACATGTATCAGAGACGTTTGTGAAAGAAGGAAATGGAATGAGTTGCATTTTCCCCTTTGGAAGTAATATGCAGTTTGGGGGTAAGGTTAACTATCAACTGTTCCATTTAACAACTGCAGTGATAGATTCAAACAAAAAGAAAAATTTAAATCTAGCACTGATCTATAAAATATATTTTTAGCTATTAAATGAAACATTTTTTTGCCAGCACTTTTTGCTATTCATAACCCCTATTTAAAATTTCCTCAGAAAACAGGATTTACAAGGATTCAAAGGTCTCCTAAGATCTGCACATTCTTACTTTTGCAGCACTTAGTGGCTACTTTTGCCTGTGCAGTACATCTTGAGACTTACTGGATTTGTTCTATTTCCTCCTCTATCAAGTGACCTCTTCTCAGCTGTTTAATCCTGAATGAACACATTTATTCCATGATAGCTTTCTCTTCTGCTTCTCTCTCAGAAATATTTCTGTAGCCTATAGATGTATCATCATTGGGCATATTATGTACCTAAACTGCTTTGTTTATGTACTGGGTTGTAAAGTCCTTGATATAGAGAAAACCTACTTACATGCAGCTGATGCGTAGAAAATGCAACCAGGTCTTTAATAGTGACTACCAATTTTTAAGCATTCAAATACACAATTAATAGACTTCAGAAACACAGGATGCTGAGCATCACCATTGAAATGTATTAGCCTGAAAACTACTGGTGCTAATTTTGATGACAATGATAACTTGCTGAGTTATGACCATTGCTGTGCTCATTCTGTACTAAGACAGAAGGGATTTTTGTCATAGGGAGATAGATCTACAAGGATTTGGGCCTTCTGGAAGGCTCAGAACCAAATCTCAGATCTCAGCAGAGCCCAGAGCTTAAACAACCTCTTTTATCTCCACTGGTGAGCCAAATATCATTTCAGTACATGATTAGGTTTACATTTCTTGTCTAAAAATACGAGTGATACCTAACTTCTCAGTCGTCTTACCTGCAGGCAGTTTATCTTACGTTGCAGTGGTCTTGTTCTAGTCTAAAGTCCAAAGAGTTAAAGAGGTGAAAGCACTCACTTTTTATGCCGGCAGCAGGCTCTGCTGACTTCTGCTTTAAGAATCTGTGAAGAATAAGTGAAAGCAAAGGAATATATTTTTGCAGCATGTATCAATCTTCTGGTAGTCTTTGATCTCTTTAAGAGTATTCATGGTCTAAATGACTACCACACTTTTATAGAAATAACTGAAACCTGGATTTGAAATAATTGACACCAAAGGGAAAACATATTAAAAGCAGTAATCTCTATCCACTGCTTAATTTTTTTTCCCAGTGCCGACATTAAAGGTAAACTAATCCTTATATTTTTCTTGAAAACTAGTGATTTAGACAAAGTAAAGACATTGTATCATGAAAGCAGACATGTACACACTATTCACAAGGAATATCCCTAACAAAGATTTAAGAAAATAATATTTTTGTCAATAAAAAAGTTGCCTTAAGCATTTTTTCTTACTATTTACTTAGAAGATTTTTTTCTTCCTTAGTTCAAAGTCATAAGTGAAAATGAAAAAAAAAAACAAACCACCAAACCAAAACCAAAAAAAACCCAAACAAGACAAAAACCTGTAACACGCATTGTGCTCAAGTAAGGCTTCAGAAATTCTGCAAGTAGCATGTATTTACCTCTTATAAATTTGCATTTTGCAAAACTAGCTGAGGCTTTGTGACAGCGTCATTTCTCCTTTACTGACCTGGGATGAACTTTTGATTAATAGAGCCAATAGGGAAAAAAATGTGGAGGACCAGGCTCTACTGGTTCATGTGAGTAGATTTTATAACAGAAGAGGATACACTGGAATTCATTCTTGCAAGCTCTGCTAAATTTAATGGGCCAGATCACATCCTCCTGTGAAAAAATAAAAAAAATAAAATAAAATAAAATAAAATACGCAGTGTAATGCTCAAAGTTAATCATAATAGTATGGCATATAGTTCTTTGCAAGAGGTGTAGAAACTAAACGAGGTAGATCTCCATAAATTCCCTGCTTAAGAACAATTTCTGAACAAGTAGGGGACCATACGGCATCTCAGAGCCCCTGTGCATTAGTGGGACTGACAGAGGTACCCACACTGGGCCTGAAGGTTTCCTGGCTGCTCTGTCAATTCTGATGGTGGAACTTCTTCCTCATGGGCTCATCTTTTTCCATAAGATCATAAAAACACTGTCTAGAAAGGAGTGACATGACAAAGCATTGTGATACATCAACGGTATATCAAAATTCCTTTAAAAATGAATACTGATATCATCAGTGTTCATCTCCAAAGAGAATTTCTTCGTAGGTATGTCAGAGGGTACTGAGGTGCTGGGCAAATTATTTTTAGCTTTTCCCCTTTTTGTGCTCATCCATACTTACTTGAGATCATGATCATTTAGGTGGCAGAGAGCTGCTGTATAAGAACAGAAATTCAAAGCCTTTTACCTAAAACTAATGACAGAGAATTGAAAATGGGATAGAATGTAATTAAATCACATCCAATTTAGAAAGTAATATGCATGCCTTTATTCAAAGCTAATGCCTAAATTTCACTCCTCTAAAAGAAAAGTAGTAGCCCCTAATATTAGCATTTGACATAGTAGCTTGTAATTCAGTTGAGATCCTGCTTCCATTTTTATAGGATATTCTTTATCCTCATTATGCCTTGGCCATTGCAGCAAAGAGCAAGAACAGCCTGTTAAAGGTGCCACAAAAAACGTTGCTGTCCCAGTCCTCTTGGGAAGGTGTTCCGGGTTAAGTCAGATTTATCTGTTCAGCCATTCCATTGGTTTTTAATTCATTTATGTCTCATTCACTGATTTTTTTTTAAAAAAAAAAAGCAATTAAAACGAGTATCAGAAATCAAAATGCATATTCAGGTAACAGTTGTTGGAATGGGGGTACCAGAAACCATTTGCTTCTGATTGCCATCACTGCATTATAAAACATTTGAGGGTCAGAAATGTCCGCTTATTCACACAGTGTCTTTTTTCACTAATGTAAACAATGTTAAAGCTCTCTTAGTAGTCAGAGATGTGGTATTGGGCTCATTGTCACTCTACCGAGATGCTAACAGCAAAGAAGAAAAAGGAATAAAGTTCAAGGCAAGTTTTGAGAGATTTCCAAAGAAAAAAGTGATTATAACTTCTCCTTTTTCAAGGGGTCAGTTGTTCGTTGAGGCAGTCTCTCAGGGTGACATTACATTATTATACCAATTTGTCACCTAAATTAAAGCCATTTAGCCTGTTATTTAGTGTGCAGCTGCAGAACTGATGTGTTTTATTTTATTTTTAATGTGTTTTTTTACAGATGGGAAAAAGAAAACTCTATATGGAGGTAAAAATCACATCAGAACTCTCTAAAGATGTTGCTTATGATAGAAACTGTCTCTGGCAAGAGGAACAATAATCTGAACAGATCAAAGTGCTCTCCTTTGTTACACATATCTTACTTGGTTAAAAACACAGCAGTACAGAGATATCTCTTTACACAGACATCTTATTTTCTTTATATCTGTTCTGTTTTTCTGATAATGTGCTTTCCCTTAAACAGATATAAGTGCTTTTGTGCATCCACAGGAGCTCCTTTATCTGTCATGACCATGGATAGTCTCTTCTTAATTATGAAATAATTTTAGTTCGATTTTATATGTTTGTGCTTCTACTGTTTTATATGTTTATAAATTTTGCTTCTTCTGTTTAAAATGCTTGACGGATCTACCAGGAATAAGAAACAATATCAACAAGATAGATGACCATATGGAAATAGCTACTGGAGGAAGGCAAGAGTTTTGTAAAATGCTACAAGATGAAATCTGAACAGCTCTACTCCCCGTTTGAATCTACCTAGAAGCATGTTCAGAATTTCTTGAAATTCTGGTCTAATTTTTACCTCTTTCTTGCTTTGTAATTCAGAGTGCTTATCACCATACTGTGTTAGCCAGAGGCAGTACTTCTATCAGGATGATAAAATGGTGTCCTAGCTGGTCAGCTCTCCAAATCTATTGATAGTTTTGATACATAGTATTTACTACACAAATTTACTTGCCTGAAAGACTATCTGATCCTGAATTTTCTCCCTGTTTCTATATCTAGCTTTTATTTTGAGATTTGTTGACCTTCTAATAACCACACTATTTTCATTTTTTTTTGCTCCCTTTTTTGTTTTGTTTCACACTAAATTATCATTTTTCATTCCTTCTGCTTGTTTTTCCTTCAGTCTCTTTATGTTTGATTGCTTTTCTAAATTGCACTTCAGTTCTCGACTGTCTCATTAAAACTCTATCATTTTTTTTTATTTCCAAAGAAGCACGTTTATGTCAGAGAATAATAATACTGGCTTATTCTTTTAATGATGTTCATGTTTCCTTTTATTCAATTCAAAGCAATTGCCATGTGGGCATAGTTTTATATCCAAAGACTCTGAACAAGTCATTTGCTTCCAGTTGGACTCTGATATCTTAGTCTCAAGACTGTTAGCTCCATTTGGCATCTTCAGTCCTGTACAAGAGTAAATGCCCAGTATTTATCAGTTTATCAAAGCACACATACAGAAACAGGCATATGATGGAGCCGTCTTTTCCATGGGCAACAGAAATGGGATTATATCCCAGGGTGCCAGGCTGTAGGGGGCCATTACAAGCAATAGTGTTAGGCTGAGCTTTTAGTGATGGGATCATATGCAGAAAGTTTGTAGCTGGCAGTTGGTGGAGTGAGCTTGGATTAGTTATGAGGGCTCATTGTTCTGCACGTTGACAGAATTATTTGATGGTTGGGAAATCCTGAACTGCTACACTGTGATTATGATTCAGCATAATCTCATCTTTCTGCTGCTGAAACTGAAATTGAGGAGTACGGGGAGACCTCAGACTGAAATTCAGCCCTAATTGTTCCTTATTTATGTCTACACAAATACTATTTTGGAGATATTTTTTGAAATAATTCATGACCCATCAGCATTTCACTGAGATGTTGTCCCTAGTTTGTTTAAGAAGTCTTTCTAGTGCAGAATAATAGGAAGTAACGTCAACCTTGACAGAAGAACTCAGCAGGGAATGTCTTAGCACCCTGTCAAGGCATCTCTGCACATTTTTATCGCAGAGCAAGAGGAAAACACTGCTTTGTGATGATAACTCATTGATTTTGTGCAGTTCAAGTGAAAAGAGCAGCAAAATTACTACTCACAGCAACTAGTTTCCTCTCTATCCCTTGGAGTTCTTCATCCATATACAACTTTCATTTCCTTTTGCAGGGACTATTGCATCTTGAGACAACCGCTTTTCAAGAGAGACCTGTGCTGTTAGAGAAAGGGCCTAGCTCTTCCTTGCACCCCTCAATTTTCTTTTTAGCTCGAAGAAAGAGGAGGTTTTTTACTTTCATATTTTCGCATCAGCTCCTCTCCTATGTTATTGCTGTCAGAAATATGTTTTCCTCAGAAATTTCCTTTTGATTTGAAGTAATCTGGCAAATCAGAGTTTAAACTGCAAAATTAAATTTTTCTAACTTGTTCATCTAGATGCTTAATGTAATTATATTTTGGCAGATAAGAACAAACTAAAGCTTCTAAATTGTGCATACAGGAAAGAAACTGATGGATTCAAATTCCTCCTGTTTGCTCACAATGTGAAGATCTGTAATCTGTTAGTCTTTCTTCCAAAAGCCCCTTTTAAATGGTCAAAGTTTCCTTCCATTGACATTAAGAAGACTAATCTATGGTTAAATAACACTTGATTTAAATATTTATTATTTAACCTTTCCCTTAAAATGTTTATTGAATATCATTTAAATATTTAAATTGATAACAACAAACAATATAAAAACAGTATTTAAATAATGTTTTCAACTCAAGTTGAAAGTATGTTGTCATTTGTATTCAATTTAAAACAAAACAAGCCAAAGCACAATGGTAGAGTTTGAAAGAGTCATGGAAATTCCAGGGATGATAATACAAACCTTCTGATTGCATCATAACAGTTATATTTTAAGTCTTGTTTCAGTTTAATTATTACATATAGCTACAATGACATACATTTGGAAGAAATATCTTCTTTAACTCTTAAAGCTTTAAGAAATTTAATGTAAATGTCTATTAACTTCTTAAACATTTCTTTGACAAGATCTAGAAAGTATTGGAATGTTAAAAACTAAGCACAAAAGTCAAGTCATGTATGGATCAATATTTGCTGTTTTACCAAAGCCAAGATATTTTATGATGAGATAGCTGGATCCATGGCATTTTCCAGGGAAGGCAAAGACAAGGACAATTAAGGCACTAGAGACCAAGCTTCAGAACCCAGTCAGCATGAGTTTATGAAAGGCAAGTCCTGCTTCACTAACCTGATCTCCTTCTATGACAAGGTGACCTGCTTAGTGGATGAGGGAAAGGCTGTGGATGTTGTCTACCTAGACTTTAGTAAAATTTTTGACACTCTTTCCTACAGCATTGTTCTGGAGAAACTGTCTGCTCATGGCTTGGACGGATGCGTTCTTCACTGGGTAAAAAACTGGCTGGGTGCCCAAGCCCGAAGAGTTGTGGTGAATGGAGTTAAATCCAGTTGGTGGCTGGTCACAAGCAGTGTTCCCCAGGGCTCAGTACTGGGGTCAGTTCTCTTTAATATCTTTATCAACGATCTGGATGAGGGGGTTGAGTGCACCCTCAGTAAGTTTGCAGATGCTACCAAATTGAGCAGGAGTGTTGATCTCCTTGAGGGTAGAAAGGCTCTACAGAGGGATCTGGACAGGCTGGATCGATGGGCTGAGGCCAATTGTATAAGGTTCAACAAGGCTCAGTGCCAGGTCCTGCACTTGGGTCACACCGACCCCATGCAACAAATGCTACAGGCTTGGGGAAGAGTGGCTGGAAGGCTGCCTGGCAGAAAAGGACCTGGGCATATGGGTCAACAGCCAGCTGAATATGAGTCAGCAGTGTGCCCAGGTGGCCCAGAAGGCCAACAGCATCCTGGCTTGTATCAGAAACAGTGTGGCCAGCAGGACTAGGGAAGTGATCCACCAGTGAGGTCACACCTCGAGTACTGTGTTCAGGTTTGGGCCCCTCACTACAAGAAAGACATTGAGGTGCTGGAGCACATCCAAAGAAGGGCAACGAAGCTGGTGAAGGCTCTGGAGCAGAAGTCTGATGAGGAGCGGCTGAGGGAACTGGGGTTGTTTAGCCTGGAGAAAAGGAGGTTTAGAGGAGATTTTATTGCTCATTACAACTACCTGAAAGGAGGTTGTAGCAAGGTGGGGGTCAGTCTCTTCTCCCAAGTAACAAGGGATAGGATGAGGAAATGGCCTCAAGTTGTGCCAGGGGAGGTTTAGATTGGGTATTAGGAGAAATTTCTTCACCAAAAGGGTTGTCAATCATTGGAACAGGCTTCCCAGGGAAGTGGTTGAGTCACCATCCCTGGAGGTATTTAAAAGACATGTGGATGTGGTGCTTAGGGACATGGTTTAGTGGTGGACTTGGCAGTATTAGGTTTACAACTGATTTTAAAGGTCTTTTCCAACCTAAATGATTCTATGATTCTATTCTATGTTTAAGCATCCCCCAAACAGTTTTATGCTACAGCTGAATACATACACCACATCCAATTTTAATATTCCACTCGTTTAAAGGGAAATATTCAGGTCAGCCTGTCTTTGCAGACAAAAATAAGGATTTCTGAGGTGGATCCCTAGGAATGCTCAGTGTATGAATAGAAAAATCAGTTATGACTGATTCATCTGATCTGGAATAGCAGAGAAATTGTTTCAGGTAATTTGGCTTAGTTAGGTACATAGTAACCATGGTATTATCTACTGAATAAACTTTTTGAACTAAATAAATGAACACCATTTATTGAAGAATGATCAAACTCTTGGATGTAAAAGGCTGTTGAAGATTGTTCTATTGAAATAGTAGCTCCTCATTCTTCCCTCAGATACACTACCGAGAAGGCGGCGACCAGAATGAACACCTGTATCCTTCCAAAGAAGCCTTGGTGTATATTCTGCTCATTCTCTCTGTGTCCCTCTTCCCTGTTGTCTGTGGATTTGGGATTTTGTTTGAAGACTGGAAACTAGCCTGGGTTGCAAATATACGTAGAGTTTATTTGAATACTGCTGTATCTGAAGAGGCAAGCTTTCACCTGAGGGATGTTTCTTAAATTTGCAACTTTCTGATTATGATTCATTCCTCTTGTTACTGTCATTAGAAGCTACTCTGGGAAGAAAGATGAAAAGCAAGTGGGGACAATATATTATTTCATCCAGACTCCCTGGAGCACACTGAAGATGGGAGGAAAGTCAAATCAAATAACTTGACTGATACTAAATCAATAACTTTCTCCATTTTACCCTTCTTCTTTTCTTCCACTCCCTCAGTTGGGATACCCTGACCTCGTATGCACATGGATAACAGATCTTAAATTCATGGAACATCCAGTTTGATTACTCTTTATTATAGAAGCTAGAGGAGAACATAAGAGCAGAATACTAATAAATCAAATGGAGACTCTTTTTAGCTGAGATAGCACAAAAAGTATTTGTGAGCCAATGCTCAGAGACATACTTTTTTCAAATTGCAAATTTTATATGTAAAATATCTGAGGAATAATATATTGTCCTGGAATACATACTCAGAAAACCTTAAGGCAAAAGAGTACTACTAAGTTTGCAAAGGCAAACTCTTCAGCATTAAGGAAAGCTGGTTGCTTCTGCAACTTTAATTAAGATCTGTTCATTTCCTGTCACTGTAATTAAAGTGATCACATGCTACGTTTTTCCATTGGACTTCTTCCTTATCTGATGCTCAGAGTAGCATGCATTAGTCAGTGAGTGGCCTTTGCTCAGATTCTATCTGTGGAGAGATGTGGACTTGTTCTTAAGGTAATCATCAGTATGCTATCTTAGGACTTCCCAGACAGCTGCAAATCCATTTTCACATGTCATCCTTGCAAGACCATGGAATAGTATTATCTATTTTAAATAAAAAATAATGTATGCACTGAAAAGTTTAAAAAAAAAAATCATTAATCACGTATGAGATGATGGAGTAAGTGATAGTAGTGATAGGAGGAGAGGCTGTCATTCTTAATTGCTCACATTTACTGAAATTTGTTGTCTATCGTGAACCAGAGATCTGCCACAGCAAATTTCAGCATAATGGCTTGAAGTTTGGCAAAGTTATAAGAAATTGAACCCCAGATCCTATGTTGGAAAAATATTACCCAGCTATATTTCATTGTCAATAAGTCAAAGAACAACCAACAATTATCATCATAGTTTTCTTGTCAGACTTTGTACCATGTAAACAAGGTTCCTTATTTTTAATTGGGCATTTGAAATTAATTGTAAAAATATGCTCATACCTTGCAGATGGTAATAGGCTTAGCCAGATGAAATATACATTTAATATTTAAAGGATCTGTTATATAAAGTGAAAAAAGTTTTTGAAAGCTCATGGAAATTGTGTTGTACTAAAATTAATGGTCTTTTAGTCAAGAGTGCTGAACAGAAATGTGGAAAAAATGGGACATAATTAAAATTTACAAATTAAATTATTCTGATTTCCAAGGGTGTAAAAAAGTAACTATGGTACTTTATGTCATTTTTCTTCCTTTGCCTCCAGGAGTGTTAAAAGAGCAGCACAAAGTAAAGGCCATGACACTGAACTGGGAACCTCGGAAATGAGATCTGTTCATAGCTCTGCAAGTGATTTGCTTTCTGACCTCCTCATTCTCTTTTCTTTTAGGATGTAATGGTTTAGGGGTTTGGGGTTTTATTTATTTATTATATTTTTATGTGTGTGAGGGGAAGAATTACACCTTGATAAATCTTTGGTCCATGCTTTGCCAAAATGGAAAGCTATACAGAAAAAACAGACAATAATAAGAAAATAAAAGTTATATTTAAAACTCATCTTTTTAATACTCCCTGTGACAAGGACAGGAAAGATTTGATTTCATGCATTTTTAATATTCCATTTCTAATTTCTGAAATCTCCAAGCTCTTATTTAAACTATGACTAATACTGATAGAAACCTGTCTATAGGACTTGCAATCATTAAATTTTATCCTTGACAGATTAAGATACTTCAGTATAAATTTCCCACAGTATTAAAAATGTGACAGTCTTGGTCAAATCACACCCTTACTGGCTTTAAACACAGTACAGAAACTCCTGCTAGCCTCAGTCCTCAAAGCAGAGCCTGTTGCTATTGGTCACCCTAACCCTGGCTCATCATGTCCTATTTGACCTAGACTTAAGGTAGCTCATTAGCTCTTCTGGTGCCTACCCCACTGTAGGAATTAAATCTCATCCAAAGCCTCTGAAAAGCTGAGCCAAAACCTGGACAAGTATCATGATTAGTCTTGAATTTGAGCAGCACCAGCAGACCTATCTCATCAGTCTCTACCAGCTAATATTTTTTCCTTCATCAGCTGGGGACAAACCAAATGACAAACCAGTGTTCTCTTCTAGATTGAGACCTAAACTATGATCATAGGACCCAACTAGACAAAAGTTTTTTGTGGCACTTAGGGACATGGTTTAGTGGTGGACTTGGTGGTGTTACGTTAATGATTGGACTTGCTCTTATAAGGGTTTTCCAACCTAAATGATTCTATGATAAACCTAGTTTTAAACTTAGCCTCTAACCCTAGTAGGTCCACTGTCTCCGTCCTGGTTTAGGCCCAGCCGGTAGCTGGGTGCCACGCGGCCGCTCACTCACCCCTCCCCCAGCGGGATGGGGAGGAGAAGTATAACAAAAGGCTTGGGTCGAGATAAGGACAGGGAGAGATCACTCACTAATTATCATCACGAGCAAAACAGACTGAACGTAGAGAGGAGATTCATCTAATTTATTACCAAGCAAAACAGAGTAGAGCAATGAGAAAATACAATCAAGTCTTAAAACACCTCCCCCCACCCCTCCCACCTTCCCGGGCTCAACTTCACTCCTGGCTTCAACTTCCGCCCCCCTCAGCAGCACAAGGGGGCAGGGAATGGGGGTTGCGGTCAGTTCAGCACACATTGTCTCTGCTGCTTCTTTGTCCTCAGGGGGAGGAGTCCTCTCAACATTCCCCTGCTCCAACATGGAGCCTCTCCCATGGGCTACAGTCCTTCACGAACTGCTCCAGCATGGTCTCTCCCACGGGGTGCAGACCTTCAGGAGCAAACTGCTCCAGCGTGGGGTCCCCCACGGGGTCACAAGTCCTGCCAGCAAACCTGCCCTGGCGTGGGCTCCCCTCTCCACGGGTCCACCGGTCCGGCCAGGAACTTGCTCCAACATGGGCTTCCCATGGGGTCACAGCCTCCTTCGGGTGCCTCCACCTGCTCCAGCGTGGGGTCCTCCACGGGCTGCAGGTGGAATCTCTACACCCCCTCATCCTTCCTCCATGGGCTGCAGGGGGACAGCCTGCTTCACCATGGTCTTCTCCACAGGCTGCAGGGGGATCTCTGCTCCGGCGCCTGGAGCACCTCCTCCCCCTCCTTCTGCACTGACCTTGGTGTCTGCAGAGTTTCTTACATCTCACTCCTCTCTCTGGCTGCAAAAGCTCTTTTTTTCAACTCTTTTTGTTTTCCTTCTTAAATATGTTATCACAGAGGCGCTGATTGGCTTGGCCTTGGCCAGGGGCAGGGGCAGGTCTATCTTGGAGCTGGCTGGCATTGGCTCTATCAGACACAGGGGGAGCTTCTAGCAGCTTCTCACAGAAGCCACCCCTGTAGCCCCTCCCGCTACCAAAACCTTGCCACACAAAACCCAACACAGTCTCTAAATTCTTTCCTAGTATGGCAGCATTAAATCGAATTCCTGGAAGTCCTTCCAGCTAGTTCTTTCTTTCAATTTCGTTAGCAAACTCTGAAAACCATGCACTTCAGTACTAGTATAAGTTTAATGGTTTTTCCTGGCCTGAACTCTAAACTCCAGTTGAACTCTAAACCCTCCCTGAACTCAGTAGGGTTGACTCTGACAAGCCAAGCCTAGCTTAATGGGATTCAAAACAATAAAAAAACCAATAACATATTGTCAGCCCTTGCTATATGTAGCCGTTGTCTGCAAATCCCTAACTATTCTCCTACTTCACTCTGAATTCTCTGTCTTTCTCTATCCTCTGTTGATTGATGAAAAGCTCAACATGAGCCGGCAGCGTGCACTTGCAGCCCAGAAAGCCAACTGTGTCCTGGGCTGCATCAAAAATAGTACGGCCAGCAAGTCCAGGGAGGTGATCCTGTCCCTCTACTCCGCTCTGGTGAGACCCCACCTGGAGTACTGCGTCCAGCTCTGGGGGCCCCACCACAAGAAAGACATCGAGCTGTTGGAGAGAGTCCAGAGGAGGGCCACGAAGATGATCGGAGGGATGGAGCACCTCTCCTATGAGGACAGACTGAGAGATTTGGGATTGTTCAGCCTGGAGAAGAGAAGGCTCCAGGGAGATCTAACTGCGGCTTACCAGTATCTGAAGGGGGCCTACAGGAAAGCTGGTGAGGGACTGTTTATCAGGGAGTGTAGTGACAGGACAAGGGGTAATGGGTTCAAGCTGAAGGAGGGTCGATTTAGATTAGATGTTAGAAAGAAATTCTTTACTGTTAGAGTGGTGAGGCACTGGAACAGGTTGCCCAGAGAGGTTGTGGATGCCCCCTCCCTGGAAGTGTTCAAGGCCAGGTTGGATGAGGCTTTGGGCAATGTGGTCTAGTGGAGGGTGTCCCTGCCTGCAGCAGGGGGGCTGGAACTAGATGATCTTTGAGGTCCCTTCCAACCCAAACCATCCTATGATTCTGTGATTGCATGATCCTGTCCCTAACTCCAGCACAGATTCTTAGGAGCTTAAAGTTTACCCAGTCTATTGAGCCTTGTTAGTCAAAATCCTGACCTCATCTTTGGACTCAAGATTGACCCTTGCCATCTTTATAAGTAATGCAGACTCCAAAGGCCTTTGCTATCATAGTAAAAAAGGACAACTGAATAGGGTGATTTTTTTTTGGGGGGGGGGGGAATCTGCTGGTTTTGCTGAAAGATATTTAAGGCAGAAACAACCAGGTAGATCTTCTGCAAGAAGTGTTGTAAGGGAGCTTATGCGTTACAGGGTTCTGTATTGCAGCATTCAACATTTAGACATCTATTATTCAGTCCAGTTTATTGGGAGGTGAGCTGTGTGTTAACTTGTGTTAAGCGTGGCTATCAGATGGAGTACTTTGGCCAAAAAATGTTATCATCTGATCTGTAAATCCTGATAGAATGCAAAATGACTTAGTACATGCAGTACAATGTTAAATTGGTTCTTTAAACCTCTGTTCATCGAAGAGAAGGTACCTCAGGGCCAAAAGACATGTGCGTTAGCAACCATTGGTAGGTAAACATCGGTGATGAAGGTGTAGCTGGTTTCTTGTGTCCTCTGTGAATCTGGAAAATACTTGTTAACTATTGTAGAGGTCAAATTTCAATGTCATGGGCTTATGGATGTCATTCTGAGCTAGGACTTCATCACAATGCTACGTTTCCAAGTGAAGAACTGTTTTATGACTTTGAAAGACAGCTGAATTGTTTTCTTATATTGTATTTTCAAGCATTGGAGCTGTTTTGCCTTAGCTGACTGCTTAAACCAGTTTTTCAGACATTTGAGGACTATGACTCTCCTGCTAGAGATAGTTTCTGTGTAACTGAGCTCTAGTCTGCATGGTTTGCCTTCCTTCTTTGTATATTTTTTACCTCAAGGATTTTGTCTTGTCAGTGTATATCATCAAAGAGGCTCCGGGAAAAGATAGCAATTCCACATATGAAAATCTCTGAAACACTCATTTACTAACCATTACACGTGTTGCTGTGCTCTGTTCTCAGTGACTGTTGTGCAGTACTAATCTTACTCAAACTGAAATGTAACTATATGTACACGAGGTATATATGCACACATTTATGTGTACATGCATGCGCACACATGATTGCATCCTTTTTTACACAAACTACCACGCTCTGACCTGATTAAAACAGTCAGTGTGTGGCAAGCTCTCTCTCAGCTGCTGTAATAAATGGATTTTCCTTTTAAGACTGCAAATAACATAGCCTTGTGGCATAAGAGGATTTTTGAGTCTTGTAATGATGTAAAATGTTTTGATGCTATTGATGGGGGTGTGTGTGCATTGAATAGTATTGTCCTGAATGGTGTTATTTTGTCAAAAATCAAGGCACTCTGCAGTACAAAGCATCAAAGCATTGACTCTTTCTGATCGAGCATGTGGAAATGTACATGTGGATTTGCACCAAATCAATCTGTGGCTGCATTATTCACAATACATGATTACTGATGATTGTTCTGATGAAACTTGTCACAGGATTATTGTGAATGATCCACTTTTATAGCAGCACATGCAGTGGGAAGACAAATAGAAAAATGGTGTAAGGTTGGTTTGCCTTTTTTGTTCAGTAAAGGGTTCTCGGTATTCACTCTGATGTTACAGGACTTAAAACAGAAGCTGTCTGAAACACTTTCTGGAAATTATTCCAATTTTATTATTTACATTTACTTTGTTTTGGTTGTCAAATTCAAAATATTGCATTGGTTCTTATTTTAGTATCTACTAGGCTTACCCTATTTAATTACCAGTTCACTATTCTGTCAGTGGTGGAGGTTCTGTAAGTGGTGGAGAAGGTTATCGGGAGTTGCATCTTATTCTTTTTCTTGTCTTTGCTTAAGTCTCCTGACTTTCTGCATATAGTTTACAATTGCAGTCTCCTTTTTAGTGTAGTCAGTTACTTATTCGCTTTGTGATGAATGCTGGATGTTAGCTATATTAGGAACCCTTCATTCAGCTTCAATTGAAAGACTTTCCTTTGTTTTGATTATGGTATATTTTCCGAGAAACAATATATTGAGTTAAATTAAACAAAGCATACTGGAAAAAGAAAAGGGAAAAACATATTCTGAAATATTTAATAGTTGTGATGTGAATCATCTGAATTCACCTTGTGGGAATATTCAGAAGTGTAGAGTGGAATATACATGCAAATTGTTGCTGAATGAGGGCCTGAAATGTTATAAAATATGCTCAGAACTCTGTAGGTTAATTCATGTAGGTACAAACCTTGAAAAAATAAATATAGCAATTGGTCATATCTCTGATGATACTCTTCTTGATCATTAAGACTACTGCTGATTCTTAACACTAGTCTGATATCGTCTTGATTTTTAGTATTCCCCTTTCAGATACATAGACGCATGAGATATAATAAGATTCAAATGGCTAGAAAGATGATTTTGCTGCAGGCTGAATTTCGAAAAAATGTTAAATTGGCTGTTACAGGAAACTCTGTGGCTTTTGCAACAATTTGCCTGACCATGCAACATTAAAAGGTGTTTTGAAACATCATGCTATTGCCTTTGCAGACATTTCTGTGGTTGTTCTGAAGTAGCACATGAAGTAGCCTTAAAATAGCTTTCACTTCTACTATTAAAATGAACAAAAATGCTAAAATAAGAAGTATCTTATGACACTGTAGGCACATGGGTTTTGCTGGCATTTTAGATTAGGATGTTCTCCAGTCAGTTCCATTTGTTGTGGAGTGATCTCAGAGTGCACGAAGCTAAACTGGAGGTATGGATCATGTTAATATACTCCAGCCACAAATGAACCCCATTCTAGCTATATGAGAGCTAGTCTGAAGTAATCCCCCTGTCATGGAACATGTGTGCTATCGTTATTGTTATCGGGACTTTGTCACAAGCTATCTCACTCCATAGGTTAGTACATAACATATTGGGCCATGGTACTTGCTAATGCAGACACTGCCTAATGTGTACTTGCACCAGTGCTTTTTTTGGTCTAAGTGTTCTGAAATGTAATGATATCAGTAACAGTTCTGCTTTCAGGTCAGCCTTGAATAAATATGTAATACCCCAAACACATAAATTAATTAAACAAAATTAGAAGGTTCCATAGATACATAAGCAATATCAGTATAACATGCTTAAACAATGCAGCGTGGGAAAGAAAGTTCACCAATGATGGACTACATATTTAGAACACAGATTTATTAACAATAGATGTAGAAAGAACAGAAGATGAAAGAGCTGCTTTCTGTGACAAGAAGTTTTCAAAGCATCTTTTGTGAGATTTTTGAGGAAGTATGGGTGGATTAGGAAACTAAAGCTTGAAATTAAGAAGGGAGTAAACTGATAATAGAAATTGGTTATGCACTGCCTGATCAGAAGGAGCAGCATGACAGGATGATAACAGAAATCAAAAGGGGAAACTGTCTAACGTCCACTCCCAGGCCCAGCTATTTGGACTGAGTGGTAAACATACACCACATGGGTGTTTTCATGTTCCTAATAACGCCCCTGAGTGGGCTAATCGTTGTTCTAAGAACATGCCAAATTGCATGTGCTGTCTTTCATGGGAAGGATACAGTGTGCATAAGTTTTTGATGCTGTCACCATTATTGTGATGATCAATGTAACAGCATGACTGTGTGAGTCCTGGCAGGAAAGAGACTTTGCAGTGCTTAGATGCATATGCATATGTGCACATATATGCACATCCTCGTTCTATAGTACTTACAATCTGAAAAGTATTACATCCTTCTGATTTCTTCTATAAGGCCAAGGAAATACTAGAAGCCTTGATCTTTACTACTTTACTACTAAAAGTAATGTAAAATGGGAGTACAATTCACAGAATTGGTTAATAATCAGCCTGAGTAATGGGCCAGAAAAGGGGTGGTCTGAACGGTAAATTTAAATTTCATCAAAGGTTTTATGAAAGTATTAAGTAACTTAGGGGCAGTTATATTTTTGTGGAACCTGTGCACCTAGATCACGGATGTAACTTCAGTCATCTAAAATTTGGCATCTAGTTTCAGCATACTCATTGTAGCTACTCATCTAAGGTCAGTGACGAAAGAGAGAGTGTCACCTCTAGAAATTGACTTATCCTACCTCTCTGAACTACTGAGATGTTTAGGGTGTGCTGAATCACCTTTGGAAGTCCCTCTTTCCATAACTAAAAAGTGGCTTGGAAAACTGCGTATACTAAATAATTTTTTATTTAGAAGGCTGAATTTATTTGAGATGAAAATCAATAAAGAGAGCCTAGCATCTCCAGAAAGCAAAATATTTCATCCTCAAACTGACATAAAACAGTTGGATGATGGGTTGAGATACTATTTTAGAATACATGCCTATCCTTTCAGAAAGCAGTAGTGGAATCGACATGACCTCTTGACAACAGAGGCTGGCACCTGAGTTAGTCTCCTTAGTATTCTCTTCTAGCCAATGAAGACAAGAAAGTGTTTCTGAGGTGCAGTTCATTTCATCCTAAATGAGTTTTCTAAAATATTTCAGATATTTTGTGCCCTAGAGCACCTAGTTCCCTTTATGCAAGGAGCCTCGGAACATTACTTCATGTGTAGGAGTCTGTCTTGTGGGAGTTCTGAATTAAGTGATATAAGTCAGCTTCTGAAAATTTAATCCTTATCACCTAAATAAAAAAAAACCAAACAAAACAAAAAAAAAACCAACCCAAAAAACTTAATATAGTGTTATCAAGAGTTATCACCAGTAACAAGAACAAGATGACTGGAAGCAAACTTTACATTGCACTGCAACAGGTTAGTCTAGCTGAGATGGGAGAGGGAAGAAATACTAAAAATAGTGGCACTCATCCTGTTATTAATGTTGCTTAATGGACACCACACTTTGGACCACATAGTAGAAGAACAACTGAATCACTGTGATCCTCAGCAATCTTGGCAACAGCAAAATCTGGTACTTTACTGAAGCTTACAGAATGGACAAATAAATGCATTTTGTAGATGGGGAAGCTGTTTCTCTGTCTTGCCTTTCTCAGAACTACCATTCTAAGTAGAATATAGCTAATAGTAGAAGGTTAATTGAAACAATAGCTTTTATGGTTGAAAAATCCCCACATTCTACTGGCATTTGAGAAAAACAATTTGAGAAAGTATATTTCTTTCACAGGAAAGAAATATGGCTAAAAGCAGGGGAGAAGTAAATAAGAGCAAGAAAATAAGGAAATTTTCTTTTTTCTTTAGGAGAATTTGTTGATGATTCTTCTCCCTCTCTGAAAGCTCCTGTTTCTCTTTGCTTCTGTAATCTGCCTGAGTGATTGCATAGTGTTTGTTAGCAGAACATATGGTGACTACCTGACCCTGTATATGCAATCAGGCAGAATCCAGGCAGAGAACTGCACACTGAAATGTTTCTGAAAATGATCATTTGATGTAACCATTTTTCTTCTGGGTCTCTGCTGCTGCTGTCAACAACCAACTTAGCAAAATGACCAAGGGTATATTTCTCTCTGGGAATATGTGTCTGCCCTTTTGCTGGATATCTGCTGTACAAGATATCCTAGGGCATGAAAGGGTGTCAAACTTGCCAAGGACTACAATGTGTGCACATTGGAGAAACACTGCCATTTCCTTAACCCTTCCATGGCCTGCTCAGATATAGCAAGGACTAAGACCTTGTCCTTAACAGAGATAAAGATGTCATAATAAGAAATAAATAAATAAAAAGAGTGGGAAAGATTTTCACATTCTGGGACCTCAAGTCTTGCTCTACACCTATCAACAAAATATGTTTACTGTTGGAGTCTTACTAATAAAAAAAGGTTTTCTGAATATAACTTTATATTCTTAGAAGTGGAATTGAAATGAAAGTGAAGTTTTGAATTTGAAAAGTTCACTGCCTTTTCTTTTAAACATAACTAAAGTATTCCTTCCACTTACCCTTTTGCATAATTACCATTTAGAGCAATAATCTGACATGGTTCTAGAGACTAATTACAAAGAGTAAACACAGTAAGATGATTAAGGGAGCTTCCTTGTTTTCTGTCATTCAAGGCCTACTTTAGGTCGGAAAAATTTATTTCACGTAGTTCTTTACCTGCGGTCCATCAATGACAGCTGTACCCTGGATTTCAGCGGGGTTTAGCTGCCTAGGCTCTTGGCCTTAGTCACTTATTTAATGAAAGAATGTTTTATAACTGAGAGAAATCATGTTGGCGTCTTTACTCTGTGCTCACAGAATGGTCACATTTCCTTTTTCATACCATATTGAGGATGGGAGGAAAAATCTTATATACAGATGACATACAAACTACTCTGCATCTTTTTTTGTGGTTCTGTTTTGATGGGAAAAGCCTTTTCGTAGGCATTTGCACAAAAAGAAAATCCATATGTCTGTGTTCTGGCTCACTATTCAACTATCTAATGCCGTTCAAATGTCCTGTAGTTCACAAAGTCAGATAAAGGCTTGTGTATCTTGAAGCTGTTCATACCAATTCCTTTGCATCATGTCTTTAATCTAATCTAAGCAGGAGTTCTTTCTTCTCCCTCCAAGAAGAGCTACTGGCCTGTACAGGTGACAGCACAGCAGCGATCACTGTTGGCATTAACTCTGAGGATTCAAAAGACATAACTTTGCTGATGAGTAAAGTCAAAGAGAGAGATGCCAGTGGCTTCAAGTTTAGAGGTTTGATCCATTGCCTGTGGACAGCACAGGCAATGAAATGGTCCCCATGGATTCCTCTGAGATTTTTTTCCTGTTTTATAACATAATTTGCAGCAAACACTTAAAAGTAAAGGTCTTTTTTTATTATTATTATTTGTAGCATTAATGATACAGAAATAGATTTCGGCAGACGTTTTACATGCTCTTCAATGATGTTCCACTAAGCCCATGACCCATTTTTAACTAGAAATCTTAAAAATTTTTTGAGATAAAAGTGGTGTAAAATTATTTTTTTATGAATAATCCTTCGGTAGTTACATCACCTCCTTCCTTCTTTCTTTCCCTCCTTCCTTTATTCCTCCTGCCCTCAAATCACCATAATGTAATTTTAAAAAATTAGATCATCTACAGGTCACCTACTTATATGTTGACTGCAGCAATTTTTTATTGTAGACATGCACGTGCCTTTGTTCTGCCTGGGCATTCAAGAGGTTTTTTGCTGGTTTTGCTTTTGTGTTTAGGGTTTTTTTGTTGTTGTTGTAGTTGCTTATCCTTTGCTTTGCATAGTCTTAATTACATTACTTTTTTTTTTTTTTTACAAAAGCATGCAAGAAAAATGACATTCTTTTCGAGGGACTTTTCTCAATTAAATCAACAGTATTAGATAAGATTAGGGAAAATGCTTACAAAGCACTGGTCAAAGAGAATGAGCCTCTTCATGTTAAATAAAGTTTAAGAAAAAAATTTCTAAATGATTTCACTTGTTTTATTTGTTGAAAGCAATCACAGATTATATTTGAACAAGCAAATAACAACACGATCCCAATTTCCCCCAAGATAAACAGAAAGAGGATACTTTGCATGTCTGTATTTATAAATAATAAATACCTTAAACTTTGTACACAGTAAATCAATCAGTAGTTTAGGACAGAGCTTAATTCTCCTCTCACGTCATTTTTACTGCTGCAATGACTTCAGTGAAATTTCAGTGGAACTGAGTTTCACTGCTTGATGAGAAGAATTAAGCTTCTTGGTCTGATGCAACGAGTCTGAATTACAGGCATTTGACCGAGGCAATTTCATCAGTGATTAAAAGGCATACAGAAAGCGGATATATGGGGCATAAGGGACAACAACGGGAAGTTTTGGAATTGATTCAAGGAGGAAAACGCTGTTACTTCACAAATTTTAAAGGTATTTTGATTCCTTCTCCCCCTTGCTGTCTGTGGCTTCTTACAGGCATTCCCACTTGCAATGGAGCAAATATTTGTTATGGTCTTTGGTGAACAGATAATGATCAGTTAAAACTGCCCAACTTTAAATGAAAAAGCTAATTTTAACTTGCATCATCCTATTAACCTGGTTGCCCATGAGCCTACGTGAGCCCCGTGAGCCTACAATATGGCTGAGGAAAGGGGCAGCGGTGCAGGAGCAGAAATGTGAAGCAGTGATGATTATACAGTCTAAACTCTGTTTAAAACTACACAGCACTTCTGGCTTAATGAGAAGGAGCTCTGCATAGGCACCTGCTGCTGACAGTAGACAGGGACTCCTCTCCACCCAGAGCCTAATTTACCCACCCTGAGCTGCCTTCTCTAGGCTTGTACTGAGCAGGAAAAAACCCCAAAAGATTTAACTTGCCCTCAGAAGAAAACTTATGGCTGTGATCTGCAGCTGCGAAGGGATGTGCCTTCTCCTGCACATTAGCACCATGCTCAGCCTTTCAGAAAGCACTCACAGTCTCTCTTGGCTACTGAGTAATGCCATCAGTGATATTATGTCTGCCTTCAGTGTGGGTATAATAAAGAGCCAAATGTGTTTTTGCACATGCTGCTGCTGTGGGACAGCTCCTCTGCCCCTGCGTCATCGCTCTGCACCAGCTGGCTCTTCTGGGGTGAGCCTGCAAGTGGAGAGAGTCAGGAAGCCACAGTCGTTTGTCAAATTAGAGAGTACCCCAGGAGGTGAACAGAGAAGGCATAGGTAATGGTGAACAACGTATACTTGGCTTGTGTTTCTGACAACTGTAGTTTCAGTTTAATTATTCATATGAATACTTTGCTGGAATACTGCTGTTCTGAATGTGCTCTTGCATATTTTATAAAAGTAATGACTTTTAGGACTAAAACCTGGAAGCAGTATTCAGTCTGACTGGCAGGGCAGCAAGCTGGGCTGCTCTTCAAACAAGGGGGCAGAGAAGTAAGAGCAGAACCATCTTCCTTTGTTACTTTAGAGTGGCAGTACTGTGACTCCCAAGGTCCCCGTGCAGATCGAGGACTTCAGTATGTTGCAAAAAAACCCTTCACACTACATGAAGTGCATAACCATGGAGCTACTGTCATTGCTTAACCATCCTACATGTCAGAGAAAAATTGTCGCATATGGAGATAGCGCCAGCAACCTGTAGAGAGTCCATGCAGCTGGTCCCATTTTGTACAGTGGAACTACAATCTCTTCTTTTGCTTAGGACCATTGTGTTGGGGCAGGCTGTGACCTTAAGAAAAGGCAGTGTGTTATGATTTTACTTCCCTACTAAAGATGCGTCTGTACTATGATATTCCAGACAGATGTTTGTCTAACCTATTCTTAAAGACCTCCAGTGGTGGAGAATCCACAATGTCCCCAGACAATCTATTTCATTGCTTCATTATCATTACTGCTAGAAACTTTCCGAAATGGCATTTTTATCATAATTGCTTGTAGTTACAAGTAACTGGTTTCCAGAATGCCAGATGTGTAAATAAAAGGGACTGTTCCCTCGTAAGACCTCCATTATCTCTTTTTGGCAAAATTAAATAAAACACTGCCTGTATTTGAGAAAAGGGTCATTCTAGAAAGTGTTTAATTCCTTGTACTAATCAGGACAAATTTTATCGCAGTTTCCAGCAATTCAATGCCCTATGCCACTGAAATAGTGCAAAATGGCCAGAAACTGGCTATGAACATCACCATAGAAATCTTGGAGGAAATCTTTGATACAAAACTGAGAGGAATGGCCGACACACCAGAAGGCTGCGCTGCCATTCAGTGCAACCTGGACAGGCTGGAGAGCTGGGCAGAGAGGAACCCTATGAAACTCAACAAGGGCAAGTATAGGGTCCTGCACCTAGGGAGGAATAACCCCAGGTGCCAGTACAGGTTAGGGCTTGACCTGCTGGGAAGCAGCACTGCGGAGAAGGACCTGGGAGTCCTGGGGGACAGCAAGCTCTCCATGAGCCAGCAGTGTGCCCTTGTGGCCAAGAAGGGCAGTGGTACCCTGGGGTGCATTAAGAAGAGCGTGGCCAGCAGGTGGAGGGAGGTTGTTATCCTGCCCCTCTACTCTGCCCTGGTGAGGCCACCTCTGGAGTTCTGTGTCCAGTTCTGGGCTCCCCAGTTCAAGACAGACAGGGAGCTACTGGAGAGAGTCCCGTGGAGGGCTGCAAAGATGATGAGGGGAGTGGAGCATCTCTCTTACGAGGAAAGGCTGAGACAGCTGGGTCTGTTTAGCCTGGAGAAGAGAAGACTGAGAGGGGATCTAATCAACGCTTATAAATATCTAAAGGGCAGGTGTCCAGAGGATGGGGCCAGACTCTTTTCAGTGGTGCCCAATGACAGGACAAGGGGCAACAAACTGGAACACAGGAAGTTCCATCTGCATATGAGGAAAAGCTTCTTTACTCTGAGGGTGCCAGAGCCCTGGAACAGGCTGCCCAGAGAGGTTGTGGAGTCTCCTTCTCTGGAGATATTCAAAACCTGATCCTGTGCAACCTGCTCTAGGTGATCCTGCTTTAGCAGGGGGGTTGGACTAGATGATCTCCAGAGGTCCCTTCCAACCCCTACCAATCTGTGAATCTGTGAATCTGTGAAAACTTTCTGATGGTAAATATGTGAAAATCTTTCATATGGGTATAAGTATTTGTAGAGCATCAGCCTTTCTTCTGTTTTGACATGATGGAGCAGAATTTCATTTTGCAATAAAATGAGTGCATTGCTCAGTTTAAAGATGCTATAAAGCTAATCTTAAAAAAAAAAATCAGTTTTCTCACTTCATTCTTTTAACTGTACCAAGGAAAGAAGAAAGAATCTGAATACTCATTACTTTGCATAGATAAAAATGTACCAAAATTCCAAACTGGATATAGAATCCTATCATTCTGATTTAGCAATGTTTGTGTTTTGCATAAATGTAATTGCCTATAGGAGTAAGGCAGTAGGAAATCAAGTCAGCTAGAGATCTGCCCTTCTAGATGCACTTTCATTTGATGAAGTCCAGCTACGAAACCTTGTGAATTGCCACAGATCTTGAAAAAAATAATTTTGGAAGAGTAAGCTCTGTAGACATCCTCTAATTGTAAAAAAACTAATGGAACCAGCATTGCACGTGAGCTGTTTAATTAAGTTAATGCTTAATTTACAGGTTATCAAACCAATGTGAAGTATTTATGCACCAGAAAGGCACAGTATGGTACAAAAAGTAAAATAGTTAGTTTAAACTACAAATGAAGAAAGTTCATAGGAAGACTATATCCAGACTTCTTATGTCATATCTGCAACAGTACTCACATTATACAAAAGGCCATATGGTGCCTACAATCGATATGTAAAAGCTGACTCTAGGATCAGCGGGGCTGCTGTGAACACTGTGAAGTACAAATAGATTCAGAGGTAAATCAGTAGACTCTGCTGTCCTAACTTCTGATCTGGCTAGTAATTATTAAGTAGAATGTGCTTAGATCTCAAATATAGAATTAAATGGAAAATCAGCAGTGGTGAATAAAATCTCAAATGATTGCATAGCTTTTCTCCTAGTAGTAATTTTGGAAGAGTAGAACAGTTTAAAGGTCAAGTCATCTGATCAAATGAACTTAACTATATTGCTATAGCAATATAATCTCAAAGAAGGGTATAATATAATAAATATTGCAACATGCTACTAAGAAAAAAAATAATTGCATATGTAGAGGTGTATACAGGACAGGATGGCTAAATGGCCTGCCTCAGGGACAATAGAGGATAGAATCATCAGCAATGCAATTGACTTTTCTTTCATGTTTCGGAAGTGTCAGTTTTGCAAAATAATCTAAAAAGAGAATAAAAGATGTTTGCAAAAGAAGGCCTGAGTAATTGAAAATGAAAATAGAAAGAGAAATGTAATAAAACCTGAAATATACTAAATCATACCACAATTCATTCATTACCTTTTCAGCACTACTTCAAATAAAATTTGTGACAATAGTGCATGCCAGTAATTAACCTTTCCTGTTTCATGACACAGTAAGTACTGTAGCCACAGCAGTGTTACATGATTATTTTACATAACGCATTCAAGGTTGTTGGATGGAACCTCACAGTGAAAGCTACAGAATCCATAAAGGAAATTGATCAGGATGAAAGGAAAAGTCTATTTGCAATTCCTGCATAATTTTGTTTCCCTCGGGAAAGGGAAAAGAAGCTGTAAAGGGAATGAAAACATCCCCTCTCTCCTTGGCTGGGAATTTCCCTTCTGGGTGAGTTGCTGGCTGGTGTATGACCACTTCAACTTGCCCCATATTATCCCTGTCTAGCCATCCCTGACGCACTTTTGGGCAAGCAGAATTCATTTGCCGCTGCCTGCCCTTTCCTATGTGTGCTGATGTTCTGTACCATGGATATTTGGAGACAAATCCATGGGGATTTGCTGTTAGTTCACTACTTCTGGTTTCATAACAGTCTCTTTTATTGCGTATAATCCTGGAAGTCTGATTTTTATACTCAGATCTTTCTACTAAGCATTTCTGAGAGATTCAAAAGTGTTATGACACATAACTCTACAAAATAAGGTAATCTTATTGCATTTATAAAGGTAGTTGAAGAGATACATACAGAGATTATGGCTAGGCATATTAAGAGGACTCCCCACTATGGGTGTTTCAAGCTTGGCACAAATAAATGCCTGACTTTTAAATAGAAACATTGGTAAGCATTTCTAATAACCTTGATCTTAGTGACTTCGTAAAGGCCAGACAGTGATTCAGTGGGAGATCTCAGAATGGACTTAGGAAAACTGAACCCGCAATTCTGTGCTCTAACCACATGGAAAATAACTATATCACATGGAACAAAGTCATACACCAAATCAATACGACAGATCTGTAGTTGTTCAAAGGAACTTTTATATTTGATCTGGATTTAAGCTTATCTATAAATGTGGAGGCACAAAGGAAAAGAAGATTGACAAAACTTGGAGTTAGAAGTAATAGCTTCTGATGCTCTTGATCACCTTCTGCATCAGAAACTCTTAATACATGTTTGGTTGCACTACTGCAGCACACTGCCAAGGTGACCATCTGTCAGTTAGCTACCAGGGAATATACAGAAATTCTCTTGTAAATCAAGATTATTATTTTATTTTTAAATTGGGGAAGGGGTTTTTTTTATAAATATCCTTAGTTTACCTGATTACTTTATGGGTTAATAGGATAAGAATTCTCAGCAATAAGTAAATAACATCAATTCTCATCAGATACAAAGCTCATGCAGAGATTGAGTGATGAGGGTAAAAGCTATCGTGGAAACTTGAATCAAATTTATTAGCAGATGTTCAGTGGTGCAGAAGAATTATACATGAATAATAAAGTGCGATGCTAGCTGAGAGCTCTCAATTTCCCGCTTTTCCCAGGAAGTACCTTTTAATGGAGGTCTTTTCCCAGAAGCTTAACATTGTGTTGCATTATAATTAAGCCATATTGAGAAAGCATTCAAGTGACAATGATTTACAAATGATCAAATTATTTTGGGCTTAGCTTAGGGCTTTACTGACTAGAATGATTTCTCTGTTATGACCATATGTCTGTTAAGAAACTTGATTCAAATATAAAAACTATTATGGGGATTTTTGAGACAAAGAAAAAAGAAATTGAAGGTGTTTCCTGCAGTTTTCTCTTGTTGTTTAATTAACAAAACCTTTGTGTAATTGTCAAAGAGCAAGAAACGAAGTTCATAACAAATGTAAGTGCATGAACCTGTAAGACTTTTATCTTGCCTGCCTGTCACAGAGAAGGACACTTTGTTTTATGACCTGTTTAACCAACTCAGCAGTAATAACTAGTGGCATGGATTGGAAGAGCAAATGCCACACACTTTCACTTCCCTAAAGATATTTCCATTGTCATGGTCCCCCTCCGTGAAATTGAACCATGGTTTCTTTCTGTCTCCTAGACAAACTATATCTCATCAAGACAATCTTTATTTTAAGTAGCAACATGAACCGATACCCCTCTGGTGAGGGAGCTTAATTCATCACCCATAAAGGGGGTCCTAAGAAGTGCAGGGATGGATAGTGATATCTTAAAGGCTAAGAGACTGAGGGTGACAGATGTGAATGAAGAATAATGAGTGAAAATGTGAAGATGATGTTTCTTCCTCTGTGAGATTTTACAGTTGTTACCACGAGTATCTACAGGACAGATCCAAGATGATTCAAATATCTGAAATACAGGGAAAAATTTGAAGCTAAAGGCAACTAATTCAGTCACCTAACATAGACACATCAATCTTAAAAGGTGAGGCTTTGGCCAGTTAAATGCCACCTCTACCTTCCTTTCTGCAAGGCATTGAACTTGATATTCAAGGCAAAGGGAACATTTTGGTAAATCAGAACATTAATTTCTATGCATGGCTCTGCTTCCTGATCCTCCAGCCATGCCCATGCTACTGCCCAGCGTCCTGGCGGCAGTGTCACCAGCCAGGGGAAAGGAGATTTATTCTTTTCCCTTTCTAATGCCTTGCATTCATTGTTTAGTTTACTGCTGAGAACAAGCACAGACTCTACAGCTTGGCTTAATTGGTTGTAAATTCACAAGTAAGCTGAACATGCTAACAACGTGTTTACAAAGGGGATTTTGATACATTTGGAGGCCTGCATTACCTGAGGCCTGATGATGCTTGCCAGAGGGCACATTTCTAAAGCACCTCAATTGGATTCTAAATCAGCTTTATTCCTCTTAAATTTGCTTTATTGCAGGAAAAAATCTCATGGCAACATAGTCCACATAATAATCTTTAATGTCTCGCTGGTGATCTCTACCGTTGAAAGTGAATACTGGAATATCAGATAAATTATTCAGACAAATATTACCAGAAGATTCATATTCTTTAAATTTGCCCTCACAAGACAATTTGGGGTATATAATTGCACATTTTGTTAGCTTCCTTCTTAAAGATGTACTCAAAATTCACTATCTGTAAAAGGCAGCTTAACCTGAAGAAGCTTGGGATAAAAAAAAAAAAAAAAAAGCTAAAGAAAACCTTGTCTTTAGTATCTCATTTCTAGCTCATATAAATGTGACGAGGATGTCTGAAATGCATACATGACAAAAGACTGTGACACACTCCCAGTTTCTAGTATTATATAAGACCGAAGATATCTTTACGTTGCCACAGCTCATCATATCTCTTGTGCAAACCCACTATCAACTGGGAAATGAATGTGTGCAGACTCTCGACTCTCCCTTCAAAAAAAGTCCTGCCTAACAGTAGATTCATATCAGAATATTGGAAATCACTGTATTTCCAGTTAATTGGCAAAACCTAGTCTTTTTAATATCTGAATTCAGAGAACTGTATAAAAACAGTTCTGATAAGGACTTTGAATGCTCATCCTCTTGCCTTATGAAGACCAATTATGTCTGTAGGATTTGTCTGCAATAATTCTCAAATATTAGGGCAGTATTTAGTCTTGATTAAGGTGTACTCCCAACTGGAGTTCATGAGTCCTTAGACGAGGAAACACTGAAGGATATAGCTGTGCATTAATCTCATAAAAAACTTTCATCTTTAAAAATGTGTTTTCTATTACTATTAGCTGTTACTTAGCATCACACTAACATTTCACTATTTTTTTTTATAGTTTTTATATGTTCATTGCTTTGCACTTTTTATTATGCTGCATATCTTTGGGAGACTCTTTTCCTTCTACATTGCAAACTATAGATATGCTATATACTGCAATTTTATTGATTGGGCTTTTAAAGGATACCTGGAATAAATATGCCTTAGTTTTAAAGAAATATGTGACACATCTTATTATTTGAATTTTTAGTGGGTAGGAAATGAAATTTACTGCTCAGAATTGACGGGCAACAAATCCAGCAACAGGTAGATGGATTCATCAATTCCCTATTAAAAGGAAAAGTAAAGCACATGCTAAAGGTCAGTGTATGAATAGTCAGCATGGGTAAGAGGCTGAAGTGATCACATTGAAGGAAAGCTGTTTCATATTCAGTAACACATTTGAGACTTGTAGAATTATTTCTGGCTGGTTTTAGTTATCTCTAAATTGCCAGTTGAGATTCAGTAGCAGAAGCTCTTCTAGTGCAATAGTCATTTTTAGAAAATAAAATAAATTGATTTTTACTTTAGATAACTACACAATGTCACCACAGAATGAACACTACTTGTCATATGAAGCATACATCTGGAAATGTTAGAAACACCATTATGTAAGCCAAACCAGAAAGTCAATGGGTCTAACTAACCTGAATTTCTGCACAGCTGTTTGCAGTGCTTGTGGTATTAGATTTGGACAGTACATACCACATGGTAAGTTAAGAGTACAGTCCGACATGCATCCTCCGTGAATGGGAAGTATTGAAGGGCAAGTCAGGCTACAAAACCAATGTGGGAAGCTGGAACAGTAAGACATCTTTGAACTTCCTTCTTTGAAGTAAATCTCATTCAACACTGTTCTTGGAAGACAGTTTTTCTTTAGACCTGTGGCCTTACTGGTTCTACTGTAGCTGAGTATAGTTAGTTATAGTGTTGGGAAGATGATTTAGATCTTTAGAGAGGGATTTGACTCATCTATCTTTAGCTGTCTGACCTCCACCTCTCTGCAATCTCTCTTACATGTTGTGTAATGTCTTTCAGCTGCGTGCAAACTTCTGCAATACTTTAGAAGTCATGAGTGGCATGACACACCTTTGTTTAAGCCACTGAATCCCAGCCCTGCATGGCCAGCCTAAGGTGTTGAACTATATAGTGAAAAGGAAGAAATAGGCACCTACAGAATCATTAAGCAGATTAATCATTCTTTGAAAATGCCAGCCCCTCCGATTGACTACACTGAGTAGACAATTTTTAGAAGGCTAAAGTTAAACAAGATGAATGTCTGTCTTGTAGACAAAGGCGTTAATGAAGTAACATTTACAAATGGAGGTGTATGAGAAAGTTTTTGTTGCCCACAGAGCATGTAGGTCTCTGCATTATCCTCTACATGAAGAGCCACTTTACTCCTTTTTATAATTTAAAATTAGGATGTATGATGAAACTTGAGTATTTCACACTAAACAAAAATAGAAACTTCCAGGTCATTCTCTCTGAAGTGCATTTCAGTTTTTCATGACAAAGAGCTGTGCATCTGAACTTCTGAAGCTGTGAGGGGAGTGTAATCTATGTCTTCATGTCCCTGGACAAATGTTTTAAATACTAAATACTATATAGTACTCAATATTGCTTTAAATGTAGTTACTGCCAGTTCAGTTTTTGTCTGATTTTTGTATTAAAAAAAGCTACTCCTGCATTTGTCAGAAGCCCAATCTGATAATGTGTGACTAAGACATGTGAGTATACCACTTCAAAGGTGGGACTAAGCTTGACCTTTATACTTGGCCTCATCACTCCAGTAGCAACCTGGGGACCTTTCTGTGAATTGCATGGAGGTTGGATGACAATGTCTTTATTTTCTAGGATTACTTGTTCTCAGACTCTTTTCTTGAGAGGGCATCTGGGTACAGCCCCCCTCCTCCAGACTGAGAACTGTAGGTTTAACTCTTTTCCTCCTTCTCTCTATGAGTAATAGCAGTGGAAGAGGACAGCAACCAGTCATGTGAAAATTAAATCAGTAGTTAACTAACACCTCTCTCCAGTGAGAATATCTGATTATTTTTCTGAGAGCAGTAAAATGAAAATCATGGCGATACAACAAATAATTATCTGGAGAGAACAAGGAGAACCTGCGAGCCTGCCTGATCCTTGGAAGAATCTTTAGGTTTGACCAGATTGACTGAGGTCTCCTCCATTTTAATTCTGGAGAAAGTATCAAAGGGAAAGTGTTGTGGGTGGTGTTGGCACAGAACAGCATCTGGGAACGCAGAGAATGTGTCTGGCCTTGCTGGGAGCTGGGCACAGCAGCACGAGTCCTGTCTGACCCTTAGCCATGGCACCACATCTCCCAGGGAGACAGGAATCTCCACACGCACTTGGACATGAGACCTTCTTATCCTGTGTTGGTTGGAGGCAAACACAAACACCCCAAAACATCACTCCTGTCTGTACCCCTCTTCATGGACTGTTTTTTTGCAAAAAAATTAGCATGGGAGTAGATTGTCTTTGGAAATATTTCCCAAGACCTGCTTAAAATGTCTGTCCCTTAGATGTATTTCACAGCCTTCCTTTGCTTCTTGTCTGAGAAACAGTCTTTCTGAGAGACTTTGGATTGCTTTCTGCTCTGTAATTTGACTAGTTCTACGAAAAACCCCTTCAAATCACCTTCTAATGAAACAATAAACTTCATGCAGGTTGCAAATATATGGATTATATGTCATAATTTAATTTGTTTTCCCACACATGTCAAAAAAGTTTAGTAAAACCAACTCTGATGATGGTGCCTCTGTAGGTCACAGGCATGATAGCCAAATTTGTGGGCTTTTAGTACTGTAAAAAATTTCTCTCATTTGGCTGGAACATCAAATTTAAATTGTCAACTCAAATATTGTAAGTTTTAAACTTTTGAAACTATAAGTATGATAAGCATCCTCTCTCTAGGCATGTAGCAGCACAAAAATAATTTGTGGTTTGAACTCTGAAAGATGCTTTCCTCCTTTCTATCATAAGCTCCAAACAAAAAAAAAAAAAAAAACAACAACAAAAAAAAGGAAGATAATTACAGTAAAAATATAATTTATTAGTTTTCAATTTTTTAAGTAAGTTGGTCACATTACAATGTTATTTAGGGAAGACTGGTCTAGTAAGCCTGTGAAAGAGGTAACATTTTCAGGAAGATGAACAATCAGCAGCTGCTTATGAGGACAGTGATGATTTTTCAAAACCTCTTTCTTCACTTGACTGAAGATTACTTTGTGATCTTACAGCAGGACAGCAAAGGAAACCAACAAACTAAGCACTACTCTTTACTTGAGGCAGGAAGCGCACAATCGGAAGTGCCTCCTTTCTGGGACCTCTGCAAAGGAACTGATTTTGTGTAATAATGAATGGCAATGAAGTCGGATCAACAGAATTTCTTTGTAATGGAGAGATATTTGCATGTTATAAATGGAAAATGCTACTTAAACTCGTGCAGATTTTAGGATGTAGGCTGTAACATAGGGCTTGGAATAAACTTTGAAGGTTAGATAATGTGATCGTCAATCTGAAAGTCTTTTTATTCAATGAAGCCAGCCGGTGGACTTCATCCTAAGACATCTGAATGGAGGAGTCAGTATGCAGATATGTACATGTGAGTGAGAGCTTGATTTGGTTGTCTGCATGTAGGCATCTACTGCCCATTTAGACCTTTCAGAATTTCTACCTGGCCTGAAAGAAGCAGATCTTCCACAGGTCTTTGTCATGTCTCCAGACTTACGTGTGTTTTAGATGTTCTAGGGCTTCTCAGATGATGATGAATACCATTATGGTATGCAGCTAAAATAAGGTCATGGCTCTAAAATTCCTATTATAACCTATAGAGATTTAGCACCTACTGTATATGAAACTTAGGGAGTGATTCAGCTGACCAGATATGAACTGTCTAAACACATATGTCTAGTAGCATTTCAGATGCACAATTGTGTGCAGTACATCTGCACAGGCTGGTGGATGTGATCCAAGGACCAGTGAACGTCCATTGCAACCCAAGGGTTCACACTCAAAAGAGTGACAACTGGAAGCTAGGATCCATGTAGGCTGGGGGAACTCAAAGCATCTAAAATGACCCTAGAAACTTATGTTTAGGCAGCTAAGTCCCATCATTGCTCTCTTATCTCTACTTTCTGCACTGACTTTATCTCCACTGACTATATTTTGAGCACAGACACCTTGCACTACAACTGGCAGTTGTCTTAATCTGTAGGTAGGTGCCTTAATCAGGCTCTAAATGTAACTTCTAGGCTTGGCTTAAACTTGAAGAAGTGAAGAAATGAATACCAGCCCGACTAAAGTCCTACAGTATTCAATTGCTGTCTCTATTAAAATAGTCAAATGTGAGTCATGTACTCATAACCATTCAAAAGATAAAAAGAATATATTGGTAGATTAGCTCATCTCTCTTCAACTAAGTTGAGTATACTTCTCTCCTCAGCAATGTGGCAGATGCAAAGATAAAAGATGGAGTTGTTCTTGTTACCTTCCTTCCAGCCAGACTCTTCTTAGGCACCTCATGCACTCAAGAAGTCTTGGAGACAGAAGGAATCGGCGATGGATCAGAACAGTGCTGAGGTCTGCATGAGGGAGCTATTCACGTCCCTGTGCACCTGCAAACAAGCCTAGGAGCTGGCAGAAATCTATTTCATAATGTTTCCTTTCCCACATAACCTTTGATAATCATCCTCCCAATTGCTTTTTCAAAATTAAATGCTGTAATTCCCTACTTGGCTTGAACATCCAAGCTGTACAGTCATCTAGACAAGAGAAGTGAAAAAGTGCTGGCTTTAGTGGAAAGAGGAGCGAATGTCACAGAGGAAATAAAAAGGACTTGTTCTAATGCAGCTTAGCACCTGCACTCACAATGATGCAGTACTGTGAGTTCAGCAGCTAGTGCAGGTCTGCAGGATACCACTAACACATATTTTTATGCCCCAGCTTCTTGCTGGATGAGAAAATTCTCCTAAAGTTAAGCAATACTGGGAAATTCAGGGGTTTGGAAGGAGAGGGGTGGGGTTTTTTGTTTGTTTTAATATTTCCGTGTTTTATGTTCCTATTACTGTGAAAACACAATATATTGAAATACAATTTCATATTACAGTACTTTCACTTCCCACTGTCTCATTCTTTCCACTAAAAGACTGCACACATATTTATCTACATTAACTCAGTTTAAAATAATATATACATAAAATACAGATATGCCCTTTAATGTTCAGATTCAGGTATTTTACCCATTTTAATTCCTCTGACTTGAGCTGCACATTCTGTTCTGTCAGTTCTACAGGGACTCAATTGTATTGCACACTATATGACCCCCCATGGAGGAAGAAAAAGGAGTCTGAATCTACTTATGTTCCTGAGTAAACTACTGAGATCAAGCTATGCAAGATGAGATGCCTGAATCCTTCCATAATATTGTTTCTATGCCATCTTAGACTCTGGAGCAGGAGGAGACGTTCCCAAGGCAGGGAAGGAATTGAAAGGAGTCAGGGTCCTAGCGTCATCTTACCTCTGAGCAAAACTGACGTGATGTAGCCACATGTCAAATTTTGTGCAATTTGAAAGCAAAGTATTGCTGTGGCAGAATGAAAAGAGAAAGGAAGTGAGGAACTGGCATTTTAAGGGCTACTGCTGTATCTTATGGCTCTTCCTAGAATTTGGACTTGTTCTAATTTTCAAATCTGAAGAATCTGTCAAAATACTGCTGTTTCTATACAGTATTTAACTTTAAGACTTATTTAAAGAGGCAAATGTGAAGCTTTTTGAATACCTGCAAGTTACATGCAGAAAAAGAAAACCTGCCCTTTCTGAGCTTGTATTTGTCAAGAGCTTTGTAATGTGAGATGGAGGCACTCCCACCATACAAAAACTGTTCAAAATCTCACTATAGTGTGACTAAGGTGAACAAGTCACTTATTTATATTGTCATCATATGAAAGTATGAAAAAAAAGCATGCAAATCAAAAAAATGCTGGAATTTCTTGTCCTGTTGCATCACTAATAAAATATGTAGAGAAAGTTGATGGGTTTTTTTTTCAAAATCCAAAGTGAGAAATATCAGTACAGACATTGCTGTACTGTAAATTTATCAAAAAAAAAAAAAAAAAAAAAAAAGATGGTTGCCTCTTCCTCCTGGTTTGTATAGCTTAGGAGGAGAGAGAGATGAAGATGCACTGAGGGTAGCACACCATTGAATTCTGCTGATGTGGTTTCACTTATGGACTTCAGATATTAAATGCAAATATTTGCTGAAGCCTGCAGATGTGTGCTTCTGATACGTTACATTCAGAAAATGAAGAAGTTGCAAGAAGTTCTGTTATATACTTTTTAAAATGTCGCTGTGCACAGTTGCTTTTTCACTTCCCAGAGTATGCTGTTTTGTCCCCTGGGCCCTCTTTCACAGACTAAATATCCCTTGGAGGGAGTCGCTATTGAGCTGATCCATTTTTCTTTTGGATGGTCTCTGAGTTGAAGGGTTACCCCAGTGTGCAGATAGGGCATGCACTGACACTAAGGAAGCATTTCCTCGTTTTTTAATTTAAGTCATCTGTCTAATGAAACAAAAAAGGTCAGAGGGTACAAGGCAGACTAGTAAGAAAACCCCTAAATTATGATAAACTATAATTAATAATTGAAACAACTTTATTTTCTGGGATTTTTTTCAGAATATGCACTCCTAATGAATAAAATTGTCTTTTGGCATTCCAAAAATGTAATCAGACTGAAAGCATCAGAGAACGTCACAGATGCCAAATTGTGTATTCATTCTTTCCTCACTACAAAGCTAGACCAAACAGCTTTAGGTGGCATTACCGCACATTTTAAAGAAATATGGTCAATTGTTAGGCTACAGGTCTTCTCTCAAGCACTTTCTTCTTTGATTTTCTTGCTGCAGAAAAGCTGCAAAATGTCAGCTTCAGGAAATATGATACATATAGGACTTCCCTGTCCATAGATCTCACAAGAATCTTGATCATGAAAATATTTGTAAGAATTTCCTGCCTTTGGAGAATTTTATTGTCTTTGGTCATTAAACTTAGTGATACCAAAACAAATCTTTTCTTTCTGCATTGATTTCCACATATTACTTTGTTTTACCAGTTGCTGATTGAAGCAAGAAAGTTCTATTCTCTTCATTCTTTCTCTCCTATGTATTTGCTCCAAAGGTATGATACCAATGTTATTTTTTTCTTTTATGCTCCTGTTGTTCAGGTAGTTCAATTTTAGCTCAATTTTATCCATCTTTCTTCCCCATGATGCTGTTTATTCCTTATTGCCATTTTTATGTAGAATATATTTAGTTAGATTAAGATATTTTACAAGGTTGGCTAAATGATGACTTATAACAAGCCAGTTTGCAGGAAAATAATGGAAAGTCAATTCCTTGCTGAACTACAATTTGAAATGGATTAGAAAGACGTATTTCGTAAGATGGAGAGTTTGTTTTACATGAAAGCAGTGTCATACACCATACCACTAGGCTTTTGGGTGCTCAGTTCAAATGCTTTTTTTCTGGATCTAGCTGAAATAGCCTACAGCACATCACAGCTTATGAGTCCATTTTTGCTGAATGATGTTCAGGTGCACATGGACTCATAGCATCTGTGATAGTAAATATGTAACATTTTCTCTGCCACCTTTAAACAAATCCAAAGAAATAATAGATGAATATCATCATAATGTTTTGGTTTATGTAAAATTGTGCATAGCTCAGGCTGGAAATAAGAAAGGGAAAAGGCACTTGAGAAAGGACACCTCTAACAACTCCTTTGTTACTAAATTAAGTTTAGATAATTTGTGAACAGGTTTCTACAACCCAAGTGTATATACACTACTTTTTTTTTTTTTTACTGTCTTTTTTGTCCATAGTGGCCTATATAGTGGCAGACATTTTCTCTTTTCTAGTTTAGGAAGATCAACAGAAGAAAAAAGTATATGTCTGTGCATATTCACACGCACACACCTCTTAATTCTTGAGTTTAGAAGAAATATTTCTAGCAGCAGATAAGTATGGTTACTTTTAACCCATTCAATATTTATTCCTCTGTTATTCGAGTATGATGGCATAAATTGAAGTTATGTGTTAAATTGATCCACTAAGTAATTTAGTTTAATTATTAAATTTGATTCAATATTTAATTTGGTTTAATAAAAGTGGGCTTCCATAAATGTATGCATTTAACTGATATATATTGGGACTGTATAATTTTGAATAGATTAAATATTTAATAGAGAACACTTCTTTGAATTATTCAGTATGCAGACTACATAACTGATCTACTCTTTCAAAATAGTGGAAATACAAATGACACATTATAATAATAACGTATTTCCAACCAAGAATATGTATAAAACACATTGAACACATTGAACACATTGTTGGTTCATTTCCAGTCAAGCAAACCAATCTTTGCTTAGTGGAACCGACCATTGAGAATTCATCAAGAAACCTCCCAGAGCTATTGTAACTCTAATATAACTCACAAAACCTAGACTATTAGAATATGCAGAATACTGTGGTGACAAAATGATTTTGAAAATGACTATAACAATATAACTTTCCTCTGTCTTTTGTGAATAGCTAAACGTTCAAAAGATTTGTAGCTAATGGTGGTTTAGTATTCTGGATCGGATTCAAAGATTGGAATACTCAGTGTCACAGTTAAATTCTCTAGTCAAAACATATTTCATGTTGATCTTGCATCATAAGGAAACTTCAGAAAATGAGACATAATTTAAGTGAACTTCAACATTCATCTAATTTCAGGTGTATGTGTCATGTCAACTGAAATAAATGGGACAATACTTAGCAGATGCTTAAATTTTTTACTAAGAATGTGAATATTTATAATCATATGGTTGTGCTGAAGGATTTTGTGGAATCGATGAATGTGCTTCAAAAATCATATATCATATAAGGATCCCTCTCCCTGCTTGTCAGCAGACAAGATCTGCATTTCTGTCAGAAAGTATCTTATTTGACTGCCAACGAAGACGGCTAGGCAGCATTTGTGATCTTATTTACGGTATGGCTGTACAAACGCTTGTGCCAGCAAAACTGATGGAGCAGCAGGGTGATGCCTGGAGACAAGAAAGAGCTGGTAGCATTCTCAGATGTGGAGCCAGCCTCTTCGACAATGAAACTGCATTTAATAAGGGGAGAGTTTTTAATCTGAAAAAAAGAGAAGTAGAAACTAACCAAGAAACTAAAGCTGGTACAGAATATTCTTATTGCTAAAGACAAGATTAGGAATATATTTGATGATCTTATCTACTGTAAATTTGCTTCCTCTTTGAAATCTATGCTTTCAGGTAAGCACTCTTTTATCCATGTCCAGTAGCAAAAACAATACATTCCTTATCCGCAGTGAATGAAGATTTTGCAGGCAGTGCAAGAGGTACCGGGTCTCAGCACCCTGCTGTGCAAAGCCCCGGGGGTGGCGAGGTCTGCCTTCTTGCCTACCGGCCGCGTGCTCTCCTCTGTACCTTGGCATCATGGGACCACCCCACGGATTGGGGGAAAGGAGGAAAACCTTTGATTCTCAGGGAGATTTTTAAGTCATGAAAAGAAGAGTATGAATATGACCAGATTAATTCCATCTTTGGTTAAAGGCGGAATTCTATTGTGGAAATGGAGTACGTGTCCTTTTTGTCTATGAAAAGGTACTTTCTAAAGCACAGTCTATTTCTACTATTGATAAAAATAGTAACGATGGTTCTTCAGCACACACAAACTCAATTAAATCTGTGGAATTTCACATGAATTACAGGTGGCTACTGTGAAAATCTTTGTAGGAATGTAACCTTAGTAACCAAATCAAAATAATAAGTATAATGCGTATTAATAAGAAACATCTATTGATAAATCAATGTTCACTTTATTTTGTTGTGATTGGAACGCATTTCTCCATACATTTCTGTAATAACAAAATGAGTTTAGGTAAGATTTTTGATGCCCTTAAGAGATTATTCTTGGCTTTAAAGTATTTGAGTTTGTAAATAATCTGATCGAAAGTTATAAATGAAATAGTGGGAAAAGGAGATATTTTACTGGTACTATAAAATAGCAGCAACTTTTGCTACAAGAAAATAGGTAGAGAACTTGTGCAGGTTTTAACAATATTTTAAAAATGGATTGCTAAGGGGATGTGAAAAATTTGATTTGTTCTTATTATTTTATTTGTTATGCAATGGGAAAAGAAATGTTACCCCTATCAGATCAAACAGCTTTACTGAAATGACATAAGGATAGATCCATTTTTTGAATCAGAATTCAGTCAAACCCAGAAAACAAAATGCTTTCTTCATCTAAGACTCATTTTTCACACTACTGTTGCCAAGAAAATACTATTTTTAATAATAATGACCAAAATCAAATACCTTTCTATTATAGAAATCTAATAATTTATAACTGCTTAGTAAGTGACAAAGTGGATTTTCAAAAGTCTAGTCATCAATATTTCAGCTCCTCAGAAGAAACAAAAATGAAAGTATAAAAATAATCAGTCTATCATATGAAATTTAAGCAATAGATATTTTTTGAGAAATGTGCAGAACTAAAATAAAAAAATAAAATGCAAACATTAACCCTTAAAGTTTGATTCTTTTTTTTTTTTTTTCCTGTCGTCAAGGTAATGAGGAATTAACAAGTTTTACACGATCTAAAAAATTTCATTAAATTTCAGTTTCTTCCTGAATTCAAATGAATGAGTATATTGAAAGACTGAAAGTAATTTTATTAACAAAAGGAAGAATAAAATTGGAATTGCTGAAAATTTGTCTACAAAACACTGCCAGGAAGTGCTCAGAATAACATCAAAGGTCATGGACCTCCCCACTCTGCTATGACACAAGAAATTATTCTTATTGTAGCCTTTTCCATGATGGGACATGACTCAGTTTTATTCAAAACCATAATCTCCACTATAAAAATGTGGAGCTTTTTTCACTGTTTGCACTCAGCAGGACCATAGTAGAATAAAAATATTTGTATAATCTCATGTCCCTTTTCTAGTATGCCTAATCAAAGTTTTGGGCATTCAGAAATCCTAATCCCCACAGCAACCTCTGGGAATACCTATGTGTTTGCAACATGATGTGAAAAGTACTGTCCTACTCCCAATTTTCAAATGCTTCTCAAGAACCCTAAAGGAACAGAAATGGATGTGAGAGAAGGGGGAAGAAAGCACAGTACCCTGGATGATATGCAGGCTATGTTAATTTCATTTTGCGAGTCATTTGCAATTTCATGGTTTCACTGAATTTTAAATTGCATCAAATCACAAACCTGCAGCTAAGCCCAGCAGTTATGGGTTTCACTCAGGATAATCTAAAACAGCGGAAAAAAGGTATTGGCTAAGATAGTGTGTTCAAAAGTGCCCCAGTCAGATTTCTACACTTGCATTGATTAGAAGCTTCAGCCAGAGCCCCTTAGCATGCACTATCCATCGAAGCGAGGGTTAGTCACTGAGCGCAGAAGGCATGTCATATGAAGATTGAGAGGGAGTTAGCATTTCTTATCTGCTAACATGACCTTTTCTATCTCAACTGTCACCGGAAAAAAACAGGGAAAATGGAGGGGAAAAAAAAGATAAAGAAAAAAAAAAACAAACCAACACAAGAAAAACTTGAGAGCAGATCCCTCTTTTTAACACAACTCTTCTGTTAAAGTTTTTTAAGCATCTGTACCAGATTTCATATGACTCACACTCCTGATTGTTGTACACATGCACACACATGTGTGCGCGCACACGCAGGCACACAAACACACAAACAAATTAAAAACATAAAAAAGAAAGGGGAAATATTCCATAGAGAAAAATATATCCATAATTTTGGATGAAACTCATGTCAGTGTGTGAGATATTGTGCTGGCAACATGCTGAAACTGTCATTAATGAAAAGATGATTTAGCTTTAATATTAACTTCACAAACCTTCTTTACACAAAGTCTGAAATAGGCCAGCATATCAGCAATGTTAATGTTCCATTAGTTTAATTCTTTGCTAATAGATTAATTCACTTTATGACAAAAGAAGTATTTAACTGTCCAGTTTTGTTTGCCTTAAATCTATATAAACTTGAAATACAGTCTCCTTGACAAATGAGGTTACCAGAAACTAAATGGAAAATCTTATTTGCCACCACAGTGGTGACATGAAGAATTGCAGCCTTTAGCTCAGGGCTACTAAGCTCTTAATAATGAGAGAAAGGTACTCCATCTTCACCTATAGCCACAATTACAATGAACAAAAATAGCTGCCAAGGCTTCTACAAAAAAATATTCATGACAATGTGAAAAATATTGATTTTAAAAGCCAAGAAATGAAATATCTTCTAAAGTGCTCCATTCAATCTAGTTATTATTTTCCAAAAGAAACTGAGGAGACCACAAAGCATTTTGCAGAAATCCTACATTAAACATAAATCCTCCTAGAAACAGCATAAACAAGCACTCCCAAATTCTCCATAAATTAATGCAGCTCTTGAATGATCAGGTCATATGCAAAATGTGCACCCTGACCTGGAATTACGTTTGAACATTGAACCCTGATCCGTTCTTCTTTCCTCCCCACCTCTATTTTTTTTTCTTTTTTTTTTCTTTTTTTTTTTTTTTCTTGTACCCTACATAAAAATTGAGAGAAACATCTCTATATGTGTGAACCGCTGGAATGCGATGGCACAGCGTATTGCTCTGAGCGGCTCGGTGTGTCATGCAGTGGCACTGCAAGCTGATTCTGAGCCATTTTAGTCACTGCATGTTGGATTTGCAATGTGCTTCTGAGCCACTGCACACGTCAGATGAGATGGCAAAGCTCACTACTCTGAGTCTCCATGCCTTTCTCTTGATTAGAAAGAACATTTCTTTCTGCCCTTACTGCATTAGTGCAGTATGTCTGTTTGGTACACAAACATGGGAAAGAATGGATTAATTTTGAACAGAACACTGCTTTTATTGCAAAGTGGGAAAAATAATGGTCGGGGAAACATACTATATAATCTCAGATGTTACAAATCCTTTTTGTTACCTATCTGTACTTTTCAAGTTTAACTTTGATAGTAGTTAGAATTTTGAAAGGCGCCTAGGTACCTCTTTTCCACTGAAATCACTGGAAGATAATAAATATCTTTAACAAACTAAGTCTATGTAGTTTCAGAGCCTAAGCCTTCATTTTGAAAAGGGACTTACCAGCCAAATGTTAAAAGCATTTAAGTTGGGAGTGTAAAGATGTGGACAGGTACCCTAATGAGATTTTCAAAGTGACTAATTCCTACTGAAATCAATCTCACCTAAGTCCCTTTGGCTTTCAGTAGGATTAATGACCCTCTGTAAATAAAATTATTTTGGAAATGGGACTTCTGTAGTTTCAAAAATCTTACCAGTGCTCCCTCAAGTACAGTGCTATTATTTTAGCGTACAGTTTTTAGCTTGCTTGATATATAACATTATTTGATATCTTCTTGCCCACATTAGCAAGAAATACAGTTTCAGTCATCTCCAAATTGTTCATCTGTTTGAAATAAATTAAATCAGGGCTCGGTTCTCAAGAAACCAATAGTACTGCATGCAGCTTAGCCCTTAGCTCACAGGTTAGAAAAATGATGAGTCAGGTTCACGTCCTTCCCCTACTGAGAGCATCTGAGTACGTGGGTCCCAATTTCGTAATGTATCCTAGCAAACTAGAGGATCAGTAACATACTGGTTTATTACCAGATACTTGGTATGTGGTATAACAAGAGGAACTAACAGAAAAAATATTTTGGAAGTCACTATACTCTGGCAATTAGAAATATCTGTTATGATGTGAGAGATTCAAGTTGAAGCCCACACCACTTTCTTTTTTATTCCAGACTGGAATAGATTTGCCAGGAGGAATATAAGCTGAGGCTAAGTGACATCTCTTAAATATACTGATGTCTGTCCTCTCAATCTTCCTGAATGGCACCTCCATCTCACACATACCAAGCCTTGCCTACGGCTACCGTGAGAGCATGCAGGTGGGATTCATCCCACATGACCTGAGATTCATCCCACTTGACCTGACCATGTATGTTTATATTTACATACATACACATGTGTATACATATATATGCATACAGACACATGTTCAAAACAGCTGAGATAAATCATGGTTTCATTACTTCTTCATTGTGCACTAGCTAGGTGATCGAAGCTCAAGCTAAGAGCTAGTGTTACCCTGGGTCTCTTCATCTTTTAACCCTCTGGTGCCCAAATCATGTCGTTCCAATGAAGAGAAATGCAGGTCCAGGCCAGATGTGCCTCTCTGGATAAGCTGAAACAGGGGCCTCCCCAAACCATCTTTGGTGTGGCATCTGCTGAAGTCTAAAAATTTAAATAGTTATCAAAGGAAAGACATACAATGACTGGTTAGTAAATTTAATTCAGAAATAGACTTCTGGGTTCCCATGGCATTTTTTTAAAATGATACAGCTTCATTGGGAGTGATTGTGAAAAATTATGTCAGAATACTTAAGTAGTCAGATGCTCCTTCTTGATTTTTTTTTTTAAATAGATGTCCAAGTTAATTTTTTTTTGGTGTTAATTGAAAGAGATGGGGCTTTTTTGATCCTTTAAGTGAGGAAAGAAAAGTGAGGAACAGATTGATCTATTTTTTGCCCTTCTTTTGTTTGCCACACTGGCCAGAATAAAATAATAATTTTAAAAAAGGGTTATTTTCATAGTTCTGGTTACTAGTTTCTGGGCCATGGAAGTGGAAAACAGATTAGTGGGTAAGGAATACTATTCTTAGGGGGAAAAATAAACCAACAAAAAAACAACACAAAAAGAAAAATATTGACTAATGTACAGAAAGTAAAAATTTCTTGTCTATCCTTGTAGGTGTTTTACCCTGATAATTTCAGTATGGGTAGCACTCTCCTTTTATAAGCAGGACAGCAGAGTTTAATAGAGTATCTATTAATTATTGGGGATAATACTGTGAACTACTTAAAGTTGCATCGATCTTTCTGATATATTTTAGAAAAGTTCAATAATGCCAGAAAATAAATGTCTGGAACGGTAACCATGGAGTTACAGAACAAGCAAAGCTATCCTGTCAAGTGAAGACCAAGCAAAACATGGTACTTTTAGGATTCTATTTGGTATTCTTTTAAAAAAGAGTAAGTTTGTTTTAACTGAAACTGGTATTTTGCTTTTAAATCCTTTTTAATTCATGCTAATTAAACCACGTACATAGCTTTTTCCTCCAATATCAGATTGATGTATCTGAATCAAAAACTGTCAGTGACTAAGAATTACATTAAGCACGTTGTTGTTAAAGAAGTACTTTTTGTTGCATTCATTCCAGGTAATACTAGGAAAATGCTTTATGCCTGATTTGTTTGTTTGCTTTTCTCCTCAGATAAGTATTCAATAGGAGTTGAATCCTGTCCTGAAGAAAAGTCTTATACAAGACTTGCAGATAAAAAATACCTAGGACACATATGCATATAGGCTGTGCACAGCACTTCTGCCATGGAGTGGATTTTATTGTTGTTGAATACTGCCAGACAATGATTTTTGTATTAACTCTATTACCATATGAATGTGTATCATCAGGGCAAAGCTGTAAGCAGATGCTCTAGAGACAATAGGAAGTTAATGGACCTTATCTTTAGTTGATGTCAAATGCTGTAGCTCCCCCCAAATCAATACAGTTGTACTGGCTTATGCCAACTGTGGGTCTGTGCCAGGACTCAGCCTTGAGGAACGTCATGCATGATGCAGTGTCAGGAGCTGCGCTGCTGGAAGCAGTAAGCCTCACCCTGCTTATTTTTTTTTTTTTCTTTTTTTATTCAGGGTGCAAGATACACAGTTTTCACCCTATTTTGTCTTTTGAATTCAACAGGATATGTGGCATGAAATTAACAAGGGTTACAGAATTGGCTTTTGAGATAATACGCCTTTGTGGTTGGACCCAAATCCCATTCCTGCTGAAGTCAATGAACATTTATAGCAGAGCAGTTTCACCATTTTAGCTTCAGTTTTACAAGTCTTTGTGGTTTATTGGCTTTTTTTGAAGCTCCAGATCCTCTGATTACTCGTCAGTCTCAACCTCTATTTAAAACCAGCATGTTCTAATTTGTCATTTAGTCCCTAAAGACTCAAGTCTGTAAAAGCAAGTATAAATAAATCCTTTAAAAAACCTTCATGATTTTAAACTGAGCTCAGGAGTTTGGAAGCTTGAGTCGTGATTTTGTAATTATTTGGGATTTCTTTCAGACTGATCCCCCGATATGACAAATAGCACGATGAATACAGCTGCATCGGGAGGACCCAGAAGGTATTGCCTTTCAGCTGCACAGGAGGAATTCACTGGGCTTCCTGATGTGCCCGAGTGTGTGTGGGGGGGATTTTACTTTCTTAAGATAGTTGGAGGGTTTATTCACAGCTCTCACCTAGCAGTTGTGTCTGCCATTTCAGTGATGTGTAGGAAAATAAGAATACCACTCTGATGAATATTCATGCCTGATGAATAGTTTTAACATTTCCACAGCTGGACTCTGGCTGAGCAATCACAGCAGCAGTCAGAAAGTAATATATGTGAAATGAAGCTATTTTCAGGCCATATTTTCTAAATCAAATTACCAGCTGAATGCTGATAGCTATGGATCAAATACCGTAGCCTGCAGTAAGCAGGCTCATACTGCATGAGCAAGCACACGTAGGTATGAGACTATTTTGCACACAGTGATTCTGCTTATATAAACAACACTATTCTTGTCAACAATATTATGCAACACCTGTAAACAATGTCATCAGACTGTTGTAAACAAGAGTTTCCATGTCAATGAAACATCAGTGTCTACAGTCAGGAAAATGGATACGTTTTATCCGAGTACTTTTTTTTTTATAATATATGATTTATATTAACTGAACCAATTGTTTTCCACTTGGTAAGTTAAATTAGAAAGAAAAAGGTTTTTTTTTCTCTCTTTTTTTTTTTTTTTGGTTAGAAAGGAATAACTACTGTTGTTATATTTACAGTCATGTTAGAAATTAATATATTAATCAGTCAACAGAAAAGGACTTATCTGAAATTACTCAGATTGATAGCAAAGTTTCCAGGCAATAGTGAGAAATAAAAATATCAAATTAAAAAAAGAGGAGATGGACAAGAATAAAGGAAAGATTTACCTGAAATAATCTAGTAGCGTGTTCATTCATAATTAAAACAAACTCTCTTCCATACTCTGTACTTCCTCTTCTATTTCTTCAGATGAGAAAGGCCATGCTATCATAACAGCAAGGACAGAGTTCATCAAAGGGAGTTGGTGTCATGAGTGTCATTAATTACAGCTCAATTCTTAAGCACATCAAATTGACTGAAATACAACTTTAAGGCATGTAGTAAAAAAACTTTTTGTAGTACCAATCTTCCTTTTCTTCCAAGTACCAAATTTTTCTTGGTGAAGAATACTTTTCTGATTTTTTTCAAGAGATTCAAATACAGATAATATTCCATTATTAATGACATGTTCCTCTCCTCATTGTGGGATTTGTGCTTCTCTAGGCTATTCTGTTTTCAATAACCTATTACTTCAATGAACTTTAAGAGCTGGGGTAATAATTTTCCTGGTGAGCTGTATCTCAGGGTGAGCATTCTTCAGAAAATTTCAACAAAAAAAAAATTGGTCCAGATGTTTCCTGGGACATGAGGGAGGAAGGGAAAAGAGATATTTGTTTCCCCACATGAAAAAATCTGGAGACTTTTATTTAAAAGACACCACATTCCAGAGCAGGGATTTGAAAATAGGCAGGGATATGGTCTCCATGAAAACCAGCCCATATTTTTTCACTATATAAACCTTTGAGGAGCATTATTTCCCATGTACACAGGATAGCTTTGGCAGAACTTCATTTCCTCATTCTTATTTTTAATTTTTATATTGTGTGAGCACCCGTCAGCACTGGAAAAGTAGGCATGCAGAAGACTTTTATATAAGAAACAGCATGCAAATGGGGACTGGGCAGAAATTCCATTTAAAATGTAGATCGTAAGGCTATAATCCCTTTGAGGGCAGAAAAGCAAAATCTGTGGTTTGCACTTTAAAATCAAACTTAATATCAGTTATTATTGCTATAATAAATGAACAAGTAGATGATGATGTTAGGTGGGGACAGATAGTTCTTGTGAAAACATGAGTGATTTGAAGAGGAGCAAGAAAACATTTTTTAAATTTTTTTTCCTGTTTTAAATACAATCATGATTAGCTGTTTTACTAATCTGATAAAATAATGTGATTTTTTCGTCCTTAGCAATGTGTCTTCAGCATTTTAACTAGATGAAAATTAAAATATTTTAAAATATTTACACTTGAATTTAGAAATTCTAACTTCAGAAAGAAAATGTATGTTTCTTTTTACACTGGGGGGGGGGGGAAGAGTACAAAGGTGATTATATCCACCTGTTGCATAAAGACAGAAAATCTTTTGTTCCTGACTTAAGTAAAAAACCAAACCCAACCCAAACAAAACAATAAAAGCAGTAAAAGCTATTATTTAATTTCAAGTCAATGCTGCTTTTATGAATAAAGCCAGAAGTGCACAATTGGAAAACTCGGTGGACAGAGATGTAGAAGAATGATATAGGTTGGAATGATGCTCAAATATCCCAATAGCCTTACCTAATTAACTCAAATGATGGCTAGTTTTAAGCTCTTAGACTAAAATAGTAAAAGAGAAAAAGTTTTTATCCTGCTGTCTCCATGCCTGTCAAATTATGTTCTATCGTAAGGCAGGCTTGCAGCTAGTCTTGGCTGTGTACATTGCTGAGGATGGGAGTATTCACATGAAGTCCCTCCTGTGTAATTTTCAGATTGAGTCTTGCTTTAGAAGGAAAATAATAATAATAATAATAATAATAATAAAAAATACCCCAATTGCAGAATGTTACTGAGAGAAATTAGACACAAAGAAATCTTTATTATCTGAAACAGAGGCAAAATCCTATACTGTTTTCTGTGTGGATTCTCATGTTTCCTCTTTGTTCTTGTCATTCTAATGCAACATTTACTTCAGTTCAAGCATTCAACTATTCATTTCTGAAACTGCGTCTGTTGTCTGTTAGAAAATACAGGACAGGAGCAAGCTACGGACACCAATAGGTTATATCTCTTTGTGGTCCTATTCTTTAGGTCACACTGTTTCCAATATGCTTTTAAGTGGTTAATGAACTGGTTTTGTGAGCTGGTACATGCTGAAAGCTTTTGAGAGTAAATCAAACAAAACAAATTTTATTTTTGAAGAAAAAAGCTGTTATCCTAAATTTAACTCTGAGAGCTGTTCTATGGTATGCCTTAAAAATAATCTCTTTCAGTTTTCTTTTTATTGTTGATAATGTTACGTTTTTAGTCAGAAGGGTTTAATTGAAGAATACGCTATCAAGTTGTAAGGAGATGAAGGATGAAGGTCACAGCCTTTCTATTTTATCTCTATATTACTCTAAGCCTCAAACTAGCTCCTGGGATAATGTCTGCTTCTGCAAAAATTTCTTTCCGCTGATCTTTTATTTGCTGCCCTTACAATGAGAAGTGTTCAAGAGCATGCAAACATCTAATGCACAGAAACTACGTCGTGTGAGAATAAGACAGCTTACTCTTGCCTTTAGTCTCACTGCAGACACAAGAAGCCCTGGAGAACAGATACTTAAAGTGATCTTTTGCTACATTTTTTATTGAAGTCCTAAGAGATGATCAAATGTCTGCTTTATAGCTTGGGTATTTATCGATGCGGCCAGGTTAAGGTAGGAAGGATGTAGGGTGCAAAGAGAGTCAAATGTGACTGCATTTCTCAGAAAGCAGGGCTGCAGTGGAGAGAAAAGACACTCAAAAGGAAGAAGGCTGAACCAAAAAGGAAGAAGAATCCCAGAAAATCAAAAAGTTTCAGTATGAGTGAATTTTAAAGTGTTATAACAATGGCAACTACAGGAACTTTAATTTGGAGAGTAGGAGAAGGTGGCAGATAACTTAGTTCTAAAAGCTGCAATGTCCTTAATTTCTTGTCCCAAGATGCATAACTACACTGCAGATTAGTTTCTGACCTTCATATTAGAACCTAACTTTATGGGCACACTGCTTAACAAATGTAAATTTATAAGCAGATGCGGGCAGTATGTTAGCAAGCTTTGGATGCAGACAAATAAAACAAATACCAAGGGATCTGAAATGCCCATATGGGCTATTTTTAGCAAGTGAAAAACACTGCTTAAGTCTGTCTAAAGCTGCTAGGTAAAGATGAACAAACAAATATGTATCTGTAACCTCTGTTTTGCATGTGCCTTTTATGGCAGTTGCTTGGGGTCTCCATTTCTGTCATCTTAGTGAAAAAGAATTACTATTGCAGTTGCCCCGTGGTGGCTGGGCTCCGTTCTGGCCCAGGACTCTGAAGTTTAGCATACCATCACATGCGGGCTTGTTGAAAGCTGCTCGTTGCAGTACATTTCCTTAATGTGAAAAATATCAATGACAGTGTGAAATCGGTAGATTTTAGAGATTCTCTGGAATTCATTTCCATGATAGTATTACATAAACTCATTACAACGGTCATTCCTGTACTAGTTATTCAATCCTGGTTTTGCTGGGCATAGCCAAGCAGCGTACCACTTCCAGGCTATCTGTGCTGGTTTTGGCTGGGATAGGGTTAATTTTCTTCATAGTAGCTAGTACGGGGCTGTGCTTTGGATGTATGCTGAAAACAGTGTTGATCATACAGAGATGTTTTTGTTATTGCTGAGCAGTACTTGAACAGAGCCAAGGCCTTTGCTGCTTGTCACACCACCCCACCAGCGAGTAGGCTGGGGGTGCACAAGGATTTGGGAGGGGACACAGCTGGGGCAACTGACACTGACTGACCAAAGGGATATTCCATACCATATGATGTCATGCTCAGCATATAAAGCTGGGGGAATAATGGGGACGTTTGGAGTGATGGCGTTTGTCTTCCCAAGTAGCTGTTACATGTGATGGAGCCCTGCTTTCCTGGAGATGGATGATCACCTGCCTGCCCATGGGAAGTGGGGAATGAATTCCTTGTTTTGCCTTGCTTGTGTGCGTGGCTTTTGCTTTACCTGTTAAACTGTCTTTATCTCAGCGCACGAGTTTTCTCACTTTCACTCTTCTGATTCTCTCCATCCCACTGCAGAGGGGGAGGAGTGAGCAAGCAGCTGTGTGGGGCTTAGCTGTCGGCTGGGGTTAAACCATGACACTTTCCATCACAATTTCTCTGCCTCTGCAGTTCTTGGATTTCCACTTTCAGCTTTATTTCTGGCCAGCATAGAAATCTCCTCCCCACTTTCTTCCTAGGGAAGACTACTAGAAAATTCCATTAAAAGTATATGGTCCTACAGCTTTTCTCCAGTGTTCTCAGCTGGTTTTGTTTGATTGTTTCTACCTATAATCAGTAGATTCTTCATGGAATGGATTCAGCATAATAGCAGACTCTCAGAAATTCCTTCTTCTTGAATTAAGAAAATAAGAAATTCCAAGGTATGATTCCATTGCCAAAGCTTATTAAAATCCTCTCCAGATGCAGATGGATTCATAGTTACATTTAGACTCTTGAAAGCATTAAGTTTCTTTTAGTATTGCTTTTCTTTAAACACTACAGTATATTTCACAAGTTGAACATATAAAATGTCTTCCCCGCCCCCCCCCCCATCCCCGTCCCCCGTCCGAAATCAAGATTGAACGTGTTAGTAGGTTAGCAAATTAAGTTTCCTGAAAAGGACACAAAGGTGCACTTACATGTATTTAATAAAATTCAGGTTCCTATTAACCAAAATTTCTAAACCTTTCTAACAAGCAGTTTCTGGTTTCTATTAAAAACAGTTATGAAAACTTGCAATTAAATTAATTGAACATTGTATCGCTAGATACTGCCTCTAAGACATTTTTGAAGTCTGCATAGCCTCAGGACTTTTTTCTTTTTTTTTTTTAAATCAAGCCTGACTCTAAAGAATTCTAAAATTTGTACAAACAGCCACCTAGTGCCTGATGAAGATTCTTGTGCTTTGAAAAGGGGAAAAAACCAGCCCCAAACAGGTTTTGCATGGCTATGAGTCTCACATTTTCTTTGTGTGAATTCTTTTTATGACTTGAGAGTCTGACCTGAGAGTTTTCTGCTTGAAAGTATTGATCATATACATCTTAAATCACAGGATTAAAAGGTGCAAAATATGAGTGACCTTGTTCATAACATGATAGAGTTTCAGGCCACAAAAGACCATCTAGTCTGATCTACTGAAGATCAAAGGTCATTAATTTTTTCTCAAGATATTCCTATAAAAACCTCAAAGATTTTAGTCTGACAGGAGTGCATCACTCCCCAAATAGGCAACAGATGAGAGAGAAGTTCTGTAATTAAATAGTACTTCTGCAGGGACTTGGGTAAGTGAAAAATGCCTAAGTGAACCCACTCACCAATCATCAGTGATTTTTCACAAAATTTGACTGAGGTTTTTGGTAGTTGCATTAACTGGTTCAGTTTCCTTGGACATTTTGGGTTCTTTTATTTGACTGATTGCAGTCTTGGTTGTTTGTCGAGTATGTGTTGTAGGAACGATTCATTCTATTCTTGAATGAGATCCACGCAGCAGGTAAAAATGTCAGCTAATACCCAGTCCTTAAATTTACTCACTTAGAATTCCTAGGACCAGTGACATTCATGGAACAGTTTATAGTAGTGATAAAGAGTGCAGAAAAAAAAAAAAATTGGGAGCCACAAGTTAAAAGCTTAGTCTTACTCATTTCTGACAAAGTTTGTATTGAATGATATGTTAGGAGTTAAGAAAAATTTTCCCATAATGACTTAAATGTGTGGTAGCAGAATTTGAGCCTAACACTTCAGGTAAAGGATTAACGTACTTCATGCAATTGATGTGATTAAGGAAAGGGACGGCTGCCGAAGTCTTTCATGTTCTCTCCCCACCTACATGAAAAGGATGCGCATGCTAATCACGCACACATGCTTTTCTCACAACACTCATGTGATTATTAATAGTTATTTGTATTATAGTCATGCCCGGAAGCCTCAACAAAAATCAAAGCATCACTGTGCTACTTGCTGCATGAAACTGCTGGAGACAGTCTCTGACCTGCAAGCCCCCAGTTTAAATAGACAAGGCAAAAGAGAAACAACATGATCTGCACAAGTTCGGAAGGGCCGAATAGGCAGTGGACAAGGGCCTTCAGCACTACATCCTCACCTGCTCTTGGGAAAATCTGTCTCCTGGGCCTTCGCGATGGCCATATGTCATATTTTGTACTTGGGTAAGGCTTTTTAAGCAGTCCCAATATCGATTCACACTCTAACCACTTTTACATATAGCAGACCTAAACCCAAAGTAATTAAAAAATTAAAAAAGGGTGCAAAACAAATACAAGAGCGTTCCATTTGTCATGCTTTGTTTTTCAGTGTCACACTAGCAAATGTGCTGTATCCATTAACCTTTTTGCAAAGAGCAGAAGGTAAGCTAGTTAACATTTGACAGCTTTACAGAGTCTATTGACTTCTAATGAAAATTTCACCACTACAAGATATTTTCCTTATATCTGTCTACTTCATACAGTTTGTCACTGAGACAGCCCTTAAAATCCTCATGTTTTACTCTCCAAGGTGTCCCATATTCTTTTAACAAACACAAGCAGACGTTATCGTGATGATTTATTTACTACATGAGGTTTAATTTGTTCGCTCTAAGTTCACTCCACGCAATAGATGACTTTCAGGTTGTTAGCTAATAGCATATGCGGTACAAAGCACATGCATTTTGTTGCTTGGTCCTATCCAGTAGCTGACTGGGCCTCTGTCAGACTGCTGGATGCAACGAGCACTCATTGTGTGGAAAGGTTAATGGGTACAACATGTCCTTCTTGCACCTTGGAGAGAATACAGCACGTTCCCAAAATTACAGGAAGATTAAAAACAGTGATGGTATCATTGAATGCCTGTGTGAGGATGCAGGTGCTCTAATGATAAGTTTGTGGCAGAATCTCAAAGGGGAGAGGGTTGAGAGCAATTCCTACTCCACAGCATAATCAATCATTGGACTAGCGTATAATTAATACACCAGGTATATCACATAATAATTTTCCTTTTCAGAAAGCTTAACTGTATTTTCAAGGTAGCTCAGCAGTCCTAGTGTCTACCTGATATAACTATAACAAGGAAAAGTTAAAAAAACCCAAACAAACATTATTTAACCCCCCCAAGAATAAAAGAACATACAATTTAGGGTGACAGTAACTTTGCTTTACTCTTAGTTTCAGGCATATGCATGGATCTACTTGTTTTATACTGCACTGTTAATTGTTATAGGACCAAAGGATAAGAAGTAGATAAAGTTTACTCAATGACAGGATAAATTTAACTATATTCTAGTTCTGTACAGGAAAACCTAACAGGCCCAAAATTATCGAAGATGAGCGCAAAAAGTTGTGTATATACAGAAGGCAAAGTGAAAGATGGAAAGAAAAGATTCTGCACGTTCTAAGAAGTTGCTTCTGCAGCTACCTAAAAAATTCAGATTATGGCTAATCTGCTTGAAAACACATATCTAGAGTCTTTTTCAGTGTAGATCTAGTCAGAGTATGCAAAAAGCAGGAGGTTATAAATGCAAATATTAAAGACAGGCTTCACGATATCTTTGATCTGCAGGTCAGAGGCAGGTGGCATACTACATACCGTGACCACTTGATTAAGAGTACAAAAACCCGCACTGAATAAAATTTTCGAAAGAGCACATATCTACATGGTCTCAGGAGAAAGCTCTTAAATTATTATTTTTTTTTATGTTTGTGGGGAGCTTGCTTTCTCCCACTGTCTTCCTTTTTCACAGACATAAAATGTCAGAACCAAAAAACCAAAAGTGTGACAGTCAGTAATGTTATTGCTTTCCACCTGCCACTCCACTTCGCACAGGTCACAGTGCATTTGACCTCTGTCTTGCTGTACTTTGAAACTTGCTAATCTATATATGAAAAGCTAGAATGCTTTTCTGGATATCTTTTATGCTCAGATGCATCAAGAAATAAAAAGCTCTTTTGGTTAGGTACAAAGTTAGACCATGGACATGAAGAGATCAAGGATTTCTTCAGCTCTTTTGCAGTTTTCAGAACTGATACACAGCTTACATAGCAATATTATACACTCTACCCTGTGCTGCTAATAATGAAATTATTCACTGATATTGCGGATCTGAGTGTTGATGCATTCATCGTACTGTTGGTTCTTACTTTGAGTGTCAGCAAGCCTTCTACTAATGTCAAATGTAATATCAAGGCAGGATCTCGAGATATTTGCCTTATTGGAGGTAGTCAGATGATCAGTATGTTTAATGTAGTCAGCTGAAGAGTTAAATGTTTGCTGTGAATTGCATTTCCATGCAGTTTGTAGATGGCACATAACCCAGCTGCAGTTCATACAACTACACATATACCAGCTTGACAATCCCAAGCATGGTAAGATCACACTACCATGAAGGACGCTGTGGGGTGTCATTAGAAATCGAAAGCCTTGTTTGCAATCAATCTGAACTTCTAACATCTCGTGGCAAACTTTGCTTCTTTCTTTTTTCTGAATCTTCTTATCTTTGATCTGTCTTCCTATTTGACTTCTGATAATTTCAATACCATGTGCTTTTGCTTACTCATATATACTACATTGCATATTATTCTATTTCTAATGTTTATTCACATTATTTTCTATATTATCTTATACCAGACCGTAAGCTTAGATATCCTTGAAAGAGTTAAGTCCAAACACCAGAACTGCAGCAGTGGCTGCTGCTAACAACAGCTCACCTCTCTGGTTCCTTAACCCTGTCCCATCCTAACAGACCAAGAAGATGAGCTCGTTGTTTATTCTTCCCTTGGCTACCTCTGAGCTGAGCAGCCACTAGTAAAGAACACTACAGCTTGTCTTTTCAGCAGCATGACAGATGACAGATATATCTTTGCTCTCTATTCAGTTCCCCAACCCATACTGCAGTTCAGGATTTAAAATATCTACATCTCCAACTGGAACACAAAAAGAAAGGTCATGATGTACAAATCTGCTTTATTGATGCAGCAGCTAGGGCAAAGGGGGCAACTCTTTGGCAAACAAAACTTTCCTGTATGCTGGTTTTATATAGTAGAATAAGCTCCCTAAATAACCAAGGGGCCATTGCAGATCTCATCATTTGTTGCACATGCAAGGTATGTTTCTTTGACCATTATTCTTCTGATATTATATCCTAGACATATGTCTATGTGAATTGCAGGGGGAGAGAGGAATTAAAAAAATGGAAAGTAATCCAAGCACCTAAAACTCAACTGAAAGAGAAAACTACTGCAGAGGAAGAAGCAAACAGATGTTGACCATTGCTTAATGAGCTATTAGGGAATTCTAATAATACCTATAACTGTAATATAAAAAAATAAATTTAATGAAACAGTGTATGGTAGAATATAGTTTTGGAACTCATTCCTTGAGATCTGTAGATCCTAGAGAAACAAACACATCTAATACTCCATAGAATGGTTTTCTACGCTTCTCTTCTTGAGGTCTCACATAACTTATTTGTGTTGAGCAGGCCAATTCCTTTTCCACATGGATACTTCATTGCATTTTACATACACAAACCTGTAAGTTAAAATTGTTCAAAAAATTGCTCTGAAGCATCAAATGTAGTAAAGATTAATGCTTCTTGGTCTTGACTGCTCATTTGACACAAAACCTTCCAAGTCAGGTTCACAAACATTTAACAATAGCACAGAAAACCTTCAATTCTAAAGCTGCATTTGTTTCTTTGTTCTCTTATATATTTTCCTTCACAGACTCACAGAAACATAGAATGGTTGAGGTTGGAAGGGACCTCTGGAGATCACCTGGTCCAGCCCCACTGCTCAAGCAGGGCCACTGAGAGCCAGTTACCGAGGATCATGCCTAGACTTTTTTTTTTTTTTTTTTTAATATCTCTAAGGACAGAGACTCTACAACCTCTCTGGGAAACCATTGCCAGTTCTCCATCACTCTCACAGAAAAAAAGGTTTTTTTCTGATGTTCCAAGGGAACCTCCTGTGTTTCAGTTTGTGCCCATTGCCACTTGTCCTGTCACTGGGCACCACGCAAAAGAGCCTGGCTCCATCCTCTTTGCACCTTCCCTTCAGGTATTTCTCTACATTGATAAGATCCCCTTGAGTCTTCTCTTCTCCAGGCTGAACAGTCCCAGCTCTCTCAGCTTTTCCTCATATACGAGGTGCTATAGTCCCTTTACAAAATTCCATTGTTTTGCTACCAACAGTAACAGCATGAAAACATCTTGACTCTATTCAAATGAGCTCAATAAATATGAAAAAATGATGATAAAAGTCAACAGAGGCTAGCTAATGAAAGATAACAAAAACCCTATCAAATTGCTGTGTCAGGTAATATGCTGCCATGTTTTCTATCATTGCAATACACTACTGTTGCAACTGGAGGTGCAAATATGAAGACACTGAGTATTATGGCTTCTCCAATGTCCTGAATATCTCCATCTATTCCTCTGTGAGACCACAGTGCTCAGAGCTGTTCATTCTGTATAGGTGGCACACTGGCCCACCAGGTACCCATGAACTTGAAAATAATATATGTGCTATAAGATGTAAAAAAATGAACCTATGAGCTGCATGGTTTGTTTTTTTTTTTTATTTTAGCAGATATATGTGTATTTTGAATCTTTCTCAGACATTGCTTGGAATTATATGGCTCAAATCTGAAATTCATAATCCTTTGTCATGGAGCAAAATGCCCCCTGGGAGAAGGGCATTTCTCCCTTCTCTGAGGAGAAAATTCATCACTGTGTATATGAGAACCCAGCAGATATCTCTGTCTTGCAAAGGGGAAGGGAATAGCTTTCCATTAGTAGTATTTATTAGTAATTAAGTACTAGTTCATTATATTACTGGTGTCTGGGACAGTTCTGACAAAGGACAGACATCACAGTGTGATGGTTTAGAGAGTGATGGGAACACTTCTGACCAAACTTTTATAATCTGGTGGAAGAAGACTTTAATATATTTTGCAGGAATTACTCTAAAAGGCTTTCAATTTACAATTTCCAAAATAGAAATGTAGCCTCTTTCTCTCCCTGTCAAGAATTGTTACACCCACTCACTCCCACGGGTGCACATACTTTCTATTCTTTATTTTCACAAATATAAAAAACCCCTAGACTTAATCTGAAAACAATGTCTCATTTTGCAAGCAAAACAATTCAGAAGATCTTCTTTCTTGTCTTCATGTGTAACAAAAGCAACTGTTTAGCTTTCAAAAGTTGATACAAAGGAGTAGTGCCCTGATATTCAGCATAAGTCACCTACATCAGGTATTTTGAATTTAATGATCTTTTAACAATTCCAATGGAAGGAAAAGTGGCATGACATAAGTCATCCATTTTTGCCTTCTCCTGCTTACAGACGTGCAAGTTGTTGATGCAGAGACTCTAAAATATACTGTAAAAAGAAAGAGCAAATACAGAACCTTTGGAATAGAAAGGCAGAATTCTACCGTAATTATTTTCCAAATTCTGATATTTTAAATTTTTTTTTCTTCTATGTTCAGCTTGGGCAACTGAACATGACTAATGAGGGAATATTACTTATCACTAAAACTTAAATTCAGGACATATATTTACTTTTGCTACCTGCAGGTCTTTGAAAGACACTCTGATACAGGTTTTAAAAGGGCACTTGACCCAGCATCCCTCTTTTCCTTGCATACTTTAAAATGTATAATCTCAAGTTTGAAAATCAGCTAATTGATAGCCATATGGACTATGATTATATGGTTTACAACTTTCACGTGCAAGTGGTTTTAGAGCTGTGGTGGTGGCCAGATCTTGTTCAATTCCCCCTTTTTTTTTTTGGTGGGGAAGATATTTATACCAGCTGGAGTGAGCTCTGTTGAAAGTCCTAAATAACAGGATAAGACTTTTATAGATTATTAAATAAGACAAGCTTTCATCTTTAACTTGGGATTGATTTAGTCATGTTATAGATATTGCTTCCTTCTCAGTCCTTTTTTTTTCTGTTGCATGCATCTTTATGAAACACTCAAATTCGCAAAAGGATGGAAGGTTAGCTTTGTTGAGCATCATTGCATCCAAATTTTTTCTGCTCACCTGCCAGGGCTCAGGTAGATACCCCAGATCCATATGTGGTGGATGAAGAGGGTAGAGTCAAAACCTAGAATCCGCAATCCATTTACATGCAAACATGTAAACCCATCAAAGGAATATACCAAGTGAACATGATCCTCAATCCCTATCCCATCAGGCTCAGGGGAAAAAAAAAAAAAAAAAAAGAAAAAGGGATTCACAACTCAAAATATTTAATTGAGTAGAAGTATCTGACACAGCCAAGCTAGGTTTAAATTTTTCCTCAGGCTGGAGTGGTACAGCTCCTGGATTCAGGCACTGAAACATGTCCTACCTGGTAGACAAAGAACGAGGAGGAAGCAGAGATCTTCTGCACTGACATCTGAAGCTGAGTATGTCAAATTGATTGTAAAAATCATGATACCAAAGAAAGAGTAGGCAAAACAATTGCATGAGAAAGAGAGCTGCAAGACGTGGGACTTTACCTGTGTTTTCATTCAAGGGTCACTCAAAGATGCTGTTTCTTCCTCCTGACCTTAAAGCTTTGCATTGAGTTGAAAACATGATGCCAGGAGCATCAGAAGTTCAGGAAGATAATATCCTAGGAGACTGACTGTCATATGTCATTCCCCACACTTGCATTGTTTGGTTTTGTTATTTTTTCTAATCAAGGCTTGAAAGAAAAGTTGCCTGTCATAAACTGAACCCTAGGGAAGTTTCATCCATTCATCTATTAATATGCACCTATTTAACAGAAGTAGCATGAGGCGATAGTTACCTATTTTCATCCTGAATTTTCACAAGTCTTGACAGTTTAACCTTGCATGAATATTTTAAAACGCACATTGAACTTCTCCTTAGAAATTCTACTGGCCATGACATAAGCTTCAGTAATACAACTGCTCTGCTGTAATTAGGAAATAGATATCAAAATCCTAAGACAGGAACACCTCAGGTAGCATATTAAATATTTATTCAGAGTAACACATTAAGCACAATAATTTAGACAGTGAGTTATTCTAATTAGATGTCCACAATAACCAGCTTTTCAAATCTAAACATTAAGCACTTCATGTGGCACAAAAAATGTATTTATGAAGAAAATAAGGGGTCTTTTTATTCAGAGAAAGATTGAGAAAATTAATTGTCCCCTATTTCCGTTGGTAAACAATCCAATTTAGCTGAGATCAAGGCACAGCAGCTTGCCAATTTGGGATAGTAAACCTTGTTCATGTGCCATGGCATGTTACTTTTTTTTCCAGTTTAAGTACTGTGCAATTGATAAGTATCAGCCATCAGAGGTAATAGAAAACCTTCTTCTATCAAGTTACTTTACTTTCTAGATACACAGAAGTTAGTTCTACCTCATATAATATTACACATGACAGCAAATACATTCTGTAATTTTTTTTTTCATATTCAGTTACTTAAGGTTCTTATTACCTACTGTAGATTTACAAGGTCTCTCTGTACCATCAGAAGATAAAAAGAAAGATTTAAGCAGAAATCAAATACAGTGATGAAAAGTCTGTCAGTTCATTTCCAGGACATCCCCATATACTTGCTGCTCTGCGCAGTTCCTTCCTCAAGTCTTTTGCTATTTATGCCTTTTTGTATTGTAAGTCTTTGTTGTCAAGGGAAAATTAGCTGGTTTTTCAGGCCTGTTTTTTGGGGAGAGTTCAGAAAGTCCCTTGTGCCATTTGCATCTTGACCTGGATAAATTCAGTCTAAATGATAAATTAACCTTTGTCAGTTCTCAAGTTAATTTTACTGCACTTTTATTGTCAATAGCCATAGAGGGGAACTAGTTTTCCCCAGGTTCCTTCAGAAATTTTCTAAAAAAGACATAACCTTTTGAAGTGCTCATCACAATTACTGTGTTTTAGAAGGAGAACAAAGACTATCACCCCTCATGTCTCCCAGTGCACACACGAACTAGACCCTGAATTGTGGATTGTGTTCTGACGAGAAATTGTATTTCAAAATGCTTTTGTTAATGATACAAGCATAGCACCAGGCTTGGCAGAAGAAGTGGGCACTTGCTATGTGCACTTTACCGAAGACTGAAATGGCCAACCCTTCAGGCTGCTGCTTCCGCTGCCGAGGAACTGAGACTAGCCTGATCATGGTATGTGGACTCATTATGCAGCAACATGACTGGAGAGTTCATTTCTACCTGTGGAAATGCCTGCCTTCCTTTTAAAGCAAAAATTGTGATTCACATGCACACGTCCATAAAGTCTTCTTACAATAATTTGATTTCTTATTTAAAAAAATAAAAAAGGAAAATGTTAAACTATGATTTTTTTTTTTCCCCATTATTTTCCCCATCACTGCACAGACTGGTACTTACTTTATCATCACATAATAGCTTATGCATTTTTGTATGTTCCACAATGGTTTTCTTGTGCATGCCTATTTGGCAAAATAAATACATAAATAATCACAAAGATTATACTACCTTTAAATGGGCAAAGGAAACAAAATGTAGCATTAAAGTATTTTTATTGCATATTAGTCAGATAAGTTTTTTTTTTTTTTCTTTAAGATCCCACCTTCTTTCCCAGAAACATGAGCCCTTGTGCCAGCATCCAAAGGAGGAAAAGTAATAACCAACTGGGACAGAGACATTCTGTCATTCAACACTATGTATCTGCATTAATCTGGTTTTAATTTGCTTATTGTTCAGTCTGAGCACTGGGGACTAAGAGTTTCAATTTTTCTTTTGAGAAATTCCAAATATGGTCAAAAGTCAAATGGAAAAAGTAACAAGGAATGTAGGTCATGGAAATTCTTAACTGGAAAATTCCTGTCATCTGTGAAAGTAAAATATATCATAGAACCATTGTATAAATACATTGATTATTTTGTCCTTCATTTGCTTCCTCTGTCCTCCTTTATCCTTAAATTAGAAGCTAGATGTTAAAATTTCATTGGAAACTTAAGGACCAGACTTTTCTGTGTGAGGAAGTTTCTGAATAAGACATCAAGTTTCTAGCCATCAGAGGATAATTTATTGATACTTGTCAAAAGGAAGTATCAGTCTAACAGAAATCAAGACAAAAGGAATGCCTGATGAATTTCCTTTGAAGTGCCTTTTATAAAAGTCCTTGGTAATACATATTGATGAACTCCAAATTGTCTTGCCTGAAGGGAAAAGAAAGTAGACTGCTTTACACTGTCTTATAAATATTCATCAAAAGAACAAGACTTATGTTTCCAGGCGTGAGGTGAATGATTACGGTTGTATGATTGCCTTGGAATCTGGATAATTAGTAAAACAGCCTATGACAGTGGGAGAATTTTAAACTTGGTATCTTGCCATCAGTCCTTTTGGATTTAAAGACAGTGCCTGCTATTCTGAAAGGAAGCAAATTTAGGGCTTGATGGATAGACATAATTAAGCTCTCCATTAGTTTCATCTACTGTTTGTTTGCCTGTTTGTTTAGCCAAAAACTAAAGGCAAAGTTGTGTAGCATGTCTATTCTAACTGGAATGAAACCACAGCATCTGCACTGTGAATGCCTTGCTGGAACAAGCTAGTGGAAAGGACTCTTTAATTAAGACAGCGAAATAAATTTAAAAAAAAAAAAAAAGAAAAGAAAAAAGAAAAAAAGAAAAAGGCTGGTAGGGTTGATGTCTCAGTAGGTTTTTTGCAGAAATCTGCAGACTAGTATCTTTCTTGCTTAGCTCAGCTCAGTCTTGATTGTTTCATAACATAACAGAAAGTCAACAATTTACCTTTCACGCTTACTTAGTGCATGTGATAAGGATATGAATTGTATGGGAAAGATTCACTGTGAGCCATTTGGGGAAAAAATGTGCCTGTGCTCAGTGATCTGTGAATTTTCATCCGTTACTCAAACTCTGTAGCTTTCTATTGACCCTTGTAACAGGCAGCTAGCCTTCTACTAGCAAAGATCCCAAAAATGCCATTCTCGAGAAACATTATCCTTTACAGTGTTTAGCACTTAAAAGCAATTAAGCAAATATAATATCCTCTTTGAAGGGAAATAGTTGCTCAGTTTAAGTAACTGAAACTATTTATCTCTGTTGAATGAAGGACACATTCTATGAGTATTTGAGTGGTGTGCTGTTTCTCAGAAGATGAAGAGGGCAAATAGATTGTATTACTGGGTGGAGAGCTGTAGGAGAATCTTACAGGAGATTTATACCAATTTATAGCCATATTTAAATGCAGAGTCCTATGAAGCAAGCCAAAATGAGGTGGCAGTCAGCCCAGAGCAAGGAAACTCAGCTTGTAAATAGCATTTTCCAAGAAACAATTTATTAAGGAATAAATGGTGTAACTGCTTAAAGTACTGGAATTTGAAAAAGATTTTGTTACCATGAAAATTGACTTGACTAGAAACATTTAGAAGGGCTTAAGGAAGTTATGTAAGGCTGAGTTGAGTTGAATACCTAGGTGATGGTGATGATGGTGGCATTACATTTGCACAGAGAACAGGATGATTTTGTAGCTGTATTTTCTTTGTGGAATAGACTATGAACTATCTTCTTTTATTTTGTCCTGTTCTATTTAATGTGTTGCATGATTCATACTACTTGTTTCATGAAAAATTGTTTGATAACTGGGCTTATTCAAAAATTAAAGAGTTGGGAACATCTAAATCTGCCATGCAGAAGCTCAAGAATTCAGCTGGCAATGAAACAAACTATAGCAACCTTGAAAATAGGAAGAAACATTGAGGAAATGGATTTTTTTTTCCTTTTCTGCATAGAGCATTGCTGGAGAGTTCCGTAAACGTTAAACCAGCATCATCTTTGTAACAACTTCCCACTTCTCTGTGTGGGAACAGATCACTATTTAAATAACAAAGGCTGCAAGATGTACAGAGCAGAAAAATGAATAGCAGTAAAATATTTCTAAAACCTTGCACTACCTGTAGAGTTAACCTGAATCTCTGTAATGTCAAACACTGAGTTATTGCACTCTAAGAAAAGGGAGAAAAGATACACAGTGACATTGCAGACGGTGCAAATGACATTCAAAGTCTACTTATTTATACATTAAAAGCCTGATGTCAGAGCATACAAAATACAGCTATCAGCAGCAGAGAGACACATATGTCCGTAATTAATCAAATGACTACTATCCCTGTAAAGTAATACAAAAAAGCAAGGTGCTGAATTGAAATATTCTGTCAAAAATTGTTCACTGATACAGTGAAGTATCTACTTCATGTGGTCTTTACAAGTTTTCTTGCTAAGAGGATAGGCAGTCAAATTATCTTTCCTCACTAATAATACCAGGCAACCATTTACTTTTAAGACTACTTGTCACCAGCCGGGGTTCTCTGTTGTCTCTTCTACAGTTGATTATCTCCAGACAAGGGTTTCTGTTAAATAGTCAACAGTTGCTAACAGATACTACATTGTGATTCCCTCAGGGACCCTGGCTTCCATTGCATGAAAAATATTGATCTAAGGAGATAACCACGAGTTTAATGGCTATGTGTTTTGGATACTATGCTGTTTGTTTTTAAAAACTCAAATCAAAGCTTTGTTGCACTGCAATTGAACTATGTTCTAACTCTTGTCCGTGACCACAATAAGGCAATTCCACTGCATTTTCCTTCCTGTGTATGAGTTTTAGTAACTAACTCTGCAATGCTCATGGACAGTGTGTAAGCAAACAGGTAACATTCAAGACCTGTGTAGTGCCCCATTTTGAGTTGGGCACAGCTCAAACGCACACCTAGTCTGTGTTCAAGTAGACTACCCAGTCTCCTGATTCCTTTTTCTTGTTTCATGGATTTCTCTGTCTTACTAATCAAGGCCTTATCCTCCTTTAGTGTAGAATAGTTTCTTGAGAATTTGCCTTTTTAACAACACTGTCACTGTATTATCATATACGTTTCCTCACAGTTGAGTCATAAGGATTCTGTTGCCTTTTTGAGTACAGTTTTGGAGAATCCTCTCATCCTTAGATAAGGTGTAAATGTTTACTGTATGCTTATGTTTGTGTAGTTACTAATGTGGTATTTTTATAAATTCTTCTGAAGTGACACAGTCATCAGGAACCAAAGCTATCCACAGATTTGGATGTCTTTCACATATAAATATATTTCATGAAAGAACAAAGTAAGGTCTTGGTGACCCTTTAAATGGCATGTTTTAAAAGTTCACTAGATATGAAAGAGATTTCTGAGGACCAAGAAGTGACCAATATAAGTCCATTATTAGAAAAAAGGGTCTTAAGAGATAAATCAAGAAAGTGTAGGCTACATAGTTTAACATGAGCTTTAGGAGTAAAATTTTGATAGAGGTCAGTAGGAGAATACCCGCTGAAGTATAGTTCATTAGAGGTGGCCAGAATAGCTTCAGTCAAGGAAGGTCATGCTTAAATAACCTGTTAGAATTCTTTGAAGATAACACTGACATGACAGATAAGTGATTTTTTTTAGATATAATACACTTGGATTTTCAAAAAGCATTTGGCAAGGTTCCACATCAGAGATCACTAACTAGGTAAAGAGTCACAGGTAAGACAAGGTGCTAGATAGAAAATGGGATAAAGAGCAAGAGAGAAAATGTAGCCATGCATGGAAACATATTAAATTGGAAAGGAATAATGAGCAGAGGACACAGGGGTCAGTTTTAAGACTGCACTTAATTATACAGTACATTTTACTGGAAAGAGGATATTGAAAACAAGATCTCTAAGGGTCTGATCTAAAGGCTATTGAAGTTAATGGCTTTGGATCAGAAATCAAGTCTGAACATCAGTCTACCACCCTATAGCTGTACTCTCAGTTTGGAAAGAAAAAGGCAGAGTCAGATTTTCAGTTATTTAAATATTTAGACCAAGTAATAAGAAAATAAGAAAAAAAAAAGTCTATAAAATTTGAGGTTCCATAGGTTTGAAGTAGTCTCAATTCCCAGTGCAAATAAGTCTTCATTAGGCTTAGTTTCCCTTCAGCTGTATCGCTACAATAGGACAGGTGTACTAAATATAAAAACTATCCAAAATATTTACCATGAAATATATTTAGCATTTTTTCCCAAACTGAAACTGTTGTCCTGTGGTGCTTACCCCCAAACTAAGTAGCCTTATATCAGGTAAATTACAAACCAAAATTGGTAATGCAACTAGACCCTAGACCATTTATGAAATTGTGACTGGTTTTTAAAGATTTAGTCCAAAGTTTTGGAAGAAAAGAAGACTTCTAACTCACCAATGGATTTCTGATTGTCTTTATAAAGGAAAACTTCTGCAGATGTATTAGAATGCTATTGCAATAGTGGAAATATAATCACATTGCTGTTTACAAGAATGAACACATGTGGTACTGTTACCAACAGTTACATACCAAAATCTATGTGTTCTCTTCTGTGGTTCAAATTACTTACCATGTCAGAATATTCTTCTGTTTACTTCTGACATCTTGAGTGAAAGCACTATTACATGGCTAGGTCAGTACTATGCCTGTCTTGAGTACCAAAATGCTGAAAGAGAGAATTCAGAAATTGTTCAACATAAAAGATTGATACAGAAGAAATTCAGGGTAATAATAGAAGATTTTTAAGACATTGAAAGGATTTTGTTAATTTTTAGGCTCATATAACAACCATTAAGAACACTGTTGTCATAGCAAAATGAAGGTTTGGGTGGGCCAACAACAGCACTGCTGAAACTGAAATTATTTCCTCAGGAAAAAGATGTTGTCTGAATGGTGTAAAACTATCAGAATCCCTTTTAGAAATTTCATCACAGTAAGGAAAAGGAATTCCAGACAGCTTGCATCAGAAAAGTGACTCAACGGAATCACAACTATATGTAATCTAGACTCACTGCTACTGATTACCATGGTCAGAAACTGCTGATGGTGTCGGTCGCAGAGGTGATGGGTAATGCAAGGTATCTCAAAGACCTGTTAACTACCTATCACTGAAGGTTTTTGGCAGGTTTATTTTCTGTTTGTTTTTCCTACAATAAATAGTATATATAGCTTCAAAGCAGTTTTTCTCCATGGAAGCCACCTCACCATTGTTCTGAAACAGTAGGTGAGCAAAATCCAGCAGGAGGACTGCTTTCATTAAGCTTCATCAAGACTAAGCATCAAGAGTATTAGAGTCATACTGCTGTGATATTTGCTGAATTTCGTTTCAATGTTCTGAAAACCCTGGGGATCGTTAGGATAAATGGAAATGCACATTTGGGGTCTAATGTCCAAAGGAAGAAGAAATATTCTGGAGTGTGTGAGAAGAACATGTATCAAGAAAATAATTACGCGTCTGTATGGAAATGCAGACTCACTGCTCCACTCATAAAAAAATTTCAGCCTAGAATCTTTGATGGGAGCATGCAGAAAAACCATTGATTTGAAATCCTCCTCAGAAAAGAGCTCACACCATCTAGGCATATTTTGCTCCCTTTCCAACATCAAGTTTGAACTGGGAAAGCAACCCGTGCACATTTCTTGCTCTGAGATTTGTTGAAGTAGCTAATTTTTACTCATCATCCATAGAGGTGCCAGGATCCAGTGCTAATAACGACAAATGAAAAGTAGCAAGGTACATCAGAAAGTACCAGGCTGGGTCCTTGGCTGTATGACACCAAAGATGACTGTAACATATCCCTCCTCAGATTCTCAACCTGCTCTTGTCGGGGAGAGTTAGCAATCAAGTAAAGACTGTTGTATTCCTTTGAAGAGCCTAAAAAAGTGAATTTCTCTTCAATACAGTGAACAAACCAAATAAGCACTCTCACTGTGTGAAGGTGTCAAGGTATTGTGATAAGGATCTGATTTGCTTATGGCTTCTTCCATGGTTGGTTACAGATTTCTGTGGTGGTGTTTCTTTTCCCCTCTCATATGACTGGAAGCACATGTATGCCACAGTGCTGGTGGAGAGTGCTTGTGTGTTCCTCTCCCATTTCTTTTGAATTTACCCATCCTTATCTGTTAACCCTGACTATGATTCAAATATTGGTTCCACAGGTAATTAACTAGTGCCAGGAATTGCTGAGAAATGATGGATTAATTGCTGCTGTTTATACTAATTGTGTCCTGGATAATGGCACAGATTTCTTCACTGTCATAGCAATAAATGTAAACCTATGCAAGCCCAGGATATTAACTGTTGTAGATGAGCTCAGTGGAGAACTGGTATCAGACTGAATGCAGGCTTTCAGTTATGAAGTGCCTATTGATATAAATTTCAGTTTGACTATATATGTCTTAGTAAATTTCTTTTATTCCTTGCTTTGCTGGAAGGTTTCTTCCTCCTGAGCAGGCAGATCATATACAAGCCTTGATATAACACATTCCTTGCATTCCATTTTCTTAGAGTTAGGACAGACCTTACTTTGGCTGGTGAATTTTAGGGAAACCAGAAAGCAAGATAAATAATTCAATCAAGAGGCAGTCTCTACAGCCACTTGGCTGCTCTGCCAAAGTCCCTACTGACGTGTTAAGGAGATGCATCTTGTCTCCAGATTCCCTTTTCTTACAGATCTGTTCTGAGAAGAAGCTGCGAGTTGAAAAGCTTTCAGAAATCTGTGTCTGTTGTAGATTGAGAGAGAGTTTCTTCCCCATTTAACACGGAAAAAGAGATTTCAGCAGATTAAGCAACTAGTTTTCAGTCATTTTAGGCCTCTAAACAGGTGAAAAGAAGGTCTTGTATCACAGAACTAACTAGTACCAGGAGTTAAATAGATTAAATAATCTGCTTTGATTAAACAAGCTAAATCGAGAGAGAGAGGGAGAGATGGAGATGGTAGGCAGAAATAAATAAATAAATAAATAAATAAATAAATAGAAGAAGGTGAACAAGAGAGAGAGACAGAAGGAAAGAGCAAGTACAATGAACTAAAAACTAAATAGTAAACTAAAGTACAGAAGAAAGAGAAAGACACTAGAGTTGTTGCCTGAGAATTATGGGCAGTAAAGACACCTGTTGTGGTTTAGCCCCAGCTGTCAACTAAGCACCACACAGCCACTCGCTCACTCCACCCACAACGGGATGGGGGAGAGAATCAGAAGAATGAAAGTGAGAGAACTCATGGGTTGAGATAAAAACAGTTTAATAACAAACAGAGAAGGAAACAGAAAGAGAACAAACACTAAAAGGAAAATAATAATAATAATAATATACAAAACAAATGATGAACAGAACAATGTCTTACTACCTGAAGTCGATGCTATGCAAGACCCCCAGCTGCCCCACCTCCCAGCCCACATGTGCAAGCAAAACAAGACAAGGAATTCATTCACCATCGGCAGGCAGGTATTTAGCCATCTCCAGGAAAACAGGGCTCCATCAGATGTAACAGTTACTTGGGAAGACAAATGGCATCACACCAACGTTGATGCTGTGCAAGACCCCAGCTGTCGTGCCAGGCTCCCAGGTGCCAACAGAACATGATGTTGTATGGTATGGAATATCCCTTTGGTCAGTTTGAGTCAGCTGTCCTGGTTGTGTCCCCTCCCAGCTTCTTTGGTGCCCCCCACCTTATCATTGGCAGGGCAATATGAGAAGCTGAAATACAAGATGATCTGCATATGAAATCATAGAATCACAGAATGGTTTGGGTTGGAAGGGACCTTAAATTTCATCTAGTTCCAACCCCCCTGCCATGGGCAGGGACACCCTCCACTAGACCACGTTGCCCAAAGCCCCATCCAACCTGGCCTTGAACACTTCCAGGGATGGGGCATCCACAATTTTTCTGGGCAATCTGTTCCAATGCTCACCACCCTCACAGGAAAGAATTTCTTGCTAATATCTAATCTAAATCTCTTTCAGTTTAAAGCCATTACCCATTGTCCTATTCCTACATGCCTATTTACTACATGTATAGAGTCCTTCTCCAGCTTTTTTGTAGGCCCCATCAGGTACTGGGAGGCTGCTATAAGGTTTCCCTGGAGCCTTCTCTTCTCCAGGATGAACAGCCCCAACTCTCTCAGCCTGTCTTCATAGGAGAGGTGCTCCAGCCCTCTGATCAGCTTCATGGCCCTCCTCTGGACTCACTCCAACAGCTCCATGTCTCTCCTGTACTGGGGCCCCCAGAGCTGGATGGAGTACTCCAGGTGGGGTCTCACAAGAGCGGAGTAGAGGGGCAGGATCACCTCCCTCGACCTGCTGGTCACGCCTCTTTTGATGCAGCCCAGGACCTGGTTGGCTTTCTGGGCTGCAAGCACACACTGCTGGCTCATGTTGAGCTTCTCATCAATCAATACCCCCAAGTCCTTCTCCTCAGGGCTGCTTTCAATCCATTCCTCGCCCAGCCTATAGTTGTGCTTGGGATTGCGCCGAACCACATGCAGGACCTTGCACTTGGCCTTGTTGAACTTCATGTGGTTCGCACGGGCCCACCTCTCCAGCCTGTCAAGGTGCCTCTGGATGGCATCCCTTCCCTCCTGTGTGTCGACCACACCACACAGCTTGGTGTCATCAGCAAACTTGCGGAGGGTGCACTTGATCCCACTGTCCACGTTGCCAACAAAGATGTTAAACAGGGCTGGTCTTAGTACTGATCCCTGAAGAACGCCACTCGTCACTGTTCTCCACTTGGACATTGAGCCATTGATCACAACTCTTTGAGTGCAACCATCCAGCCAATTCCTTATCCACTGAGTGGTCCATCCATCGAATCCATGTCTCTCCAATTTAGAGACAAGGATGTCATGCGGGACAGTGTCAAATGCCTTGCACAAGTCCAGGTAGATGATGTCAGTTGCCCTTCCTTTATCCACCAATGCTGTCACCCCATCATAGAAGGCCACCAAATTTGTCAGGCACGATTTGCCCCTAGTGAAGCCATGTTGGCTGTCACCAATCACCTCCTTGTTTTCCATGTGCCTGAGCATGGCACGGAGGTGAGACTGACTGGCCTGTAGTTCCCTGGGTCTTCCTTTTTACCCTTCTTAAAAATGGGGGTTATGTTTCCCCTCTTTCAGTCAGTGGGAATTTCACTGGACTGCCGCAGCTTCTCAAATATGATGGAGAGTGGCTGAGCAATTTCATCTGCTAGTTCCCTCAGGACCCACAGATGCATCTCATCAGGTCCCATGTCAGGACATATTTACGTCAGGAAGATGGTCTTTAGAGTGGTTGTGCTAAATGTCTGTTTTAAGATTTTTCTTATATATTTTGAAAGTGAGTATAGGTCTTTATATTTCCTCTAGGGGAAAAAAAAAGGAGAAAAAGTAGACAATATCCTGAAGGTCTAGCTCAACTTTTTCTTTGAAAATAAAAAGAAATAATTCATTTCTACTGTATGCATACACAAATCTATTATAAAAGAATGTGCTGAATAAAAAAAAATAAATCATTTAACCATTTAATTTGTGCTTTTTAGAAATACACAGTGAATGCAAAATGATTGCACGTTATGTAGAATATCTTAACAATGTCTTTGCTGCATATAATATACATGATCAAAAATCAAAATCCATGTTTGCCTAACATGTACTAACTCCCTCATTCTTAACCTGTGCCTTCCAAGGGAAATAATTATATTCCTGTATCATGAATGGAAATGTTATATTACTACATTTCGAGCCCTCCTTTTCAAGGGACACATAGCTTGGGACCTCAGTGGGAAACACTGCTTTAAGATTTTTGCAGACATTAAAACAACTAGATATTAAAATATTTATTGATTTAAATTTTGACATTATCCTTGAGATAAAAAGTAAAACTGCTCTGATTGATAGTTCTGGCATTCTTCCTTACCTCAAACTAGACCATATATCCATCTAAGGAAAGTCCCCTGTGACTCAGTGGTGGGCATCTAATGTAATACTTTACTCATTCTTTTCGGTTGAATATAACTGCTGTGTTGATAGATGAAGTATAAATTAGTATTTCTTGCTGTTGATACAGTCTCAGTCATTTGCCCATGTCCCCTATAGACACAAAATATCACTGTGCACGTTGACTGCTTTGCACGGCTGTCACCTGGCTACTGAGCCTTGCATGATTAGCTCTTCATGTGGCTAAAACTTTCATTGCTCATTTCCTCATCGATATATTCATATAGCAGTGATGATGGTTTTTGATCTTAGCCTGAAAGGCAAAACGCGTCAGTATAATCCACACCCCCCCTCAATATATATGGAAAATAGACTTCAGAAAAAAATCACTGTAAAATGCAAGAAAGGAAATCATGACTCACAGTATGTGGATTTTTACTGCTTTTGAATCTTTTAAATTAAGAAGTAATTATTACTTAATTTAAGTCAACTTAACAAAGACAGATTACCATTAAAGACTGTAGGCCAGAACGTGCTTGTTTGCATGGCTGTAGTATGATGAGCATCCACTATTTAAAGACAAAAAAATAAGAGTGTAAATGTGTTTAAAAAATAAACATCAAAAATGTTTGGTCTGAGTTAAGGTTGATTATAAAATGGGAATGGGAAACTTGAACTTTTTTTTTTTAAAAAAAAATTGAAGCTTCAGAAATCCTACAAATGCTATAAATTAATTTTTATGGGCTGGCAACATGAGCTTGGGATTCATCCATGGTAGTACAAACAAAGCCATTTTATTCCATACAACCTTTATGAGGCTTTGAAAGGGAAATTCAGAGGCTACTTATCATTAGCAATACATTTTTCAGTAAAAAGATGATCATAGATTCATAGAATCATAGAATGGGTTGGGTTGGAAGGGACCTCAAATATCATCTAGTTCCAAACCCCCTGCCACGGGCAGGGACACCCTCCACTAGACCACGTTGCCCAAAGCCCCATCCAACCTGGCCTTGAACACTTCCAGGGAGGGGGCATCCACAACCTCTCTGGGCAACCTGTGCCAGTGCCTCACCACTCTAATTGTAATGTTTTTTTCTTTCTAACATCTAATCTAAATCGACCCTCCTTCAGCTTGAACCCATTACCCCTTGTCCTGTCACTACAGTCCCTGATAAACAGTCCCTCACCAGCTTTCCTGTAGGCCCCTTCAGGTACTGGAAGGCCACAATTAGATCTCCCCAGAGCCTTCTTTTCTCCAGGCTGAACAACCCCAACTCTCTCAGCCTGTCTTCATAGGAGAGGTGCTCCAGCCCTCTGATCAGCTTCATGGCCCTCCTCTGGACTCGCTCCAACAGCTCCATGTCTCTCCTGTACTGGGGCCCCCAGAGCTGGATGGAGTACTCCAGGTGGGGTCTCACAAGAGCGGAGTAGAGGGGCAGAATCACCTCCCTCGACCTGCTGGTCACACTTCTTTTGATGCAGCCCAGGACACGGTTGGCTTTCTGGGCTGCAAGTGCACACTGCCGGCTCATGTTGAGCTTCTCATCAATCAGTACCCCCAAGTCCTTCTCCTCAGGGCTGCTTTCAATCCATTCCTCGCCCAGCCTTTAGTTCTGCTTGGGATTGCGCCGACCCACGTGCCTTGTTGACTTGGCCTTGTTGAAGTTCATGAGGTTCGCACGGGCCCACCTCTCCAGCCTGTCAAGGTGCCTCTGGATGGCATCCCTACCCTCCAGGGTGTCGACCACACCACACAGCTTGGTGTCGTCGGCAAACTCGCTGAGGGTGCACTCAATCCCGCTGTCCGTGTTGCCGACAAAGATGTTGAACAGTGCCGGTCCCAGTATTGACTCCTGAGGAACGCCACTCATCACTGGTCTCCACCTGGACATTGAGCTGTTGATCACAAATCTTTGAGTGTGACCATCCAGCCAATTCCTTATCCACCAAGTGGTCCATCCATCGAATCCATGTCTCTCCAATTTAGAGACAAGGATGTCATGCGGGACAGTGTCAAATGCCTTGCACAAGTCCAGGTAGATGATGTCAGTTGCCCTTCCCTTATCCATGGATGCTGTAATCCCATCATAGAAGGCCACCAAATTTGTCAGGCACGATTTGCCCTTAGTGAAGCCGTGTTGGCTGTCACCAATCACCTCCTTATTTTCCATGTGCCTGAGCATAGTCTCCAGGAGGGTCTGCTCCATAATCTTGCCAGCCACGGAGGTGAGACTGACCAGCCTGTAGTTCCCTGGGTCTTCCTTTTTACCCTTCTTAAAAATGGGGGTTATGTTTCTCCTTTTCCAGTCTGTGGGGACTTCCTGGACTGCCAGGACTTCTCAAATATGATGGCGAGTGGCCTGGCCACTTCACCTGCCAGTTCCCTCAAGACCCACGGATGCATCTCATCAGGTCCCATGGACTTGTGCACCTTCAGGTTCCTTAGGTGTTCTCAAACCTGATCTTCTCCTACAGCGGGCGGTTCTGCATTCTCCCAGTCCCTGCCTTCTGTGACCTGGGCAGTGTGGCTCAAGGATTTGACAGTGAAGACTGAGGCAAAGAAGTCGTTGAGTACCTCAGCCTTCTCCATATCCTGGGTAATCAGGTTGCCTGTTTCGTTCCAGAGGGGACCCACATTTTCCCTCATCCTCCTTTTATCACTAACATATTTACAGAAACTTTTCTTGTTGTCCTTGACATCCCTGGCCAGACTAATTTCTATCAGGACTTTGGTTTTCCTAACCTGCTCCCTGGCTGCTTGGACAGTTACTCTGTATTCCTCCCAGGCTACCTGCCCTTGCTTCCACCCTCTGAAGGCTTCCTTTTTTTGTTTGACTTTTCCCAGGAGATCCTTGTTCATCCCTGGGGGCCTCTTGGTGGTTTTGCCTGACGACTTCTTTCTTGGGATGCATCGCTCCTGAACTTGGAGGAGGTGATGCTTGACTATTAGCCAGCTGTCTTGGGCCCCTCTTCCCTCCAGGACTTTGTCCCATGGTATTCTATCAAGCAGATCCCTGAAGAGGCCAAAGTCTGCTCTCCTGAAGTCCAGGGTAGTGAGCTTGCTGAGTGCTCTCCTCGCTGCCCTGAGGATCCTGAATTCCACCATTTCATGGTCACTGCAGCCAAGGCTGCCCTTGAGCTTGACGTCCCCTACCAGGCCCTTCTTTTTGGTGAGAATAAGGTCCAGCATGGCACCTCTCCTCATGGACTCCTCTATCACTTGGAGGAGGAAGTTGTCATTGACACATTCCAGGAACTTCCTGGATTGCTTACACTCAGCTGCGTTGTCCCTCCAGCAGATGTCGGGGTGGTTGAAGTCCCCCATAAGGACCAGGGCTTGTAAGTGTGAGGCTGCTCCTATCTGCCTATAGAAGGCTTCATCTGCTTGGTCTCCCTGGTCAGGTGGCCTGTAGCAGACCCCCACTATGATGTCCCCTGCCCCAGCGCTCCCTTTAATCCTGACCCATAGGGTCTCGGTGGGCTCCTCATCCATCCCCAGGTGGAGTTCCATGCACTCCAGCTGGTCATTGACGTAGAGGGCGACACCCTCTCCTCTTCTTGCCTGTTTTATGTAGCTAGTTAGAATGAAGATTTATTGGAGAAAATTATCATCCCTCTTTTTTTTTTTTTTTAACATGTTACAAAATTTGCCGAATATGCAAAAGCCAAAACAAAAGTAGCATGACTATCAATTACACTCTTTCCTATTAAGCCTAAGCAACCAATTCTTGGATGGTCTTGATTTTGGCTTTATATGTAAGAATAAAACTTTATTTCTAATTCCTTGTGATTTGAAAGGAGGAACAGAAGTCATAACTAAGAATTTTCTCTGAGTTTAGTGTGAATGCAGAAAAGTTTTTCTCCCATTCTTTCAGAAGCTTTGTCAAACTGACTCATAAAAATATCTTATTTTAAACACATACCATATTTTTTTCCCCCTACTTCATAGAATCATCTTAGAATCATGGAATGGTTTGGGTTAGAAGGGACCTTAAAGATCATCTAGTTCCAACCCCCCTGCTGCGGGCAGGGACACCCTCCACTAGACCAGGTTGCCCAAAGCCTCATCCAACCCGGCCTTGAACACTTCCAGGGAGGGGGCATCCACAACTTCTCTGGGCAACCTGTTCCAGTGTCACAGAGAAGAATTTTTTCCTAATATCTAATCTAAATCTACCCTCCTTCAGCTTTTTAAACAATTCAGCAAGTGGACTTATTTAAAGAATAATTTTATTTTTGTTGTTTACATTTATCACACACAAATGTTTCCAAACAACTGTTTACAATGTTTTAGACACTGTGCAGCTGGAATGCAAATGATTGGCACTAAATATTTCAGATCTGCTGCTTTGTTCCTGTCACCACATTTACATGACTATTTTAAGGTGCTCTCTTTGGACTGCTGGAAAGCTGCTCTTTAAATGATGAGATGATGTCAGAAGGAGGAATGACACAAGTTTATAATGAACCACCAGGAAGGAATACAAATTAATCTACATTGTGAAATACAGAACTTTATTAAAAAGCTGTGCCATCAACATTATTTTAGATCTTATTTCTGTCATGTTTTTCTCACTTGCCTAGCATTTTCATTTCTTCCCTTCTGTGTGCAAAGGGATGTCTGAACCTGCGCTGCTTGGCCTACAGATATGATCTGATGCAATTAACTATATTTCTTTCATGCTCTGCTCCTTTTTTAATTTAAGGTTATTGGGCTATATCAGTGTTAGCTGGTTCTCATATAAATCAGTATGCTCTGATTTATAGACAATAACTAGGATAAATAAAAGCAATACAGAATTAAGTTTTGACAAATGATTGTGTATTTTCAAAGGTGGCAGACAAATGTCTTAGCAAATTATACAGACAAATCAACAGTTTCACATTTTAAGAGTAGAATTTATGTAGAATTGGAGGCAATTTTGATGAAATTATGGGTAGTAAGAATAATCTTTTTATGTAGATGAATCTCTAAAAAATAAATTAAATAAGAAGTGAATAGTATTGTTGCTCCATTATTCCTGCTCCTTTCCTGAAGTCCAGTACCCCTGTTGATTTACTATATACTTCCACAACCTTGAAATCAGACTCCAAGTTGTTCTTTTTATCCATATTCCCCCTCCGAATATGTTATAAAAGGTAGAGAGTAGGAAGAAGTGATTGATATCCCTGCCTCTCAGCATTCCTAAGTGACACGTTCTGCAGCACACGTGAATTTGACCTCTTCTTCTTCAGTATCAATTTACTGGTACTAATAGGAGATTGAACACAAGTTTTCTCATGATACCCTATAGCTTATAGGAGAGCATACTGAGCTAGTAGACTATAAAGTCTAAATCTGTGTCTATCCTACCTCTTCTCCGCTTCAAACAGGTACGCTATGCTTGTCCACAACATTCATGCTACAGAAGAGAAGAAAGAAAAATTTCTTGCATTTTTTTTGGAATACATTAACTGAGGTCACACAAGGTTACATCTGGGAACACAACCTAGTTCAATGAAACAGCTCCAAGTATTGCTGAACCACTGTGCCTGTCAGAATTAATGTTCTAAACTGATGTCTGTTGCTGTCTCATCTGGTATAATCAGAACATGCTATTCCCCTCTCATAAATATTATTCCATGCCATTCAGGCAAAAAAAAAAAAAAAAAATTTCCTAAACCTCTGGCAAAGCACATGTGTTGCTGCTAGATAATAACAATCCCTTAATCTATGTAATGAACCTTCAGTATGCCCAAGGAGCATTCTTCTGCAGTGCTATTTGCAGACTTATTTTGTACTTTCTTCTCCTTCCCAACCACATCTTTCAGCAGGTAAGTTACTTGTCTCATACAAAGAAACCACTTTTAAAATGAATGCCCTGTTTAAAACAAACAAAATTGTCATCTGTGTCATAATCTGATACTAAACAGCAGTACAGGTCTTTTGCCACATTTCAGTTGGTACTGACAGACACAAATATTAAAAATTACAGCTGTCTGAGAAATGATTCAGATGCCTGACATGGCAGAGTGGCAGAAATTAGGAAGTGGAAGCCAGAAGCACTCCTGCAGCCCAAGAACCACCTCCTGCTTGAGACACCAGATGTTTCTGCCTTGATCAGTACAAATAGTTCAGACCTATAGCATGCCTAACCCTCACCTGGGCCTAGATATTAGTCATGCTTCACTTAAGTTTATTACCAGGTTTCTTACATGTTGCAGAACATGGCTCAAATGTTTTCAGAATTGAATTCAAGTCCAAAACTGCAATGTTTGCAGTTTTCTCTTAAAATGTGCATGAAGGGATGCACCATGAAAACCTAGAGATTGTGTTAGTGCCATCCTGACTGTTTCTGGATTGTGCTTAATTTCTTTATGTAGACATGCCTTTTTATGCCTAAATTGTAGGAAAGGGCAGATTTTAACACTGTTCTATCTGGTGATGTTGCATGGTACATCTCTGTCTATCATTACAGATGCTTAGATACTCTTAATGGACATGCCAAGGGCCGTACAAGAAATCTGAGGCAGCATGACAGCTTGAACCTAGACTTCCCACAACCAAGGCTGTGATACCACTTGCCAGGTCTTCCTCATTACAAAAGCGTCAGAGGAGAGCTGACTGGCCTTTACCATGTGACGGCCCTATAAAAATACAGTGTGGATTCTGACTTGAAGAGAACGCACATTATGTAAAAGAATGAGGAAAATTATGCCCATTATTTAGCTACTATAAAGACGAGGGAGCTATAGAAAAAGCAATTTCAATTAAGCTCTAAATTAAGCAAAAAGGAGCCAAAAATTCAGAAATGAGTATACATAAGAGGCAGAAGATCTGCTGCTCTCTGCATTCCAGACATAACTAAATACATTAAAAAAAAATCCATGGTTGCTGGGGTAGGAGTGACTGCTATATTGACATGGGTTCTCTGCCACAGAATATATTACAGAATTTGTGCTGTATATATAGCTGCTTGGAGACGTATTATTTAATTCAGCAATGAACTGTGGCTAGACTTTGCATGATAAATGCTATGGCAACCAAGCCGTGTTGTGTGGAATATCTTTGTAGATTAAAGTGCTTTGATTCATGCGTTGCAGCTCATACAAATGGATGCTAACAAGCATATACATAATCAACGTTTCGTGTATATGAGTCACATTCCTTGTAAACACCCACCACCAGAAACATTTATATTCATTGCCACACATACACAGAGCACATGCATAAACATGCACACATATAAGACACCTGCAAGCATATTTAAGAATATTCAGAGAAATAATGAGGATTTTTGTGCTTTTCTATTAATTTTAAAGACTAACTTCTTTTATTTTGTTATATGCAAGTACAAAGATTAAGACTGTGGAACATTGCATTGGGGGAGAAAATTAAATGTGGGTCTCTCTGTAAATCATTCCAGATTAAATATTTCTGCTCCCTCATTCAATATATGCTTGGTCTGTTAAACTGCTTCACTAATCTAATTGCAAGTTACTTTTTAAAATAGTTTTTGTAAATAGTGAAAAATATTTTTTTCTGGCTGGGAGTGGCTGCCATACCTGACTTACTAAGACAAAGTAATGTTTTTCATAATAAAAACCAGCAGATTTGGTTTAAAATGGGAATGTGTTAAATAAAATCTCACACCAGCAAAGTTCCAGAATTGTCATTTTTGGAACATAACATCACTCCAAACAAGAGAAGAGAACATATGCACCCCTATTCCAGAAATATTTTTTTTGGGGGGGCGGGGGAGGGGGCAGGGGAGGGAAAGAAAAAGAAATTGAATTTGTACAACAGAATCCCCTGTTCTATCAAATTTTTGTTCCATTTTTAGATCATCTGTATGTATGCTTGGGGGGTGGTGATGAATAATCAGACAAATACATTTCTTTGTACAACCTCGATGTCTTTCTGCACTCAGGGTACATTTCTGCATGGGTGCCTAACTGTTCCTCCTTAAACTGCAGTCCAAAGAGCTGACATGGAGAGGTGGGAGGCTGGTGGGGAATGTTCATTTGCAGCTGTGGGAGCACAGAGGAACTGCTTGGGGGTCCAGAAGGCTCTTCCAAAGGATTTTGCTGCCAAGAGGAAATCAGCATCTGGACCTTTGTTTAAACAATGTAAAACTAGGAGCAGTGATGACTTGGTATCCTCATTTGTGAAGTTTGGTGACACAAGAATGTCAAGGCTGGATCCAAACTCACATCAGTAACCGCCCAGAAGGAAAGGTGTGGTTGCTGCAGGGCTCAGGTTCAGAAAAGGTGCGATGGAAGCGTGGTACTCAGTGCCGCAGTGCCTGAAAGCCAGGTGCCTTCTCTGGACTTGGAATTCGCAATCCTGACTTCTGGCCCAAAGTTTCCTTGGTATTAAATGGAGGACAGCCAGGCTCTTCGGCTGGGATTCACAGCAGACAGCGTACTCAGTGCTGGAATACTTAAACCAGCCAAGAGGGAATGCCAATGAAGAGTATTTTTGAGACCATGGTTTTACTGTCACTTTGTTCTAGCATACGTCTGTGCAGTTGTAACCCGAAGCAATTCCCCCTCTTCCTCACGTCCTACTAGAGTTGCTCAATCCTTTTTCTTTGTAGAAGCAGAAGCAAGTATAATACTAGAGGAAAGAATACGTCCAGATGGAAATAAACTTTTTTTTTCTTTTTGGTGCTGAATGCGTGAACTCAAGTCATGGTTCTGCTTGAGGTCGTGAGCAGCTGGGGACACTGGTCCTGAAAGCAAGACTATCCCCATCTGTCCAGTGGAAATCAGATTTTTTCTAAATAGCCTTATCACCTTCAATACTAAGCTCAGCAAAGAAATAAACTAATCATTCAGGATGAAATTCACCTTATCGAACTTCATGCAACTGAAAGTAAGACAGCTGGTCCAAGCTAATCAACTATGCTAATCATCTTCACCTTACAGTCACTGGAGGAAAAAAACCTTGCAGATGGTTTCATTCTTTGTCTCCTTTATTTCAGGATGGGATTAACTGACAGTTGGAGGTGTATATTTCTAGTGATTGTTTAACTCAGATTAAAGTCATGCTAAAAGTGCAAGTGCGACCACGGCATATATGTTCAAAATCTACATACATTCAGCCTTTCTAAGTCAAATATAAGTAGTAGGTAAAAAAGGCGAGCCAGTCACTTAAATACCCGGTGGCTCAGGAAAACAAATACAGTCACTTATGAAATGTTGCAGCATTTCTCTCAGTATTTGAGCCAGCTAGGGAAAAGTTACCGCAGGTGTGCTTATGTATGTACGTGTCACCCTTCTGATTGCAATATAGATAGGTCCTGAGAATATGACTGTACTGTACATAGCAAAGCAAGATCTAGACACCTGAGATAGCTCTAAATAATCTAAGAAAGTCCAAGAAGGAAAGTTAGATCGGAGATATTGCCCATACTACTGAAGGAAGTATGACACACGAGCTTACAGATGCCAGGGATTTAAAAGCTTTTTGCTGGCCTAGCTTCACAAACCATGCCCTTAATTATAAGCCTTTGTGTAATACTTTCAGGTATGAAACAGATAATCCTTTGAGAAGTGCAATCTGTTCAAGAGAACTCTATATTGACTGCCTACTCAGTGAGTTGGAAGATGGCAAAATGCTACTGCAAACAAATGAACAACAAATATAGGCAGAAAAAATATTTATTTTGTTGCTTTAGCAAAGTGTTTACCCAGTTAATTGTTTAAACTTTGGGTACGTGCAAGATATTTTGTGGTAAGTGTATAATTTCTCCTTAAAATAGAAGGAAAAAAACCCTCAACTGGAACTGTGTTTGGGTCTCACATTGTGGAAATTCCATGAGGTAACAAAAGCAGTGGAAAAAATCAATTTGTTGTGGCTTCTACAGCTTTATGCAAGCTTTCCTCTTTTTGCCTCATTTAAGCTGTCTTCAAACTGAAATAGGGGAGCCAGTTCACTACAAGTGGTCAACAGCTTTTCTGCTTGTTTATGTTATTTACCACAGGCATACAATAAAGGTTCATGACCTACCTGACATAAATCTAGCTTACTAAAATGTTACATGTGTTTTCAACTGGGAAAGTTGCTGCTTGAGCTAATAATAGGTTTCTTCAGTTGAAATAAAGATGTGGACTGGAACAAATTGACTATCTGGGTAAAAACCTCAGCTTTTTCCTATGTGTGGATAAGCATAATAAAGAACCAAAGCATTGATACTGAGTGTATGGGGATAGTTTTGGCTTTACTTTTAGATCAAGGAATATCTGTTCATTTCCATGGCCTGACACAGACCTTGAAGTCTCTTCAGACATTTTCTTCATGCCTATTTGGAATCCTTTGAACTCCATGAAACCTGTTATTCTGAGGCTGATGTCACCAGCTTAAGAAGAAAAACAACAGTGAAGCAATAGGCTTATGTGAGAGGATGATTCATTACATGACCTTTGCAAGCATAGATCTGGAAAAGACAGCAAGTTTATATGACTATCTAAAATATCTTAAAATTGTTATAGTTGAATCTTTGACAACTGTGTTCTTAGTGCCATGTACTTTAATATTCAAGTTTCTTTATATGGGACATTAATAAGAGACTGTTAAATTAAACATATTGTAATCAATGCATTGTAATCATTATACTGCCATACATATTTACATGTGGTAATTAAATTCTGCTTTGTATTTCTTAGTTTGTTTTTTTTTTTATGGGAGCAATAGTACCTCATAAAAATTCATGTTAACTTTCAATGACTTTATAAAACGAATTTGCCATACAACTTTGATGTGGTTTTATTGAGCCCTGTCAAATTTGAATTAACTTTAGCCTACTTCTGGAGATATAAATTATCCCTTGGTAATGGAGACAGTGTATTCTGCTATGAAAAAAGATTCGGGGTTACCGTGAGCAACTTGTTGTTTCTGCTTGAAATTTTAGTCTCTGCTACACTGATAAATAAGGGAAGATGATAGCTCTTGGCATCCACTCTTTCTGCCAAATGAGAAGAACTAGACTAAATTATGAATTCTGAAAAAAAAAGAAGGAAAACAAAACAAAATAAAAACCTCTTGCATTAGTAGTTTAATCAAAGCATTTCATCAAATTTTTGCTGCTGAAAACACATTAAACACAGCCTTTTACAGAGCTGAGCAGTAGTAGAATATGAACAAAGGCTAAATTTAAAATATTTATAATGATGATGAACCTGTTTCCTCATTGTGAATTTTTACCTTCAATAGACCTGGAGATAGAAAATTGTGTTAAGCCTAGGGGTCTAAAAGTACATAAGGACCTCATACATTGCTGTACTGGACCTTGGAAATCAAATGAGTGGGAGAACTCAGTGCCAGATGACATGATGGGGATCGACATTCTCATCCACAGAAGTCGTGTAGTTTTTGTCCCCTTGTAGAATGATCCCAAAAGCCTGCATGTACAAAATATTTCCCAGTTAACTCAAAAAACAAGAGAACAAGTAAGTGAGAGCCCTTGACCTGCTCAATTTTGTCACAGAAACAACACAGATTTTCTTCTGCCAGTCCTTGCAACCCAAAACAGACATACTGCTTTTTATCAAGCAGTCTCTGTCCCTAGTTGGGTGTTATTCTCTTCTGTTCTTCCTAGAGACCACTTATTCCAAAATTTCCTGGGTGAGAATCCAAATGAAGACTCCTGGAGCAATAAGGAGAGCAGTACTAATCATAGACTCCCTTCTTAAAGAATGACAAGTCAGCCAGATAAACCATGATCTGCACCTGTGAATGACAGTTGCTGTCTTTTATAACTCGTTTGACATTATTTATCAAGAAATGAAGATAGTTCTGTTAGGATGGTTGTTTTCCTATGGTTCTCTCGTGATGATGTAGGATACAATTAAGAAAATATTTATCTTAAAGGAAGATTTTCTATACATACTGTTTATACTCATAGCCTGTAATTCCATCTTTAAGCTCAGTGATTTAAACAGTTTTCCATTGTTTAAATCTTTATACCGTAACATTAATTTCCTGTTGCTATAAATTCTATTTAATTATTAATCCCAAGAAAACCTGATAACTGCTAGCCCACCATAATGCAATCCTTTCATCTCCAAATAATGTAGAGGAGGTAATACGCCACTCTTAAAAATCTTTCTTTAATCCTTTCTTCTTTTAGAATACAGAGACTTGAAGATTTATCACAGTTCCATAGATTTCAAAAGAAGACCATGGCTTTGTGATGTCAGTCCATAGGACCGTAAAGATGCTACTTTGCCAGAGCTATATTGTACTTCTAAAATGGAATGAGGAAATTCACTTGCAGTAAAATATATCTTATTATCCAATTACCATATCAAGCAAGCAAAGCCGTCATTCTACTTTTTTTCTCATTTCAGATTTTTAATCAGTGAATTATTTTCAATAATGTAAGTTTGAATATTTCACAGTTTTATTTTCATACAGCTAAACTATAAGATCTTTTTCCCCTTGATTTTCATTGTATTTTTCTTTACAGAATATCTTTGTATCCAGTTGTAACTGTTCATTTCAATTAACTCTTTTGTTTCAAGAATAATATAATTTGAAAAAAAACCCCATGTCCCTAATGCTTTATCACGTTAATGTTCATTTATATTAACAACATTTTTGTCACTTTTATTTCTGAATGCTACCGTGACTGGCTCTTGACTGTTCCACGGTTTCATGGATATGGAGTAACTATGATGGAAAAATACAGGTAGTCTCCCTGTACTCATCACATACCAACATGCTTTCACAGGGCTTTGCTATCCCTGAAACAATAATTACTACTTTGCATTTGTAAATGTTTCACATTTACTTGTATCTAACAAAGAGAGATCTCTTAAAAAACAGAAAAAAACCTAAATAAAAATACCACATATCAATAGTACATTACATGCCAAACATACTTTCACAAATGACTGAAAGAAAAGAAATCAAGTCTCTGCACCTGAGGAAAGACTGCCCACTTAAATAAGCTTAGGTGAGATGTAAGCTCCTTTCAAAGATGAGTTATTTGCCTTGGATGACTAAGCTCATATAATGTCAGGTAACACGAAGATTGTTGCTCTTTGGAATTCCCTATGTGATCCATGAAACAACAGATCCCTGTAAGAACAACAGCAGAGTTATCTAGCTCTGCTGTTGATACAAATAAATTTACTGCTGTTAAGACAAGGCTTACAGAAATATTACTCCAATACCTTCGAGCTGCAGATTTCTTTAAAAAAAAAAAAAATCAACCCACAGACAACAAAACCAGACAGTGTCTCTTTTTCTTCTCAGCCTGGGAAGTCTCTCCCTCTCTCTGTCTCTCCCTCTCTCTGCAAGACTGCCTTGCTCATACAGTTCCGATGCAGTGGAGCATGGCGTCATGAGATGCTTATTCCTGAATTTAAACGGAGTGTAACGATAGCGATCCTCCACGAAAATAAGAACAAGGTCCTGATCGGGCTTGGGCCACCTTCAATGTCATCAGAAGGTGAATTAAGAGGATTTGGAAATTCCGTGGTCAGCTTCAGTACGGATCTTCCCAGTTGCAGCTGTTGTGACCAGCTGGGTACCGCGCAGTGCTCCACACAAGCACATACGCATAGACATACATATAGACACAGGCGCACGTACAACTTCCTTGCATGCTGAAGCAAACTCCTCCCACGCTCTATTCCTGGCACACATCTAAATGGCTGTTTTATACATATTAACCCTGTAAAACGCTGTAGGACTTTGCTATTCACCTCCCAGATAATAAACTACCCGTTTGCAAGCCTGTCACACAGTTCACAGATCAAAGAATCAAGGTGTCACCAGCCTTCTTTAGTATAGATATCACTGGTTCTTTACTGCCTAGTTATGCTTGCATAGCCCTTAGACATTTTTTGTCTTGAGGTTACTTACCCCATTCAAGTACTCTATTTTCCTTTTCACTGCATCTGTCCACTGGCTTGCTGGCTGAAAAAATATCACACGAAAAACGCAACAGTGCCCCCCTCCTCCCCCATTATTTAACTCACTTTCCTCCTGTGTGTCTGCTCTTGAGCATAGTCTTTTCCTGTTAAAAAAAAAAAAAAAGAAAAAAAAGAAAAAAAGAAAAAAAAGAAAAAAAAAGGAAAAGCAAGCATAATTGCAAATTTCAGATTAAAATGTACTAAGGGGATTTTTATTAAAAAAGAGTTTGAGAGAGGCTTATTTTCTTTTACTGTATCTTCAATAGTTTTTATGATATAATCTGGATTCTGTGTCTCCACAGGAAAAAAAAAAAAAAGCGGGGGTGGTGGTGGTGGGGGAAGGAGACAGGGAGATAGGGAGCCTGATTGGGGGTAATGTTTATACCTCTTTAGTACAACGAGAAAGTCCCTCAGTTTTCTCTCTGTGCTTTTTAGACTTGGTCTCCATCCCTTACTTAAAAAGGAAGCATGATGAACAAGTTCTTGTGCAACTTCTTCTGCCAAGATAGTGCCTGTGCCAGTAATTTAGGAGTAATGGGCTACAGCTGTGATCTCCAGCTCTTAGGCTGTTTTGGTATTTCAGTAATTACAACAGTTTCATTAACATTTAAAGGGAATAGTCAGCTCAATATCAGTAAGAGACTATTTTGTACAGCGTGGATCCATTTTACATTTGCATTTGACATTTGATAATCTCTACACATAAGCTCTGAGCCATAGAAATGAGATGTCACACAAAGGAAAAATGAACCTAGATGTAACTTCTCGGTAAATCTGTGAAACTGTAAAATAAATGTCCAGGACTGGTAGTAGTATGAAGAGCACCTCTTTCTCAGTCTTATATTTGTTTGAGACATGAAATATCATTTTTATGTCTTTATTTTGTACTTGTGACATCTGTGGATATTTAAAAGAAATACAAGTGGGAAGATGAATGAGTAGTAAAATAATCAACAGGTCAGATATGTGAATATGTTGTCTATATGTATTTAATAAAATCAAACGTACTTCTCAGATTTCAACTTTGCATTTTATAGCAGTCTTCATTTTAGGTTATCATTGTTCTTAGCAACTGCATTGTCTACGGAGAAGGCTCCAGGGAGACCTTATTGTGGCTTTTTAGTACTTAAAGGGGGCATATAAGAAAGATGGGTACAAACTTTTTAGCAGGGCCTATTGAGATACGACAAGGGGTAATGGTTTTAAACTAAAAGAGGGTAGATTTAGACTAGGTATAAGGAAGAAATCTTTTACAATGAGAGTGGTGAAACACTGGAACAGGTTGCCCAGAGAGGTAGTAGGTGCCCCATCCCTGGAAACACTCAAGGTCAGGTTGGACAGGGCTCTGAGCAACCTGATCTAGTTGAAGATGTCCCTGCTCACTGCAGGGGGGTTGGACTAGATGACCTTTAAATGTCCTTTCTAACTCAAACCATTCTATGATTCTATGATTCTGCCTTGCACAGATGAGGCAATAATGAGACTCAGTGAAGAAACATCATTGGCATTAGCATAGTAGTAGAGGGTAAGCAGTAAACAGTAAATAAAATTCAGTGTAGACAGGTTTAAGTGGATGAACGTGGGAATAAACAGTCTTAAATTCTGCATACCCTATGAATTTAGGAACTAGACTGTTCTATAAAAATGCTAGGTCAAAGCTCAGCACCAGTCAAAAAAAAAATAAATTAAATGTTAGGACCTAGGGGTAAGGAACAAAGCACAAAATATCACCATCCAATTGCACAAAACCATAGTTCTTCCATATCCTAAACGCTGTACAGTTCTGATCCCCCATCACTGAGGAATATGGCAGAAATGGAGAGAGATCAATGGAAGGTGACCAAAGAGATCAAATGCATAGAGTGGTTTCCTTATAAGGAGGGATCAAACAGATGCAGACTCCTCATCCTAGGGAAGTGAAACTAGTTACAGTGGAATGATGTTATGTAACAGAGGTCTTTCAAGTAATTACAAACAAAGTAGGATTATCAGGTCTCAAATAAACAAGATGCGATACTTACTTCTTCACACACCACGTAGTTAAATTTTAAAATTTCTTGCCAATAGGGTAAGTGGATGCCAAAATCTTATATGTGTTCAAAAACAAGGTCCTCGGAAAATAAAATTATGTTCTGACAAGGTGAGAAACACCTCCCCTCTAGCTGAGGAAATTTCTGAGTAGAGAATTTGCTGGAGGCTGGCAGAATTCTGGAGATCATCCTTGTAATGTTCGCATATTCTTTCCTAAGCCTATACTATTGACTACTGTCAGAAATAATATGGATATTGTGAAGGTGGCTGTTTGGTCTGACCAGTCTTGTGTTCTTCTGAAACAGTCTTGTCAATTCCCTGAAGGAACCAGAAAACATACTGTGCCTATAATGCAAACGTAATGCAAACGGAGTTTTCTGTTACTTCCTAAGCTTCTGTACACCAAGGAAAATGCCACACATAAACATTTCAGAACATGTCAAAGACAAAACTAGTTAATTTGTATTGTCTTCTAAGATATCATCTTAGAAATTCAAACTGGACTGTGAAAGCCTTTTCACTGAAGCCTGGTGAAAAAGTCAAAGCACTGGCACTAACCTGATAATAGTTAGGCAAGAATAGTTTGAAACAGTGCCATTTCCCACCAGATTTAGCCCTTAATGTTTCAACATTATTGACCAATTCAATACAGGAAGTCACTTGATAGCTCAGTTCTAATAAGAGTTCAAAACATATTAATGTAATTCTGAAATCTGGGAGAAACATTAAGAAGTAAAATATTACCCAGTGCTGCATCTCCTGTTCTTCATCCATTTCAAAAAATGTTTATTTCCTGCAGGTGCCATAGCTAGTAGAGGTCTGGCAAGCTTCGTGCAATCAGTGTTCTTTGAAAATTCAGACTAACTGATCTAATCTGAGGTTTTAGTTAAAATAATTTTGATTTCTAAATTAAGAAATCACTTTTTGTAACTGTTCTCTGATACTAACAGAACTTTTTCTATTTTCACAGTCAGTCCAAGAAAGGAACATGGTCTTCTTTGTATTCTAGACAACCAAAATTTATTCAAATCCAGCTAGAGAAACATTTAAGTCCCTTTTCACAAGTTGTGCAATGTATTTTTAGTGCAAGCATCAGTCCAATACTATAATGCTATTTTAAAAATCAGTTTATATAGAAAACAAATGTAAAACAAAACTAAAAACACTAGTTGCATCTCCAGCAAATAGAGATGCTTAAAAACTATAAGCATCAGACAGATTTGGGATTGGAAATATCAAATTACTGATCACCTATGGATGCCATCTTTTAGTATGTATACCGCTGCCGACACACTGGGCTACTCTATTAGCTGAATACTCTGTACTGTAATTTTGTACAGAAATATAGGAATTCTGAACATAAGAAGTCACTCAGTGCAAGTGAAATTATTTTTCCATTTCTTTATAGCATTAAAAGACCTTTCTCAACATTATAAGGTCTGAGCTGTAATTAATTTCTGGATTTTAAAATTTCTGATAAGTTCTGTTGCTCATTGCCTTTTTGCAGCCGATTTGCTGTTCACGTAGAGCCTTTTTTAGAGAACTGTGAAAAATTGTCTTGGGTTTGTCTTATGATACAAGGGCAATTGAGCTCCAATCTCATCCAAATAATTTGATCTGAGATCTAAACCACTTTGTTGAATATATGTTGCGTGGACCTTAAAGTGCAGCATCAGCCTAGAAACAAAGTATTCACAATTTCCATGCATTTTAAGCAGGCTGAAAGTTCTAGCCTTAATTCTTATTGATTGAAAAATGAGGTTGCACGAACTATATATCTTACTACGGTGTCATAGAATAGCTTTAATACATTTTCCAGGTGAGCAGAATTTCTGGCTACTATACAGAAAAATAAATGAATAAATGTGTAACATTCTACACACACAATTAAAATGGAGTGGTTGTGGATAATATTAGAGACCATTTTTCTGACTGAAGTACAAAATGGTAACAGTTACCCTGTTGTCAGAATTTATTTACAAAATGGACATGAGGTTCTACAGCTGCAGTAGCAAAGAGTAGACATGAAATTGTCTGCAGCAGAAACCTCTCTTTTTCTGTTCTCCTCCTAAAAAATACTATGAATTCTCAGCACAGATTGCAAATTTGCAGCAGGCCTGGATTCTTAGCACCCAATTTAGGCAATAGGATGTGTTCAGCTGGGACTCTAGCCACTGTGAACTCTCTTGTCCCTGCAGAAGGAATGTTACCATCTCCCTTGATGAGGTTTGGTGAAGTGGCATGTGGTTTTTTGAACGTGCCCCTCAGCTCCTCAGTGGGAAACTCAGAGGTTAGCCTAAGTCTGCTAAGGCATAACAGAGATCTCACACAGGCAACTGGTCACGTTAATCCGGTAATTCACCCAATGCATACCAAGACCCACCGCCTGGCTCATCCCAGCAATCTGATCAGACTTGGACTCTGTGGAGCCTTTTGAGATCTAAAGCAAGGAGAACGGTAGTCTCATCTGGGGACTTTAGCTGTGGGGATGGCCCTGTTGCTATGGTTGGCTGAACCTGGAGATGCACATACAGTCTAGACCTACCTTTAGTTTCTCTTCTTCGTCAGAAAGTCATTTAAGAGATGCAGTTGCAGTGTAGTTGTGGTGTGTAAATTGGTGCATAAAACCCCCGTAATATATTAAGCAAATACAGGGGGCAATGCAGATCACTGGGCATCTCACCTGATTTCATAAATTTAAGATTTCTATGTTTCTACGCTGCTGAACAAAATCATTGCAAGAATTCCATCAGAAATTAGTAAAGCACAAGTCTTTTGAAGAGATGATGTGTGATCATTTTTAGAACAACAACAACAACAAATTAGACTTTCATTCTGGAGTGTCATTGTAAATATTAATTTTTCTTTTTTTCTTTTGGAGTTGAAATATTTAATAATTTCTTGTCACTTGCATTTTTTTTCCACTTGAGGCTTTTTTAAAGACCTGTCTGAAAACTAGTTTAAGGTTTTCTGAAGTTGCTTTAATTTTTCAGTTAAAAATGTAATTAATTTACTTTATCTTTTGTTACATTGAAGAAAAAATATAAGCTAAAACCTCAAAATGTTCCATTTTAGATAAACAAATATATTGTTTACTATTAACATTTTGCTTCTGGGTTCTCAGAATATTTTTTCTAATCCAAAAAGAATTTCCTCTTTTTCTCTTTGATATTATAAACAATTAAAACATAGTTATTCATGTTTTTTTTTCTTTCAGAAATGAAAATTTTGTTCTCGTTCTGCCACTGACTTCAGATGTATAATTTTGAAAGGCCTGCAGAATGCCTTCGATGCTAACGGATGTAATAAATATGGCCTTCGGACATCAGAGAAGAAAACTGTAGGAAATGTAAAGATGAATGTTTTCAGATTTTTTCCCCTCATTTACATTTTACAAAATATTACACCAAACCTTTTTTTTTTTAAATGAGAGTATTTTAATGTATAGTCTTTCTTTCTGCCTTGAGAAGTTTTTTTTTTTTTTTATGAACTGAAAAAAGAGCAGATCTTGATTTGATACATGGTTTACAAAATAGGAACATTGAAATAGCGAGTCTAATGTTCAACACTCAAATTTCTTCATAGTAAAAGCAGGTTCAGAGGGTGCTACAGAAGCTAGAAGATTGTGTACCACATCCTTCCTTGCCCTTTCCATCTTACCTTCCACCTTATGCATAGACCCATTTGGAGCTCGTTAAGGCCTTCCTGCTATCCAGAGACAGGGATCAATGTCACAGAAGTCTCTCACTAATGTTATTTTTAAGTCTAGTAGTCTTAAGGAATGAGCTCTTCAAAACATGCTTGAGGGCTGATGTATTCTCTATTTCCATTACTAAAGTGTTAATAAACTCAAGTTTTTTATAACAGATGGTAATTTATTGAGGTAACCATATTTCATTAGTAATACATTTTAATATAAAATTATTTTTGTCTTGTATTTTCGGTGAAACATTTAAAAACAAAGAGAAAATAAATAAAAGAATAGAAACAACAAGATTTGTCACTGGAAATCTCTGGAAACAGAAATAGGGCTCTGAGATAGAAAACCCCTGATGGTATTGAGTAGTGTCATTAATTGTGCCATTAATATTAGATCATCATTTACATGGAGCCATCTTCTAAACAAGTACTGAAATACTTTGCAGAACAAGTTCTCTAGTTCTGTTCAAAGAGCTGCTGATTTGAGCTTACTGAAGTCTATATTAAATCCTGATTGTAGTATGTTTTCTCCACTGAGCTTAGTCACCTTTGAACAATGCCTGATATTGTAATTCTCACGACTGTAAATAGCAAATCAATGCAAAGCATTTTTCTGTTTCTGTTTTTGGTTTAATCAATTTAAGCTTCAGTAGGAATCACAGGGAACATTTCCCAGAATAGGTTTCTTGGGCAGATCAAAGTTGTCATTATCAAAGAAAATAAGACTTGCTATACTGGATTTGACCACACATCTATTGGTTCTTGCCTTGGGCAGCAGATTCATAGTTCAGAGAAAAATGAAACCCTTAAAGTACATTTTGCCAGTTGAGAAAATGTGAAAGAATAGAAAAGAATTTGGAAAGACAGTGCAAAATTTTTATTTTCCCAGAACTATATTTGAAGACTAATGAATGTTATATCAATTCAATTCATAAAGCCACACATTTTACATGATTAAAATCAATAACAAATATTTAAAAAATCTTATCTGTTAAACTATCATCCGTAGTATAGATAGTGTCTGTGACTTGGTGAAATATAAATTCCATGGGTTAAATATATGCATTTGAAAGTAAGATGTGATCCCTGTTTCAAGTGCACAGTTCTTTAATTGTGTATCAACTTGTTTTCATCTTCAGCACAAGTTCTGCCCTACTGCCTTTCTATCCAAATGATTGGACTGAAGAGGAAGGCTCTTCCATACAGAAACAGATAAGAGTACCTGAGTAAGAGAAAAAAAATATCTAATTTTTCAAGTGCAAAACAGCACTAAATAAACAAACCAAACAAAAATTAGAAAGTGCAGGCAAAACCCTAACATCTGAAAGTCAACATTCCGTCTCTTGTCCTTCTTGTACTGAAATTACTTTGCTATAAATAAATAAAGAAGTAGACTCATTTTTTGTTCCTCACTACAAAGCTGTTTATATCCAAGATCAAATTTTCTATCTGCTGAAATGGATAAAGAGGAGGTTCATTATCACATCAGCTCTAACAAAATAAACTTTTCTACAAACTAATGCTACTACAATTTAAAACTCTTCTCGCTGATGTAACAGTCTGCCAGGATTTGATTAGCAACAGCAAGGGCTGGGTTCAATTTCAAGGGGTCACATCAAATTGAGTCCCCATCTAAAAACCTGAGAAAATTAAATTAAACTGTCTGGGTGCTCAGTGAGCTGTACTTCTCCACTCTCAAATGATGAATCAACTGGCTTAATGAAACAGTAAGATGTTGAAAGGAGTGAAAAAAGAGGAAAGCAGACATATAAACAGCACAGCAGACAATAGTTGGCTATCTTTTTGCCAAACATGCAAATATTTACTGTGTTTGCAAAATGTGGGGGCTGTATCACCTATTCAGATAGGTAGCCAGAGCTCAGCTAGGATCCACCTGTCTCAGTCCTGAGAGCTGTGGCCTAGGGAGCAGTGCTTTCTGCTCTTTATCAGGAGGACACAGAGTACACAGCATGTGATGCCTTCTTAAGACATGTGAGACCTGTGGTCTAGTAACTAGAACACTTTTCAGGAAGATGGGTGAAGTAGATTTGAAAATTTGTAGGCAGAGGGAGAAATAAAACCCACGTAGCCCATATTCAGGATATTTGTTGATGCTATTCAGTTGTCAATTGTATAAAAGAAGCAGTCACACCCTGCTTCTCTAGGTTTATGAGAAGTGAGGAAGGAACTCCACTAGGGAAGGTTTTGGGCTAGGGCCAACAGAGTCAGCAAAGGAAGGTTCTCCTTTGCCCTGAGCAGTGCAGCCAGGCACTCCTTTTCAGCCTTTTGCACCAGCCAGCTTTCAGGAGCTCATAGTGAGCTCCTCGCTGTGTTGGTTCTTATGATCCCCGGTGTAAGGCACCAAAAGGCATCACCCCAGTAGCAAAAGCATCTAGTGCAGAGTCTGGATGCCACCTTGAGTGCCAGAAACCCGGAGGTTTACATTGCAAGGACTAGCATGAAGCCCCTTTGTAGAACTAACCTTAGGTTTATATCGTTTAGGGATCCCTACTAACAAAAAATCCTTAAAAGAGCTTCTAATCTGCTCAGTCAGTAGTGTATTGGACTCTTTCATCTAAAGGCATTGAACTCCGTAGGCAATTAGTAGCCCAGGGAGCTATTTATCTCCCTTATCAATGAAGATATGAAATGTTAATGAACAATGCCTGTCAAATAGCCATTTGAAATCAGTAGGTCATCGTGAAAAAAAGAGCTCCCAGCCCACGCCTCTAAAGAAAAGAAAACCAGTGCACCCTGAGTGATTCTGGTAACTAATCATATATATCCCGGGTGCTATAGTAAGACCTATAGAAAGATCTCTATTTAGTAAGGCCACTCATTGGAAGGTAATATCAGCTTTATCCTAGGTGGCAACTGTGTTTATCAAAGCCAATGTCTGCAGAGTAAGAAACTACTTTTATTCTGCAAAAGTAATTATTCATTTATTCATTTGGGTCATGACTATATTTTATCATCGACACGTTTGGCTGCATGCAATGTGATAGTTAGATCTGAAGTGCTGGTGGAGAATTCCCAGCTATTAAAGCTTCTTTAAAGCATTGTTTAACCTTACCATACCTTCAAAATTTTAATGATAAATATGATGGCATTATTAGAAATATAACAAAAAAACTCCAACCTGTGGCACACTCAGAAAAATAAGGGTCTCACTGTTAAAGATGTTTGATACTGGTTTCCTCTCTGACGTCTACATAAGTGAAGCTTTTTTTCATGGGAGTAAGACCTGCCACTGGTAAGGGACATTTTAATTTATGCTAAATATGCCCAATACAGATTTTTACTATCTTAATTCTATATGTCTTTGTCTATCAGATTAAAATATCACTATATGACTTTCCCCCTACCCCCCCCCCCCCCCCCATTCTGAACTAGCCCCTCAGGGATTGAGACACCTAGCTACAGATATCTGGACTATAGTTTTTTACATCTAAGCTAAATTTCCTTGACTTCATTTATGGTCAATGAAAAGACAATGAAAAAGAGCACTTCTATTTGGTGTGGTTCTTTTAATCCTAAAGAAGATTCCTACAATATGATAGATGAATCACTTCTGAGGACCAAGAGGACCATGTGCAAAATTCTTTCTTTAGGTATGACTAAACAGGAGAGATAGTAAGGAACCACTGTATAGACACATACCTATAGAAAAGGTATAGGAATTAAAATGAATTGCTAAAAAAAATTGTTTTAGTACCCAAACCCAACTCAAATTTTCAACAAAACATGCAAGAAAGCGCCTGCTTTCTCTTTGAAGCCTAGGATAAGAAGAGGCTTTCCTACATCTCTGTGATATTAATGAATTATCAAGTCAGGCCAGCACTTGTAGGAGTGCAGTAGAACGTGAACAGTCACCTATGGGGATTCACAGTCTGGTCTTTAAAGTGCTGTGCATGTTCCAGTGAAGAGGAAATCTTTGAAAAAGATCAATTGAAAACCAAAATTTGAAGAAATCTCTACTGAGCCTATAAGAATGCTAAGATATCACTTTGTAAATAGGAGACATTTTCAGATGGATGGCAAAATGTATATCCATGACACTAAAAATACACCTGTATAAATTTCAATTTCAGTGTGCTGTTGTCAGAAAAAAAAAGCTAGAATGTTTTTACATGGCTAAATAAATTATACTTCCCTAGGTTGGAATTAGGAGTACCAAGACTAGTTTGGATAAAAAGAAAAAAATATTTTTTAAAGTTTGTTGGTATGTCCAAATTTCATCTTAAACAGCTGACTTTCAGCGAACTCAATATCTAAGAACATATAAGAATGAGAAAGTTTTATAGTCTTGATAGAAGTGTTTCCAATGCCATTAATAAAACATAATTTTACAGGTTATAGCAATTATGAACTACTATTTTTCTTAACTTCTAGAGCATTAAGATATTTCTCTAAAGACTGTATATGAATACTTTTCAAAGTATGCATCCTGGCTTTACCACTCTTCCTGTCCTGTGGGAACAACTCTGATGTAGTGAGTAGTGGCTCAGATGTATGCCCCAAGTTTTGTTTACAGTGCTATAGCCAGAACTTGATTTGCAGGGAATAAATAAACTGCTGACACCAAAGAGAAAAAAGAAGAAAGGAGAAAAAAAAGTGAAAAGGAGAATTCTACACACTTATAAAAAGATCTAAACACAAGTAATGATGTGGGGAGCAAGTGAAAAGTAATATATTTTCAAACTTTTTAGTATCAATGAAATTCACTCTGAGAATTCATGAGCAATGGATGAAGTTCTGGAAAAAAGAAAAGGGGAAACATAGTCCTACCTTAAAAATGGAGAAAATAAAAGGCCTTTTTTAAAGACCTAGGCAGCTTAATTTCAATTCTTCAGTAGACATGGAAACAAATAACAATTTAAAAAAAAAAAAAAGCCTAGATGAAAACATAGCAAGCAGCAGACACAATCATTTTTTTCAAGAATAAATCATATTAGGCCTCTCTACTTTCCTCACAGGAAAAGGTAACAGATCTTGTAGATAGAGGAGAAGCAATAAGTATATATATTTTGACTTCAGTAAGGCTTTTGATACTGCTTTACAAGACATCTCATAAGCTAACTGTGAAAACATGGATTAGATAACAGAAACAGAAAACTGAGCAGAAACCCGTACTAAGAACAAGATTTTCAATGACTCACTCCTAAAACAGAAGGATGTAGCAAATGCATCTGTTTAGGTCCAGTAGGTCCTGAATAATAGAGTAGTTCCACTAACAGTCTGGAAAATGGAATCAAGAGCTTGCTAATGACATCTACAGAGAGCACCAGGCTCCGTCTGGCTGTAAGCAGATTGGGGAACAGATTTCAAACTCAAAGTGACTGTGACACACAGGTTTCACTCCACTAAAGGCAGGTGCAAGTTCTTCTACCTAGGCAAGAGTAATGAACGAAATGATCCTGGGTGGAGAAGAACTGAAAGAGAGGGCAGACAGCCAGATCTGACCCAGAGGTGAAAAAGGTGAACGTAAATTCTGACACTTAAACAAAAGTATAATCCATGAGATGCGGGAGGTAGCTTGTTCTGAATCTGCTGGAGTTGTTGAAACCTCACCTGTTCACAGAAGACATTGACTCATTAGAAAAAGATACAGAGACTATGAGAACAACCAGCAATCTGAAAAGAGTGACTTGCAAAGAAAGTTAGAAAGATCTGGAATTGTTTAATTTTTCCATTTTAGAGAAAATTTCTGACGTCTATCTATACACTTGGTCTTTCAGATGAGTAATTCTGGTAGAAATGGTGAGGACATTTCTAATAGCACAAACTACTGCAATTATTATATTATGACTAAACTTTTTTCTTTTTCTTCTTAAAATACTTTTTTGTTGGTCGGGCCAAAATATGTGAATAGTCTGTCACAAAAGATTAAAACAAAGATGGCAAGCAAAAATAGCTGAGGTATATTTGCATATCTCATAATTGCTAAGTATAATTTTTTTGGCAATCTGAGATTCATAATGCTGGGAAAGGCATTTCTTTCACTTTTTAGAATACATGGGCCAAGTTCTTTGGTTAGTACAAACTCTTGTAGCTTCGTTGCCTTGATCTAGTAGAAAAAACAAGACAAATAACATCTTTTTCATTCCTTAATGTTCCTTGCTTGTCAGTTGAATGAATAAATACTCTCTAGGTATCATAGCATGAGGAGAAGCTTTATATAATTAAGAAAGATTCTTGTTCATTTTTATTATAGAGAACAATATAAAATTAAAGACACTCGGGTAAACACACAGAAGGATCCACTGAACTATGTTTGTGATCTGGCAGCTTAAAAGACTGTGATGCCACATCCTCCTGAGAAAGGAATTTCCAAATGATTACCACTAAACTGGGATAAATAACTTCTGCTCCTCTAGGACTTAAAGAAGGGAGCAGGAACATTGGGAGCAGGTCTTTTTTACCTTGTGCAGAACCCCTGAGGATCTTGGCTCTTTCATTTATACTTTAGCAGATTTTGTCATGCCAATAAAATGTTATTGCTTGAGTTGAACTGAGCCATGGACTTTGCCTTCCATGAAGGATTAAATAAGTGTAGAGCATTTACGAAGACACCCAGTGTGCTACTGCAGCCCAGCTGTGCTGGAGATTTCCTAAATATTATGTAACAGCTGGAATTTGGGAGCAGGCCTGAAGCAGAAGTGGTAGGTCTTGTGTTATTAAGACCTGGTTGCAGTTCCTTTGCAATACATAATTTCCTCTGAAGATGCTTTAGCAGTGGAAAGAGAATGCGGCTGAACAGATAATGTGTATATTCCCAGAACTACATTCATTTCCAAGCCCTGGGCCTGTTCAGCCACACATGTACTTAGAATGAGAAAACATATGCACCAGCCCTCCCCGTTCTATTTTCTCTACCCCGGGCTCCACAGGAAAAGACTCAGACTGGACGCGGTGACATTCAGAATTGATGCCCATTATGGGTCTTAGGATGTGTTGTGATAGGGTCCTGAAGGACTAGCCCAATTTAAGTTTGCTTCCCCCAGAAGACTTAAAAAAAAGTCCTGATAATTTCCTTGGTGGAAACTATGGTTACAAGTATACAATGTGAGTAAAAAACCCTTACAATTTATTAGTTATTTATATGTCTCCCTAATTTCCATAAGATTATAAAATTCTTAAGAGATAGAGAACAAATGCAATTGTCATAGGCCATCAAAATGCTCAGAATTCAATACAGTAAATCTTAATGGGTGTGAAAAATATGAAACTTTGTAGCAAGTAGAATATATGGTAAAGTCAGCAGTCCCATTTTTTTAATGCATAAGCTATCTGACACTTTATGCTGTGCAGATGGTTTTTCAAAATAGTGATTGTGGCTTCCTCTGCACTGACTAAATTAATCCTCCTAATCTGATGGTTGTTCTGATCCTGTGAGGAGAGGACTAGATTAATGAAATCACTCCTCCAATGTTTCCCTATTATACACGCAATCCAGCTGACTGATTCTAGGGATCAAACAAGAGAAAACACAGGGATCCAAATAAATAAGACTGAATGTTTCTCTGAAGGTCCTTTGCTGTCTGTTAAATTCTTCCCTGATTCTTACAATTAGTACCAAACCAGGAAAGGCAAGAAGCACTGTGATTTCTTTTTTTCTGTTATATTCCATTCATAGTCTGTCACTTATGTAACTGTGGCTTCTCTGGAAATGGTTCCTTGGTCAAGATATCCATGATCCACATCACCAGCACATTGTATGTGATTAATCTTTACTAATGTAAATGTGCAGATAATTAACTGATTATTCATGACCCGCTTCAATGAGGACTTTGCGGACACATTTCTCCATTAAGTGAATGGATTTATGGCTCATTTGGATTAGACATGTAACTCCATCCTTATTAAACTGATTGGCTTCTGTCTGCCTCCCCTTTCTTCATGAATTCAGAAAATCCACATATACTTTTACATTTTAATTTCTCTTTACTACTCCCCTTCTCCCTCTGTTCATCAGATTCCCCTTCTTCATTCTCTTTTTCTGTCTTTCTCACCACTGTCCATTTATATCTAAATTGAACAAGGTCCTTGGACCTTTGTATTCTTGTAATACTTCCAATAAAAAAAAGGTTTTCTGCATCTCCACCTCACTACCTGCATCTTTCCCTGTTAATTGTCCTAGCTATTTACCTCCAACTCTTCTACTTTTTGCTCTATTGTTCCATTCACACCTATGTTTCTTCATCTTTCTGTAGAATAATTTTAGCAGCGCAAACATTCAACACAACCTGTCATTTCATGTTTTCGTTGGTGACCACGTTCTCAGTTCCTCAGTTCAGTTCCTGATTCTCCATATTATTCATGAACATGCCCTCACCCCCATCTCAAAATTGGGAAAACACACTCCTTATTACATATGTATACCATATCCAGCTATCATGCTCATAGTTCCTCCCTCCTTTATGCAATATTCTCTACTCTCTTTATCATCTCTTCTTTCCACATTTTTCTCATTTCCTGGTTGCACAAGTCTTCCCAGATGCCTCCTTCAGTGTAGCAGTGTGGTGTTCTACCTAACTTTTTTTTTTTTTCCCAAAAAATATTTTTTCCTTGCTGTCAGAGACTTAGTATTGTCAAACATTTCAGGTGTTCACCAGCTTTTTTAACTTCAGCAATGGATCAGTGTCTTTGCTCTCCAAAAAGTCTAGATGTTTCAGCTTATTCTTGTTATCCTTATGTTTATTCCTGTGTCTTGCTTTGTAAGCTAGCACCTCAAATTTCCAGACCTTTGCTTATTTGCCTTTTAGTCCCATTTCCCACTTTACTGCTTCCAGATTAACACTAGGAGGTCTCTGTTGTATTGATACATCTCATCTTTCTCTCTCATCTTTATTGATCAATTTAAATTCTTCCATCATCATCTTCTATGCACTGTTCTTTGCACTCCTTTTGGTATCACAGATTGCATTTCCTCAACTCCCAGCTCTAGTTAACTAAAACTACATATTTATTTCTATGTATTAAATCCCATTTCCTTTTCTCACTACATTTAATTTTTTTCTATATCTTTATCCAATTAGCAACCTGCTAATTAGAAGATTTTGGCATCAGCCTAAACTTCTAAAATGCTGTTAAATATGAAACATTTCTATTTTATTTCCTTATTTGACTTTCTATCCTCAGAACTCTTTAGCTTTCTAGGTGCTCTCTAATATGTTCACATTACACCTTTAAGAATAAATTATGCAAAATAGCAGTGAATACTTCTGATAACAAAGATCAGTCATCCCTAATGACTGCCACTAGCACATATTTATTGATTACTCAAGCTTTAGCCACTTCAGTTGAGCTATAACATAAGAATGGTGTTGTCTGACATCTGAGTTGACATCTGTATGACACCTGAAAAGTAATATCATCTTCATGATACTGGGAAGTATGTATATATTCTGCATAGATGGCTAAGTCTGCTTATTAGGTATGTTTATTATACATATGCTTATAAACCTATAATCATGGAAGAGAAAAAGATGCCTCTAGAGAGGATTCAGAACACCTGAGTTAGTCTTGACTCTGAATCACCTGTTAAATTAGATTCCTAAAATTAGTTTGGGTAAACACTATGAACAAGATTTCCAGAAGACAATTGTACTTGTGAACATTTAGGGAAGAATATTTAAAGGTCTGTAGGGAGAATCATAATTAGAAACTTACTAGATCTGAAGGACTATGAAAACACGTGTTGAAAAAAGAGATGCTACTAAAGATGACAGTCTTTTTTCTTAGGACTTCCTACTCCTAGTAATGGATGTCAAAAAATTAAAGTAAAAGCAGTCTTCATACTTACCTTCTCTAAGACCTCTTGAGTGAAAATATCAAATTAAGTATTTAATGCTATCAAAGTTCATGAGTTTAAGAAATCTTAATTAATGTCAGCAGAAAACTTTCCGACAGAAAAATGTCAACACTTTCATTCATCTCTCTTGAATCGATCCCACTCTCATGCAGGAAATGTCAGAATATCTAAATATAAATGTATAAATATTGACAGTTTTCAGAGTGGGTTTTTTTTTTTCATTCTACACCTAATGAAGGTGAATGAAAGTGAGTCATAAGTCCTAAGCTAGCCTAGAGGGGCTTTCTTGTCTCTGATGTGTAACTTGGTGAAGCTCTAATGTTTACAAAATGTATCAGATGAATAATGTTCTCTTATGAACTCAAGTATATTAAAGAATGGCAAGTCTTCCAAATTTTATGATAGCTGATGATACTTGTAATATGAGTGCTGAATAAGGATACCACTCATAAATACATATCCAATGTTATTATTAGTAAACAGTTTTGCAAAATAAAATATGATATGTATGTCTAATGAGCACTTCAAAACATGATGGATGCATTTAAAATTGAAATAGAATTGACGTTATTTTTCTCAAAAACATGGTGAATATCTGTCCTTTAATTATTTTGCTAAATAATTTCCATTCACGTACCACCCCGTTACAGGAAACAGTGTCTGGTGAGAAAAACTGGAAACAGTTGCTTGAAATTTACTGACACATAGTGAGAAAGCAAAAATTACTTATAATTCAAAGATAAGCTGGTAACTTCCACAGTAAAACTCACAGCTTCACAATTTTTTAGCATTTGATATAAAACTTTCCTCCTGGAGACAACTGCTCAGGTCAGAACCTCTTAAAAATGTTTCTGACCTTGAGGCTGCAGAGCAGAGCCTGAAGACCAGAGGGCCTGGATGTACCTTAAAGATTCAAAATTAGAAAGCCAAGACAAAGGATCCTGAATTTATTTAGTCTTTATCATTCTAAGTTTATCCTCTCTGACTGGTGTTAACACAGCATATCTATGTCCCCTAAAGCATAACCACGGACAGTGGCACTGTGTCTGGCTGCATGGCTTCAGTCTTGAGTCTGGACACGTAGAGTCAGCCTTTGAACTGGACTAAGTGCCTGCTTGACAATTTGAGGGAAATAGCGTTCCCAGTTAAACACTGCAGGCCATTTAGAGTATGGGGACAGGAAACTAGGTAGGGACGTGCTCTGTATGAACAGAAGAGTGAGCTGGGGAGGGAATGGCAAGAGCCTTGCCTTTTGCACTTGCGCCCAGTAGAACTCTCTGTGTTGAGCAGGTTCTGGCAATGCACTGGTGGGATTTGATAGCCCAATAACCTTTAAAAGGGATTCTTTCTTTAAAGAACACTTTCATTCTTTCCCTGAAATAGTTACCTTCTGGTTATGGTGTAGGTATTCATAGCGGGTGGGGGACGGTCGATAAATATTATTTGTATTATTTAAATTCTGACAGTCTGTGCTTTGTTTTCAAATATTGTCATGTTTTATTTGATGTCTTTCAGACACATTTGGTACAGAGATATTACGTAAAGGAAAAAAAGTTGAAATTTAGTCTGAGTGAAATGGGTTTTGGACAGCTATGCTGACATGCATAGTATTCATGTTTAGAAATGACTCTAATTTGAATAGACTGACTAGATATTACAACAGTAAAAGGTAACGCTGAAGAGACAGAATGATGCTACTTTGCCAAGTTTCAGAAATAAATGCAAGCAATCTGTTTCCCAAGACTAACAATTGAACACATAGATATTAATTAACTGTGCAACAATTTCTGCGTATTTTTCCTAAACTGTTGTCTTAACATTTCTTGAAGGAATAATACTGAGAATCTACAAAGCTTGTAGATAATTTATTTTGGAGACGTCGTTAAGTAAAATGCTACTAGAGTCCTCTGCATTCAGTATCACGCTGTCATAAATGGCCACAGTCTGTATGTCTTTAACATTCGGGGAATGGTCTTCCTCATTCACAGTCTTTCTTATTCTTCTTTCTTTCAGTCTTTCTTTATATATATGCTTATGTAGGTATTACATGCATATATATGTATGCATGTGTGTATATATATGTATATGTGTATATACACACATGCACATATGTATCATACATAGGGAAGGTAATGAAAAGTGAAGACAATAATAGCAAATATAGAACAAATATGTCAAATAATGAAAGATATCATGCAGCAGATGTCAGTGGGTTAGACCATCAACTTATAGATGATGTGTTGTATATGAATCCTTTCATCTAATATTTGTAAGCTCGCAGCAGGCACATCCTCTAGTCTATTGCAGAAAGTTTTATTGATTCACAGAGGAATAGCAAATTCTACCTGAGGCAGCAGTTCTTCCAAAAAGGTTGTTGGTATCAGAAGAAAATAAAGAAAATCTCACAGTTAGATATGATTTGTGATACAATTTCTCTCATGTGCTGAGTATTAAAGTCTTTTAAAGGAAGAGATCTTTACTGTCCACACAAAAGATATAAGGAACACTTCTTCTTGTAACAAAATCAGTCTTGAAAATTTGAGATTTCACAGTCCATTAACCTGCTATTAAAGACCAATGACAGGATTTCTTTCAGAAATGAATTTTGCATTGTGCAAGAAGTTAGCTGTGATACCAGAAGAGAGAAGAGGAAAAAAACCCACCCAAACCAACAAAAAACTAAGGCCCACCACACAATTCTTATCAAAGTCCATGCTATTAAAGAAATGAAATTGCAGCTATACAAAGCTGAAGATACCAATTATGTGTAATGGTGCAGAACCAGGTTACATCGGCATTGAGTTTCAGGCAGTTCACATTCCATTTTACCTACATTTGCAGAAAGTTGAGCCAGTGTCAGCTCCCACTTAGGATGCAGTTGATCAGTGTTACAGAAAGTCAGACTGACAGTTAACAGGAAGCAAAAGGTTCTGGGTCATGTCTCTGCTGGGTTTTAATTCGTTCTCATTAGGAACAATAATATAACAGAGTGCATGTTAGATTCTGAAACTGAAAAGCATACATATGTATGGAATATGGTTAAATTGTTTGGTTGGATAGACAAAAGGCAAGTAAAATAATTTTTTTATTAATTTCAGTAAGAAGTGTGTCCTCTGCCTGTTCAAACTGAGGCACTTTAGTGTTAGGTATGTATTGTCTGGGCTAGGTGAACAAGGCATGATAATACCATGAGGTGTGCTGTCTCTTTTAATTGTTTTCATTTCAGAGGGAGCAATAAACATTAGGATGCTTTAATTCATTTCATTTCAATGGGAGCAATAAACATTAAAGGCCCTTTAGTACCCCTTTCTGAAGTATCCCATTTGACTGATTTTGGTCTGATTTAAAAAGGAAAGACAGGATAAAAGATTAATTTAACTATTTGCCTGGCAAACCATTAATTTTGAAGTTGTTTCCCCCCAAAAAACCACTAATTACAGTAATAAAAAAATAATATTAATTGCCATTCTAGATATGACACTGTAACACCAAAGGCTCCTGCCAATGTAGGCTGAAGAACTCACTGAAAGAATACAGCACACAAGGGATACTTCCTCAGGTATTTAAGTAACCAGTTTCATAGATCTTGAAATATTCTGCACATCTATACCTCAGATGCAAGGCTGCATGCATGTTAAAATTAGCACTTTCATATGGGTTGTACAAAGAAGTCATAATAAAAGAGATTACACAATGTCTAATACTGAGATGATCTCTTTTGAAAATATGAGACTTTTCTTCCTATTCTATCCTTAGGCACTTCTGGTGGGTTGACCCTGGCCAGCAGTTAAGCACCCACACAGCCACTTGCTTGCTCCTCACCCCCAGTGGGACAGGTGAGAGAATCAGAAAAGCAAAAGTGAGAAAACTCATGGGTTGAGATAAAGACAGTTTAATAAAAAAGGAAGTGATGGATAGACACTCACTCACCACCTCCCACAAGCAGACCAGTACCCAGTCAGTCTCATAGCAACTGCTAGCTTGGAATGCTCCCACTTCCACCTCAGTTTTTATTGCTGAGCAGGCCATATGGTATGGAATAGCCCTTTGGACCATTTGGATCAGCTGTCCTGGAGGTGTCCTCTCCCATCTTCTCTGCCACTCCCAGTCTATTTGTTGAGGGGTCAGAGTGGGAGAACCAGAAAGCCTTGAGTCTGTGCAAGCACTGATCAGCAATAGCACCTACTCAGCACTGGTAAGGCCACAGCTGGAGCACTGTGTCCAGTTCTGGGCTCCCCAGTACAAGAGAGACACAGACATACTGGAGAGAGTCCAGCAAAAGACCACTATGATGATTAAGGGACTGGGGCATCTCTTCTATGAAGAAAGGCTGAGAGAGCTGGGACTGTTCAGCCTGGAGAAGAGAAGGCTCAAGGGGGATCTTACCAATGTACAGAAATAACTGAAGGGAGGGTGTAAAGAGGACAGGGCCAGGCTCTTTTCAGTGGTGCCCAGTGACAGGGCAAGAGGGAAAGGGCACAAACTGGAACAGAGGAGGTTCCCTCTGAACAAGGAAACACTGATACTTGAGAGTGATGGAGAACTATTACAGGTTGCCCAAGGACATTGTTGAGTCTCCGTCCATGAAGATATGAAGAAACTGTCTGGACACGGTCCTGGGCAGCTGGCTGTAGGTGGCCCTGCTTGAGCAGTGGGGTTGAACATGATAACCTCCAGAGGTCTCTTCTAACCTCAACCAGTCTGTGTTTCTGTGATAGCCAAAACATTGCTGTGTCATCAACTCTGTTTTAGCCACAGATCCAAAACACCATCCCAGTGGACCCCCACAATGGGCTGCTATGAAGAAAGTTCACTCCATTCCAACCATACCCAGTAAAATGCTGGAAGCAAACTCAATCCAAAATTACTATTTAGGTACAGAAATCTTAAATTGCAATAGAAAAGTTTATAAGAAGGAAGGAAGGAAGGAAGGAAGGAAGGAAGGAAGGAAGGAAGGAAGGAAGGAAGGAAGGATAAGGAACTTAATAGGTAGGTGTCTCTTGAGTTCATCTCCCTAAAGTTAATGGGAATCTTCTCATGAGCTTCTGTTGGATCTGGTTTTAACCTCACATCCTTTTATTCCTTATTTTAAGTTCATAGTGAGTTAATATTACTTGGCCAAACACATCCTATCTATTTATCTATCAATTAATTCAATCCATCTGGCCTCTATTAACATAATACCTCAGCACATCACAATATTACATGAATGTTATCTTTAAAATTTTGTGGCAAGAAGTCAACTAAGAACAATATCCTGCTTCTACTTTTTTTTCTCCTAGGTCAGGAATGTTTAACCAGTTTTACAGGCAGTTGCAAATGTCTGTATCTGAGAAATGTGTTTTTTCATTTATGTTTGTCATTTTCAGTAACATTTTCAGTCATTTTTCAGTATACATATACAGCTTGACTATATTCCTTCAAGAATATGTATATGCTCTCTCTCATGTTGTGACTGCTGACCTTGAGCTTCTGATTTCTAGGAAAATATATGAAATCACATTGGTATATGTTAGTATATATAACATCTCTAGACAAACATTTTAACTCAAGTAGACTGTGTATCCTTAGGTAGAAGAATAAATACCTTGGTATGCTGTGATAAACTGTTTAATAAAATAAAATAATAATGAAACCCTTCTTTTCAGTCCAGGCTGCTATGCTGCCATACATTTTATTGGTCTGAAAGGTAGAATTCTTGGCAGAGACATTGTCCCATGGGCCACATAAAGGGCACATGGTATAATTCAGCCTGGTGTAACTATAAATGACCAGAATAGAGTCCGAAAGGTTTGCTCAATTCAATATCTGATTTATGTTTTCTGCTGAGGTGAGGAGATTTGGGAACTGATCCAGACAGAAGGCGAGCTTCGTGCTACAGCTGGAACTGTCCAGGTGAGAGAGGGTACATGGAGCAGGAGAGTTTCCCAGTTATTAATTCAACCAACACTATTCTCTTTATGGAAAGACATTTATTTTAAAAATTCTTCTAGTAGTCATGTGTGCTAGACATTTATTGATATGTATGGTATCTGTTATTTCTTGATTGAAAGTGTATTTTTCTTTATTAACATTTATCTGTGGAATTTCTTATGAAAGCAAAGGGAAGGTCAAGTCTGTTGAAAGTGCAGTTAATGACAAACTATGCAAATAGGGTAGGATGGAGGGGAATTTTGTCCTTTTTTTTTTTTTTTTTTTTTTTTACGCACTAGCAGGAGCTATTTCACAAATGACCTGACTTTACTGGAAATGATTAGCAGATTTTCACCTCATTCTTCAACTGTCCCTAGTTTCAGAGTATGTTCTGTATGTAGTATCTAAGCACATACAGACATATCCAGAATATATGCTGTATAATATACATAATACAGACTTTACATAGTTCTAATTTATAACAACTAGTGATCAGGGAAAGGAAAGGAAAGGAAAGGAAAGGAAAGGAAAGGAAAGGAAAGGAAAGGAAAGGGAAAGGGAAAGGGAAAGGGAAAGGGAAAGGGAAAGGGAAAGGGAAAGGGAAAGGGAAAGGGAAAGGGAAAGGGAAAGGGAAAGGGAAAGGGAAAGGGAAAGGGAAAGGGAAAGGGAAAGGGAAAGGGAAAGGGAAAGGGAAAGGAAAGGAAAGGAAAGGAAAGGAAAGGAAAGGAAAGGAAAGGAAAGGAAAGGAAAGGAAAGGAAAGGAAAGGAAAGGAAAGGAAAGGAAAGGAAAGGAAAGGAAAGGAAAGGAAAGGAAAGGAAAGGAAAGGAAAGGAAAGGAAGGGAAAGGAAGGGAAGGGAAGGGAAGAGAAGAGAAGTTGATATTTCCTGAAAACAAAAAGTTGTTTTTGCCTCACAGTACCTTAGCCACATACATATGTATGTATATATACAGACAGACAGAGATAAAGAGAGAGAGGTAAAAATGAGACCCACAGCATCTTTCTATAAACATTTTAATTTATTCAGAGAACATGACTGCACTTGAAATAAGGAAATTATTTTATAGGGAAAATATCCACTTTTCCCTACTTTTGACTGATTTTATAGCTGGGTGAACCAAAATTTCAAACCTTGTAGGAATACAGATTTTTCTAGAAACTGCATTTTTTGTTATTTTAGACTGAGAGCTAGGAGAATTTCTGATCTGATCAGTAGACCTTATTTCTTAGCACTTTCCAGAAAGGAACTTTTTAGGCTTTAGAAACTCTTCCTTTTATTCTAGACAGGAAAATAGTATTTTGGAAACAGGAGCTGGTTATTAAAATTGTCAAAAGGAAAAGTCCTTTAAAAGTAATTCTCTCCTGTGGCAAACATGTCTGTATTTGAATCATGTATAACCTGTTTTCTTGTAGAAAAATTTACTAGTATACAAAATAACTAAATACTCAGTTCTTGATTTTTCACTAAATCAGTGTATCTTGAGAGTAAATATAGGGCGTAGAATAATATATGCTTAGACTAAAGAATAATTGGATTATTTTAATATATAGAAATGCAGTAAGCTTGACAAATAATGAGGTGTCTGAAAAGCAGGAAAAACATTTCAACACTTTTTCCTGGAAAAATCAGTTTGGATGGAAATTTTCCAGCAGGCTGTTCCGATCAATGATGCTTTATTGGAAGACAATCCAAAATGATTGCACGTTATCGATAATTTTACTTTTTACATGGCATTTATTCATGTATTTTAGCAATCCATTTTGTTTGCATCTTTCCTTGTACTTGAACATATACATTGTCATGAGTTGTAAGGCTTATCTGAAGGGGAATGAAACGTCAAAGCTTGGATCTTTTCTGAGTTGTGTATCAAGTTTAATTTAAGCAGAAAGGATAGACTGGTTTTCTTTTTTGGGGGTGTTGTTTTTTGCAGTTTTTCTTCAGTTTCCAAGACTCCTATTTTTGGTGCTGATGGATTTTCTTAATTAAAAAAAAACCCAAACAAACCTGTTTCTGTTCTTCAAATAAACCAAGATTTCTCTAGCTTCTTATAAAGTTTTGAACAGTCCTTGTGCATCCTGTCATCCTGAGCTGTGAACTGTGTTGTAAAACAATTGGTTCAAACATTTGTCATGAGCAATTCTTTACTATAAAACGTTCTAAACCTCCTATTAATTGATAAGGCTAAGCATGACATAAAATCTTTATTTTCCTTTTGATAATGGTGTTTTGCCTGAGAAATTTCAGCTTTTATTTAGATGTGACAGATGTCTTAAAAATTCCTGTGAGTTCTTGATGCTTTTTGGGTCTGCAAACATCAACATAACACAGAACGATCCATTCTATTTATCTTAATTCTTTTTTTTTTTGTGGCCACTTCAGTGGAGACTTACTAATGTATAATGTCAGTGGCCAGTGGACCATGCTGGTGCTGTTTGCTTTAGGAGACTGACAACCAGAGGGTTAATTAGCTTTGCCAGACATTTGTACATTTGCCATTTTTTTAAAGCAGTGAAGAAGAACTAAAAGAATACTATTTAAATTTTGGCAATAAACATACCTAATGGAGTTTTAAATGGTATTTAAATTATGGCTAAGTAGATCTCTAAACTCATTTAGCAGACAAATGACTACTAATGCTTTAGATAAAAAGACTGCTGTATTGGGTAATGATCTTTGAAGGGAAAGTAATACAGGTCAATAGAAAATTCTCTATCATATTAGGTAACAATTCATGTTTTATTTTATCTTAAACATTTTGAGGGTGTACTGCTTATTATGTACTTTCTTGATCCAGAAATAGGAGCTATAGAAAACACTGTGTAGGCTTCACCGCAAGAAACTTTGCACTGCTGATTATGTTTCTACCAGAAAAAAAAAATATGCACAGGTCTTTTCAGGAGTCTTGTTTCATTAAATGCTTCACTAAAAATAAAAAATTAATAATAATAATTTTGTGGATGGACTCATGCGGCTGGAGATGACATTAACACTTGCTCTGTGTAAACGTTTCTGGAAGGAATACAAGGCACATTGTTTGATTTTGGATGATTGTAGTATTTTGTTTGCTCACCTTCCAGAAAAGCAGCAGAAATAAGAGCTTAGAAAATTGATCATAGATCATTGATTAAGACGGGAAAATGTGAAGCTTTTTTACCTGTTTCATCCAGCTGACTGGATTTATACACTAGATATAATTAATTTTATCTAACTTTACCCTTCTAGAAATTATTTAGCTAAATCTGACTTAATTTACAATAGAGGTATCTAAATCAGAGCTAAGTGATTTCTATATAGTCTTTCTATATAGTCAATAGAAATCTAACCAACCTCCGATCAGATGAGTTGTACCCCAAGCTATTAGCAGGTAGAGACTTCTCTCCAGCGGGTACAAATGAAAGCTTGATGACTGCCTTAAAGTCGATGCCGGAGTTCTGGGTGAAGATGAATTTTAACACAAACTATTAACCACGGCAGGGGGAGTCTCTTCGCAGAACAGACAGAAACATTTCACTAGCTCCTTTGTAAGTGCTAATAAAGGCAAAAAACAAATTAGATGGTACACTGAAGAAGAGAATATACTAATTAGCATAGGGTTCGTTATATACTTGACTAACAGTTCCAGTAGTGTACAAACAACTTTACTTAAAAAGGAAAAAATTTACATCGTCACCATTACAGCAGTTTCAGAGAAGATATTAAAGTAACATTCACCTTTTCTAAACGTTCCTTTGTTCAGATGTGCATCACTTTGTTAGCTTGTTATTTAAAAATACCCAGAGAGAACACACTTATCACAGTCCTCAGAAAAGTATACATATTTAGGTGGCTCTTTTTTTCTGCCATGTACTTTTTATAATCGTATCTGCAAACATGGTAACTACGGTTGCAAACAGCAGGTTAAACATTCCAGTCATGACCTTTATTTGTTATCTTCTGCTAAATTTATTGCAGTTCACCAGGAATTTTCTGTGTATGTTTTTGCTGTCTCTTCCTTTCCTCCTCCTCACATCCCTGCAAACTGTCTGCCAAAAAGGAGGAACAATAGCAAGCCTTCGCACAACCATATGGGCAGTCATTTACACAAACATTGCCATGCATGGACTAGATGATAGCTTTATATCTCATTCTCCTTTCCACTACTCTCCTTTATGCGCAAACACTTACATAGGTTCTTGTTCTCCTTAACTGGTTACCATACTAGGAAACTGACTGTGAAAAGGTCACGTTTACATTTGTGTTTATATTTATTGTGAAAAATGAAGCAGGCTGATAATGCTCTTTTGATGATACTTTTCTTCATGTTATCTGACATTCAGAAAATGGATGAATATATGTGTGATTGTGTTTGAAAGTGAGTTATTATGAATCTAACACTGGCAAAACATAAAAAGATTAGAAAAGAACAAACAGCAGAACATGTTTGTAAAGGAGCAGTGAGTTCTAGTGTAATAAGATAGAGGAATTTAGTAAAAGTATTTCAGAGAGATTTGCTAAGATCCCTCAGTAGAGCAGTAATATACATACCTCCAGGGGAGCACAGTTTACTCTGTGGAGGGTGGTCAGGTGAGAGTATTGCTATATCTACAGCAGACCCCAAGCAGGCAGGTTCCCGTTGAGTTGCAGCAGGGTGAGGTGAAGTATGCCATTGGCATCGGGACTTCAGTATGAAGTGTTAAGCAAGTGGGCAAATATTGCCAACAAATTATGAGCAATACAGAAGTGACTTGGAAATGGCACATGCTCCTGAGCCCTAGTGAAGGGAGAAATTAAACACTTTTTACAGTTTTGTATCACAGAAGGTTACGTGTTACCAACGCAAGAGCTCGGCAGGAGACATGGCCGAAGAAGAGAAAAGGCTGTGCTTGAAGTCTGCAAGGACACAACACAGCGAATTTTTTAAGAGGTAAGAAAATTCACACTGAAAGCCCAGAGGAAGAATAATATCTAATTACATTTGAAAACTGCTAACTGTGATGTTTGTTGGGAGTGCAGTCTACAACAGCAAGGCGACGTCACAACAAATGTTCCCCAGATTGCTGAATCTCAGTTTTGCTGTCTGCATTTGGTGTGAGGAACATGCTGAAAAGCAATCGGTGAGCTGAGCTAAAGCTGCCTTTGGCTGGACTGCTTGAATGTTTATCTTATGCATATTTTTTAAAGTGTGTCAAAATACGTCAAAATACAAAGCAGCAGTACAGCTCAGCCATATGTGAGTGGTCATGAAACTGGAAAAATGGATGCTCTGTGTGTCCTTTGCAATGGGAATGTTACTCTGCTGCTTTTGTCATCAGCCCTACCAGCTAAAATACTCTTGTTGAAGGGACTCACTTGTGTTCTCTAGTTTCAAACAAGCTAAGTAAAATCCTGCCCTGCTGAAAGTAACAGGAGTTTAACTATTGATTTCAGTGGCTTTCTCTCAAGTGGTTGCCCAAGGAGTGCTTCTGTGTGCCGGGTGGAGCTGTTTGTGCTGGCTGCATGCTGACCCTTTTTCCCAGCTAGGGAAAGCTAGGAGTGCCACCGGCCCTCTTTTCTTAGCCTTACTTTTTTTTTTTAGAAATAAATTCTACATGTGGAGCTGTTGCGCTCCTTGGTCAGGTCTCTGATTTTCTGCTTGGTCAAGATGTGATTGATGTGGTTAAATTTTTGCCATAGGATTAAATCCTCTAAGTGCAGTCTTGTGTCTGTCTGTCTCCAGACACTTGCAATGCACCGACATACTTGCATTGTCTGATTCTGTGACTATTTGCTATGCAATTTCCTAATCTCTTTTTAATTCACACAGAGAAAATATCAGAGTTCGCTATAAGAAGAAAGCCCTCAAACCTTTCTCCTAAGAAAACAATGTGAAAAACTGAAACCAAATGCTTTAGGTTTTCTTCCATTTACTGGCATGACAATCTCACCTCTGAGATGCTGCATTGCCACTTCTTTTAAATCTGGGTCAATGAGCACCTTCTTTGGCCGGACACCTGACAACACACTGCATACTCCTTCGGCAGAAAGACCCACGCTGTACCTAAAAGCAAGAGTAGACCAAAATAGAAAGAATGATGGATAAGTTGGAGGAGATTTTCAGACTTACAAGCCTGAAGGGGAAATGAGAAAAGTCAAAACAGCGTTTGTGAAATGATGTAAAGACAGTGATGTAAACATGTTTTTCACATCTTTTACAAGGTGCAGGACTGAAAAAATACAGAACTATATTGTAGCTATAATGCTTTGGCCC